>NC_089583.1:14222063-14559838 GCF_019320115.1 Miscanthus floridulus
GTCGGCTAGAGTGATGGGTCATCATACCATGACCAAAGATGAAGGCATTAATAGTGTCAGACCAAAAATGGGAAGCTGCTATCAAAAGGGAATCATTTCTAGGTGTTTCTGCTAAGGATAATTCCAGACAATGACTGATATCTTGACTTTCCCAGTGGCTGCTGCTTTTCTCCAGCATTCTCCTATACCAATTGCGCCATCCGGTGATTGGGGGAAATGGCCAGTTCTTGAACGTGTTTGGCCATCGGTTTGGCGAGGTGATTCCAGACTTGAAAGGAATTCTTTGGGTTTCCTTCTCAATAATTTCAGAAGGGTCAAGATTTCCCATTGGGCCGAGGAAATAGGAGTCGGGGTTGGCAGCATAGGGGATCAAAATATGGTTCTTGTATTCTTTTAGAAGGTGATTGAAATCAAAGAGGAATAAATCAAAAGAGGAGCGGGAGGATCGAATGAAAGTTGCCGAATATAAGTAAAGTTTACCTCTGGGATTTCATCCTGGGTTGCCATTGAAGATTCGAAGTAGGTCCAAAGTTACGCTGAAGGCTTGAATTTTTGGGCAGCGGCTGCGGTATTGAACGGTGCTGACCTAGGAGGAAGAAAGAGCTTGTGATCAATTTCAGAATAAAACAACTTTTATCCCGAAATTGAGGGGGCATGTGTTAACACTGGATTTTGGTCGATTCTAGAGGATGACAGGTGGACCCGCATGCGGGAAGAAGGGTATTCGGCAAACAAAGCAAGCGGTCGGCTAAATGCATTGCGGTCGGTTACTCCAGAAGGCGGTGACTCCATTCGGGAAAAACAGAAGATGGCAGGCAAGGCCGATCGAAAAGGTGAAAGTTGTAATAGTAAAGGACTCTAAAAGTTTAGGGTAAGGAATCGTGAGTTTCCAAGTTTATTTAAAGGTTCCTTTGTAAATCGTAGTCCTCTAGGACTCATGTTTTGTCTAGGGTATAAATATTGACCCTCGACAATTGTAATAGGGGTTCACAACCAAATCAATACAACCGGCCCCATGCCAAACTTCCAAGTCCCTTTGTCGTGTCATCGAGTTCTTCGAGAGGAGTCATCGATCCGTCGACCTCCGTAAGTTCCGACAACCTTGTTATCATGTTTAGTATCATGCGGTGGATTTAGACGTGATGCAAGTAGTCTTGTTTGTTTTCAATGGTCGTGCGGCGGATCTTTGCTTGACAATCAAGAAGTCTTTGCTTATGCTTTGTTTATGAGTAGATACCGTGCGGCAGGCGTTTACTCAATATGCTTAGTGAAAGCAAGATAGTTATCGGCTCTTTTAGATATGGCAAATCTAAATAGATTCATTAAGTTATCCAGTGTTGCATGTTACGGAATATTTTATATATACTTGCAACATACTTCTGCCCAATCTAGATTGATATTGTTCAGCCTTTCTATCTCTTGTGGTTTTATTCGTGCTTCAACGATCACTGCTTTTCACAATACCTTTGCAACTAGATAGTATGCTCATAATGGCCGAATTATTTAAATCTAGATTGTCACATGTCGCGGGTTCATGCATGTTAATCATGTTTAAGCTTTAACAAAACCAGGTATCGTGCGGCAGATGCAGGTTTTGGATTAGTTTAATCGTTTTTATTTGCGCGTTCCTTCTTCATGGATCCCAATTCGGCTAGACTGCCGAGCTTGGTTATGCGTTAACTCATAATTAATTTCACTTGTTCAAACATGTCTTCCCATGCACGTGTATTCGGCAATCAGGTCTCCACGTGCATTCATCTTACGATTAGCTAAAACGGTTTATGAACTCATTGGCAGACAGCTCTCTATAGCTATATGTCGTTGTAAGTGGCTTCAGGGCCGTATATGTGGAACTGTCTGGTATTACCCGACATGTTCCGGTTTGACATTTAATTGTTTTATACCTTGTTAGTTTTCAGGTCAAACTGACTGGCACGCTTCCGGGTCACGAAGTACCCGGGAACCCGATTGAAGCCACGCTTTTCGGCTTGCTGTGTGTGAGGCACAGTGCGTCACATTTTGTGTCAACACACTTTTTGGCACGCCCCAACCGGCGCAGGAGCCACTCGCCATGTGGCGTTCATGCTCGGCCGAGGCCACCACGTCGTGCGTCCACGCTCCAGAAGAGGGCCAGTGCCTGCCCGACGCACTCGCCAGCCCAATTCGGTTCCCTCTCGCCTTCCCCGCGCATAGCGCCGAGCCACAGCCGTCCGCCATTCCCGACCGAGCGTCGCCATCGTTGTGCACGCTTGTCAGTGCAAAAACGTGCCGGCCATCTCGCTCCTAGCCTCGCCGTGATCCCCTCTACCTCCTCCACCCCACCGTCGATCCAATTGTGCCTTGGTAAGGGTGAAATCGCCGTTTTCTTCCACCGCCGCCATGGCTGACCTCACCGGAGATGGCGCTCCATGCGGCCAGCCGCCACCGTGGCCTTCCCGTCCTATCTCTCTCTCATGCTAGGTCCTAGGAGCGCTGCTGAAGCTCGTAGGGTCACCATTTAGGGCTGCGACGCCGTCGTCTCGCCGGAGCCGGCCGAGCCATGGCCGAGCGCCGCCATGGCCGTCACCACCCCCTCTTGCTGCGGTGATAGCCAAAATTGATGGCACTGCTCGATGCGCATTGTTGAGGCGAGCAACGAGGCACTGCTGACCTCGCCGGAGGAACCACCGGCGACGAGTTGCGTCGTCGTCTTCCTCCGTTCCCCTGTCTGTCTCACTGTCGCACGAGTCCCGGTTGTCAGCCGCTGAGGCCAAGGCGGGAGCCGGACCTGGGCTGCGCTGTTTCTGGGCCGTGCCAGCGCTTGCTTCGCGGGCCGCCGTTTCTTTGGGCCGGCCCACCAGTAGTTGAATTGGTTTTCTTAATTTGTTTTGTTTTATTATTTTCATAGATTGGTGTACATTCAAAAATATGTATCTCCTAGTTGGTAGCTTCAAATGATGTGGTTCTAATTTTGTTGAGTTCATAATAATGTCTAGTTTCTATTAAAAATATAATCCATGCAATGTTCTATTATGAAAATGGGAGTTTTTATTTATCTCTTTTAATCATGCAAGAAATAGGGGTAATTATATCTTTTTCTAGGTAGCTCCAAATGGCATGAAATTTTATGGTGTATTGCTCATATCATGAATAGCTTGTAGTTAAATTTTTATATATTTTGGACTTTGTATGTAGGAGATAGAAAATTATCATGTTTGCATGGATGGATCTTGTGGGAATTTTCATAATTTTTCTATAGATCCAGTAAAGGTAAAAATTGGTGAGTGCTGTTCTTATGCTAGAATGATACTAGGAAAAATAAGAAATCTGTTGCTTGACACTTTTCAATAGGGTTTCCTAATTATGCAAAAAATAGACATGCCACCTGTTATTTTGGGTACAGCAAGTTCTGCTTGCCCAATGGCTTTGAAATTTTTATGGTATTCTATGTGAAGCATGAGATAGCTACTGTAATTTTTGTAGATTTTTTTGAACAGTTTTACTATATATTGCTTTAATCACCTAATTAACTAAATAAATTTAAAAAGGATATTAAATAATTTATTTAGAAGTTGGCACTATACTTTCTAGTGTTCCTCTGGTATGTGAAACAATTGGTAAACTTGGTTTGGTCAAATTAGGCTTTTGCATCATCATTAAATAATTAAGTTAGTAACCCTGTCATTTCTGGACAGATTCTAGATTTACTAAAATTCGATTTGGTTAACGTAAGAATCATGCTGTGATGTTTACAATTGATTTGTAGAAAATTTCATAAGCTTTCTAGAATGTCCTCATGCAAGTCATTTGGAATTGTAGAACTCTGGTTGTGATTTAATTAAGGGACTACTTGTGTGCATATGAAACTTTAAATGTTAATTTATGTATGCCTTTACTATTTCTAAGTTTGTGGTAATGTTCCTAGGTGTTAGACCTTTAACTGAAGATGAGCATCTTTATCTTAGGTTATGCAAGTTAGGTAAGTAGATCTCGTTCTTCAAGTTAAGTGAGATACATGTTTTAAAGTGATTTGAATAGGGCTATTTTACTCGGTAAACGAGTGTCCAGTGATGCTTTCGTAAACACTTACTGTGATTCATTCATCATGAGCATCATGTCATTCCTTATGCATCCATGATATTTATCTCATGCATCGGCATGCAATAGGTGTACCAGAGGGAGTAACACTGCTGGAATTCGAGGAACCGAGCGAGCAGCAGCAGTCGACACCGGAGGTACAGGAGGTGCAACCTTCAGGAGAAGTGCCAGACGAGGTCGCCTTTGAGTGCCCAGATCACCGTCCTTGCAACTTTGTGAAAGGCAAGCCCCGGAGCATATTAAGCCTCCTAATTTCCAAAATGCAGTTACAGTATTATTGCTACATATATATATTGTTGCATTAAGTTTAGGTGTTAGATGCAAACACTTGCTGCATTGGTTATCCGATCCTTGTCCAGATATTGTTACCCTGAATCCTATGTAGCTCAGGCTCGTGTAGTGCTTAGCCCTGCTTAAACATGGTAGAAGTTAGGTGATTTCCTGTCACCTACGAGATATAGGAAGATACATATGGCACGGTTGGCTATATTTGCTATCGTGGAAAAGAACCAGTCTTAATTTGAAATGGAGACCGGACGGAGGCTTGCCGGTTCACAGTGACTCCATCTGTGTCGATTAAGGACTGAATCTTGGAGCCTTTCCTGTTCATGTTGAACGCATGCCTCTCTCTTAGTTGGCCGTGTCCGAAGACCGACCGCGAAGCCGAGTAGCTCAACTCAGGCCGGGAGTCGATAAGTATAAAGTACGCCTCGGAAGGGAGCCATAGGCGTGAGTCCAAGGGCAGGTGATTTAAAAGTCCTGATCGTCCTGGTAGAAGGGTAATCCCTGAGAGCGCTGGCGCTGATCGAACCCACGAATTTGGTTCCTGAGTTGTCCCAAAGGTGACCCACGGCTACCCTTGCTAAGTATGCCAGGGTGAGAGTTAGGAATACCCCCTCAGCTGAGTTGTAATTCGATTCGAGTCGCCGTCTCTCCCGGTTAGTGAGAACTTGACGGGCTTATCTCCAAAGTAGATACACTAAATAACTTAATGGTTTGGAAATGATGATATGATGATGACAGCCTTATTATACCTGCTATGGTTAATATTGTTTGCTCCTAATAAGTGAGTGCTCTAGTACAGGTGCTAATCTAGTGGACAGGTAAATGATGATAAGTTTGATGCTAAGTTTAAATTGGTTACTATAATCATAAGCTCTTTTATGCAACTGTGTCAAGCTAGCCCTCCTCATAAGCCTTGCATGATCCTTGGTGTCTTTTGTTTCTAGTTTGATAGGTAAGTCTAGCTGAGTACCTTCTCGTACTTAGGGTTTATCTCCCACCTGTTGCAGATGACCAGTTCTACTTTGGTTGCTGCAAGTACTGCCTTCTCCCAGCTGGGGATGAAGACTAGACCATTGGGCGTGGTCTCTACTAGTTCTCGTACCTAATAATGCTTTTGTGGGACATGACTCAGACTTGGCAATGTATTTGAAAACTATGATGTTTTGTACTAAACTATGTTGCTTCCGCACACTCAAACTTGGTTTGTAATATGTTATTTGAACTCTGATGGATGTAATTCGAATGCTACTTGTGAAATGTTGTAACGAATGATGTGTTGTGTTGAATCACTACGATCTTGGTTTGTATGTCGAGAGTTGGTTGAAATCCTTCGTGATTTCTGGACTACCGGGATTATGGGAGCTTAAGTACAGGAATTTGATCGCTTCGGTGATTGTTTTTGTACTTACATTCTTATGATTTGGTCGGTTCTATTACAGCTAGCATCAGAGCAAGATTCGACACTAAACATGTCATTTGTGTATTTAAAACAAAAGTAATTGTGAAAATCCTAAATTAAATACTAAGTATTGCCAGTGGTCATATCCCTTATGCCCAAATAAGGACTCTTAGGTGGCTTATTAAAGTACTAACTTGGGGGTTCCTGCTTGTTTTTGTTTCGTCATCCATACGGCGTGCTATTGTATGGATGCCATCCGCTTGGGTGGTAATGTATGGATCAAAATACCTCTACGCTCTGGTAAGTGGGAGTTGTGAGAGCATGACCGTCCAACCATCGGTCTAGGGGAGAGTAGTTGTGGTTGCTCGCATACTTACATGTTCAATCATGTATCTATGAGAGTACTTAAATGTGGGTATCTCTGACGGGTAGCTGTGATACTAGAGTATATGCATCGGGGGATGTATGTATGAAAGTATTTAGTTTACATGCCTTTTTGGGAAATTATTGGGCTGAAATGAAATTTTTCTACAGGTACACTAACAACGTATCGTTGTAGATCGACTAGCTACCGTATATGAGAGAACGTATGTATGCCACCGTATATTTCGCTAGCCTTTCAATTTTTCTAGGTTTGTGAGGACGTACGGGTCATGCATGCATCATGTTCAAGCATACATGGCATTCTTGCATTACTCCCTCCTTTAAAATATGATTGTCCCGACTAAGTAAATTTCATATCCCTTAAATGATTCTCCCCTTACGTTGCAACTTTTTGCTACAGATGGCGCGCATGAAACTCACTGCTCGCAAGTCTGCTAGAGGCAAGGTGCCTCGTCACCGTTTAGCTCCTCATGAGCCCCGTCCTGAGCCTATTGAGGCAGAAAGGCTGAGGACAGAGCTGGCCCAGGTGACTGCTGAGAGGAATGCGGCTTAGCACCATTTGGAGCAAGTAACACAGGAACGGGACCAAGAGACCCTAGAGGTTCAGAGGTTGACAGTTGCTCACCGCAACTGTGAACGTATGTTGATTCACGTGATGAACCAACGGAATGAAGCCTGGCACAAAGAGAATGTGTTGAGAGCGCGACAAGTGGAGCTAGAACAGCAATTGGCAGTTGCCGAAGAGTACAATGATCATCTCCATGAGGAGGTTCACCTGTTACACAATCAACTTCACCCTCTCCTGCCACCTGACGATGAGGATGAGATAGGCTCTGGTGTCATCATGGCTGAAGGTGATGATGGCATTAAGGTCAATGGACCTGAGGACGTTCCACCTGATGAGGAGGAAGATGAGGAGTTAGAGCCTACTAGTGATGAAGATGGAGGAGAGATCTTTGACACTGACTCCAAGGACGATGCATAGTTTAGCTTACTACTTAGCTAATGCGCTAGAGCTAGTCTTTTGTGGATCCTCATGCATGAACGAGTAGCTTTGTATCAAGTTAATCGTTGGGATGTAATATCGAACCCTATGTTACCCTTAATGTAAGTTTGCAACCTCTATGGCTTCGATGTAATCTATCGAACGTGTTATGCCCCACGTATGTGAGCTTTTGATGAATTTCGTCTTGGCGGTCTATGGATCTTGTTGTTGGTTAAGTTCATCGCATTTATGTGTCAATTGATGCGCTTGATGAGTTGTGTGATTGTGATGAATGATTGTGCCTCTGTTGATTGTATAAATGTATTCTCTCCAATGGAATCAGTTTGGCATAATTATACAATTCATCTACAAAAGTTTCCACATCGTCAGTGCTCATTGGCTATACCTTTTGTAGATGGCTTATAACCTTTGTCGCGGTCGTAGCATGGGAGATGAGGAACAACCACCTCCTCCACCGCCCACACCAGCTGAGCTAATGCAGACAGTTGTTGAAAGTCAGCGCATGCTAGCTGAGGCTATGCGCCAAATGGCTAACCGCGAGGATCGACATGTCCGCCAGGGACTCGAGCCGAACCAGTACAGTAGCTTTAAGGACTTCGTGGACACAAAGCCTCCTATCTTTCATGAGGCAGAAGAACCATTACAAGCTAATGAATGGTTGAGCACGATAGAGCAAAGGTTTGGATTGCTCCGTTTGACAGAAGGCATGAAGGCTTCGCATGCAGGACACCAGCTCCAAGGCCCTATAGGCATCTGGTGGACCCATCACAGGACCACCTTCCCTACTAATGTTGAGATAGTTTGGGACTAGTTCCAGGAAGCTTTCAGGGGACACTTTATCCCTCCTGGTCTCATGGCCATTAAGCATACCGAGTTTATGAAGCTAACCCAAGGCAACAAGAGTCTTAATGAATACCTCCAGGCATTCAACAACCTGGCGAGGTATGCTCCCGAGTTCATCGATACTGACGCCAAAAGAATAGCTAGTTTTAAGAGGGGACTTTCCCCAAAACTAATGAAGTCTATGGGCAACTGCAAGTGTGTCACCTTCAATGAGTTTATCAGTAACACCCTGACTCAGGAGAACAATGATAAGATATATGCTGCTTCCAAGACCCGTAAAAGAAACTTTGAGGCAGGTGCTTCTCAGTCTAAGGCACTAGTGGTATCCAAGACCCAGTATCGACCACCCAATGCTAATGTCCGGTACTGCCCACCTCAGAAGAAGAACCAAGCTAAAACCAGTTTCCGCAAGGGGTACACAATTTCCTTGCCAAAGAATACCTCTAGGCAGGGCAGCTCCAATGCCCCACCAGCAAACAGGCCATGCTGGAACTGTAACTAGCCTAGTCATTGGGCAAATAAGTGTCCCTATCCTTCCTAGCAGAATGCTTAAGGAAACATCCATCAGGGGCATGTTCACTACACCACTGTGGAGGAAATTCCTGCTGGTGAAGTGGTCACCGCTGGTAAGTTCCTTGTTAATGATCACCCTGCAGTTGTGCTCTTTGATTCGGGTGCTTCGCATTCCTTTGTGAGTTCTACTTTTGCATCTATGCATAAGATGAATGTGATTACAATTGTCAAGGGTGGTTATTGTATTAGTGCTGCTAGAAATAATATCCTGACTAACCAAGTAGTTAAAGATGTAAAGATTGAGATTGGGGATCGAGAGTTCCTTACGGATCTTGTAGTTCTACCGGGGGTAGGAATCGATGTAATCCTAGGAATGAAGTGGATGAGCAGGAATGGAGTGTTGATCGATACATCAACCCATGTGGTAATGTTGAGGGATCCTATGGATAAGAAGGGTTTTCTAGTGCAGTTTCCTCGTGATATCGCTATCCACAATACAGCCAATGCTACCCTAGCCAAAGCCATTGAGGATCTACCGGTTGTCTGTGAGTTTCCAGATGTCTTCCCTGATGACTTGCCTGGATTACCTCCGGACCGTGATGTAGAATTCAAGATAGAACTCATTCCGGGTATGGCTCCTATTTCTCGAAGGCCCTATAGAATGCCGCCCAATGAGTTGGCTGAGCTGAAGAGTCAGTTGAATGAGCTATTGAAGAAAGGTTTGATTTGGCCTAGTTCTTCTCCTTGGGGTTGTCCGGCTATCTTTGTGAAGAAGAAGGACGAGTCTCTGTGCATGTGCGTGGATTATCGCCCCCTTAATGCTGTTACTATCAAGAACAAATACCCTCTTCCTCGCATTGATATTCTGTTTGATTAGCTCTCCAAAGCTAAGGTATTCTCCAAGATCGATTTGAGGTCTGGCTACCATCAGATCAAAATTCGTCCTGAAGATATACCTAAGACAGCTTTCTCTACTCGTTATGGCTTGTTCGAATACCTCGTCATGTCCTTTGGGTTGACAAATGCTCCAGCACACTTTATGTACCTGATGAATTCAGTATTCATGCTGGAACTGGACAAATTCGTCGTCGTGTTTATTGATGATATCCTTGTATATTCTCAGAATGAAGAAGAGCATGCTAAACATCTGAGAATTGTTTTAACTCGGTTACGTGACAACCATCTTTATGCTAAGTTCAGCAAGTGCAAATTCTGGTTGAACAAGATACCTTTTCTAGGTCATGTGTTATCTGGTGATGGAATTTTGGTTGACCCTACTAAGGTGCAAGAAGTCCTAGAGTGGAAGGCACCTACTACGGTCATGGAAATCTGAAGTTTCCTGGGTTTGGCTGGCTACTATCGTCGCTTTGTCCCGGATTTCTCAAAAATTGCCAAGCCCATGACTCGACTACTTCAAAAAGATGAGAAGTTTGTGTGGACTCCGAAGTGTGAAGAGGCTTTCCACACTTTGCGGACCTTACTAACCTCTGCTCCTATATTGGCACAACCTGACATCGAGAAGCCTTTTGATGTCTACTATGACGCATGTGGCACCGGTTTGGGGTGTGTTCTTATGCAGGAGGGCCGGGTAATTGCTTATGCTTCATGCCAGCTTTGAAAACATGATCCTACCCATGACTTAGAGCTAGCCGCGGTTGTTCATGCCCTGAAAATTTGGAGACATTACTTGCTGGGTAATGTGTGCAACATCTATACTGACCATAAAAGCCTCAAGTATATCTTTACTCAACCCGAGTTGAACATGCGTCAACGATGATGGTTAGAATTAATCAAAGACTACAACCTTCAAGTGCACTACCATCCTGGTAAGGCAAATGTGGTTGCTGATGCCTTAAGCAGAAAGGCCCATTGCAATTCCTTAGTTAGTGAAGATTTTCATCTGGCACACCTCCTTCATCCTGTAGTACTCCACAATATCACTGTGGATTGCTCTCTTAGAAGTCGAATTATCGAACTCCAGAAGACTGATGTGGGTGTGTTTCACATCAAGCGGAAGATGAAAGAGAAAGAGACCAAGCACTTTAGGGTCGATGACAAAGGAATTCTCTGGTTTAATGATAGGCTTGTGGTACCCAAAGACAAAGAACTTAGAAATCAAATTATGGCTGAAGCCCATTCTTCTAAATTGTCCATCCATCCTGGTAGCAGTAAAATGTATCAAGATCTCAAGTTATATTATTGGTGGACCAAGATGAAGAAAGAAATCGTAGCTTACGTGGCAAGGTGCGATAACTGTTGCAGAGTCAAGGCTATTCACATAAGGCCCGGATTATTGCAGTCACTCTCTATTCCTGGCTGGAAGTGGAAAGAAATTAGCATGGATTTCATTGTTGGATTACCCACTACCAAAAAGGGTTGTGATTCGATCTGGGTTATCGTAGATCGTCTAACTAAATCCGCTTACTTTATTCCGGTCAAGTCTACCTATCACCCTCACAATTATGCTGAGATTTACTTTCAACAAGTGGTACGTCTCCATGGTGTACCCAAATCCATTATTTCAGATAGAGGACCGCAATTCATGGCTCGCTTTTGGGAGTGTTTACATTAGAACCTTGGCACTCATCTAATCCGCAGTTCTGCCTATCAACCGCAAACGTCAGGACAGACTGAGCGTGTTAATCAAATTCTTGAAGACATGCTTAGAGCTTGTCTTATCTCTTGCAAAGGCTCTTGGGAGGACTGGTTGCCTCTCGCTGAATTCTCTTATAACAACAGTTATCAAGAGAGTATAAAAATGGCTCCTTTTGAAGCTCTTTATGGCCGCAAGTGTAGAACTCCTTTGAACTGGGTGGAACCCGGGGAAAGAAGATTCTATGGTATTGACTTTGTAAAAGAAGCCGAAGAGCAAGTCCGAACTATACAGAAGAATATGACTGCCGCACAGGCTAGACAAAAGAGCTATGCTGACAAGAGAAGAAAACCTATTGAGTTTGAAGTAGGTGATCATGTTTATCTGAAGGTATCCCCTATGAAAGGAGTCAAGCATTTTGGAATTAAAAGGAAGCTTAAGCCTCGATATGTTGGACCTTACCGCATTATCGAGAAAAGTGGAAGAGTAGCCTATAAACTCGATCTACCACATGAAATGGGAGCTATATTCCCGGTATTCCATGTGTCCCAGCTGAAGAAGTGTCTTTGTATTCCCGAGGAAAGAATAGCAACAAGGAAAGTCAACATGAAATCTGATCTTTCTTATGAGGAGAAGCCCGTGCAAGTTCTGGATACTCAAGAAAGAGTGACTCGTACACGAGTAGTTAAGTTATACAAGGTAGTTTGGAGTAATCATAGCGAACAGGATGCAACCTGGGAGCAGGAAGATTATTTAAAGGAAAACTATCCGGCTTTCTATACTGATTGGTACGCTTTCCAAATCTCAGGACGAGATTTTTCTAAGGGGGGAGGGCTGTAACACCCTAGGTGTTTGGCTTCCACTAATTGCATTTCATTTCATAAACATGTGCATCATCTATGTCATCATGCCATTATCACTGAAACATGCATATGCAACATTCACAACTCTATTGTTTCATACTTAATTTGCTTGTGAATGGTAGTAGTGAAACATGTGAATGCAACATGAGCTTCTCATACCTTGAAACATGGCAACATAGTAGGAATGTGGCAAGTTAAGCTTGCAACAAAAGTAATGAAACATGTGAAACATGGAATTGCAACAATTGAGTGAATTGATTGTTTTATGCTTCATCACATGTGATCATTAGAAATTGGTATAACAATTGTGTAAAGTGGTTGATCATGGTCTAATACACCTTAACTACACTTAGGGTAACTGTTTGGACATTGTTCTTGTAGATCAAAATGACAAAATTGCCCCTTGGGAGAGGTTTGACTTGAATTGACCCTTAGAGTGCCACAGTTTGACTGATTCAAAAGACCAACTTAGACACTTTGCATGGCTGTGCACTCTTTACCAAATTTGTAGCTAATTTATCAAGGAACAAAAGTTGCTTTATGATCAACTCATGAAAATGTGTGGAACACCCTCAAACATGGCCCACAAGTCAAAATTGAAGGCTGATTCAAACACTTGAAAAATTTCTAAGTGTTATAACTGGATTCAGTTTCGTGTACCCAACTTTTTCACCTTGTATCACCCTAACAAAGCCAAACCAACTCGAGCTCCAATAATAAGAGTTGTAGTTCACATATAGATTATCAACTTTGTTAACTATGGCATGATCTAAATCATCACAGATTAGGAGCTAATCACCGTCAAACTTGCTCTGTCAGTCGGTCGTTGGATCACTGAATCACAGAGTTTCAGAAAACGTTCAGTGAACACGGTGGCCGACCGGTGCAGGAGCCACTCGCCGTGTGACATTCATGCTCTATCGACACCACCACGTCGTGTGTCCACGCTCCAGAAGAGGGCCAGTGCCTGCCCGACGCACTCGCCAACCCCATTCGCTTCCCTCTCGCCTTCCCCGCGCGTAGCGCCGAGCCACAGCCATCCGCCATTCCCGACCAAGCATCGCCGTCATCGTGCACGCTTGTCACTTCAAAAATGCACCGGCCATCTCACTCCTAGCCTCGCCGTGATCCCCTCTACCTCCTCCACCCCACCGTTGATCCAATTGTGCCTTGGTAAGGGCGAAATCGCCGTTTTCTTCCACCGCCGCCATGGCTGACCTCGTCGGAGATGGCGCTCCACGTGGCCAGCTGCCACCGTGGCCTTCCCATCCTATCTCTCTCTCGCGCTAGGTCCTAGGAGCGCTGCTGAAGCTCGTAGGGTCACCATTTAGGGCTACGACGCCGTCGTCTCGCTGGAGCCGGCCGAGCCGTGGCCGAGCGCCGCCATGGCCGTCACCAACCCCTCTTGCTGCGGTGATAGCCAAAATTGATGGCACCACTCGATGCGCATTGTTGAGGCGAGCACCGAGGCACCGCTGACCTCGCCGGAGGAACCACCGACGACGAGTTGTGTCGTCGTCTTCCTCTGTTCCCCTGTCTGTCTCGCTGTCGCGCGGGTCCCGGTTGTCAGTCGCTGAGGCCAAGGCGGGAGCTGGACCTGGGCTACGCCATTTTTGGGCCGCGCCAGCGCTTGCTTCGCGGGCCGCCATTTCTTCGGGCCGGCCCACCAGTAGTTGAATTGGTTTTCTTAATTTGTTTTGTTTTATTATTTTCACAGATTTGTGTACATTTTCAAAAATATGTATCTCCTAGTTGGTAGCTTCAAATGATGTGGTTCCAATTTTGTTGAGTTCATGATAATGTCTAGTTTCTATTAAAAATATAATCCATGCCATGTTCTGTTATGAAAATGGGAGTTTTTATTTATCTCTTTTAATCATGCAAGAAATAGGGGTAATTATATCTTTTTCTAGGTAGCTCCAAATGGCATTAAATTTTTATGGTGTATTGCTCATATCATGAATAGCTTGTAGTTAAATTTTTATATATTTTGGACATTGTATGTAGGAGATAGAAAATTATCATGTTTGCATGGATGAATCTTGTGGGAATTTTCATAATTTTTCTATAAATCCAGTAAAGGTAAAAATTGGTGAGTGCTGTTCTTATGCTAGCATGATACTAGGAAAAATAAGAAATCTGTTCCTTGACACTTTTCAATAGGGTTTCCTAATTATGCTAAAAATAGACATGCCACCTGTTATTTTGGGTACAGCAAGCTCTGCTTGCCTAATGGCTTTGAAATTTTTATAGTAGTCTATGTGAAGCATGAGATAGCTACTGTAATTTTTGTAGATTTTTATAAATAGTTTTACTATATATTGCTTTAATCACCTAATTAACTAAATAAATTTAAAAAGGATATTAAATAATTTATTTAGAAGTTGGCACTATACTTTCTAGTGTTCCTCTGGTATGTGCAACAAGTTGCTAAACATGGTTTGGTCAAATTAGGCTTTTGCATCATCATTAAATAATTAAGTTAGTAACCCTATCATTTCTCGACAGATTCTAGATTTACTGAAATTTGATTTGGTTAACGTAAGAATCATGCTGTGATGTTTACAATTGATTTGTAGAAAATTTCATAAGCTTTCTAGAATGTCCTCATGCAAGTCATTTGGAATTGTAGAACTCTGGTTGTGATTTAATTAAGGGACTACTTGTGTGCATATGAAACTTTAAATGTTAATTTATGTATGCCTTTACTATTTCTAAGTTTGTGGTAATGTTCCTAGGTGTTAGGCCTTTAACTAAAGATGAGCATCTTTATCTTAGGTTATGCAAGTTAGGTAAGTATATCTCGTTCTTCAAGTTAAGTGAGATACATGTTTTAAAGTGATTTGAATAGGGCTATTTTACACGGTAAACGAGTGTCCAGTGATGCTTTCGTAAACACTTACTGTGATTCATTCATCATGAGCATCATGTCATTCCTTATGCATCCATGATATTTATCTCGTGCATCGGCATGCAATAGGTGTACCGGAGGGAGTAACACTGCTGGAATTTGAGGAACCGAGCGAGCAGCAGCAGCCGACACCGGAGGTTCAGGAGGTGCAACCCTCAGGAGAAGTGCCAGACGAGGTCGCCGTTGAGTGCCTGGATCACCGTCCTTGCAACTTTGTGAAAGGCAAGCCCCGGAGCATATTAAGCCTCCTAATTTTTGAAATGCAGTTACAGTATTATTGTTACATATATATATTGTTGCATTAAGTTTAGGTGTTGGATGCAAACACTTGCTGCATTGGTTATCCGATCCTTGTCCAGATATTGTTACCCTGAATCCTATGTAGCTCAGGCTCGTGTAGTGCTTAGCCCTGCTTAAACATGGTAGAAGTCAGGTGATTTCCTGTCACCTGCGAGATATAGGAAGATACATATGGCACGGTTGGCTATATTTGCTATCGTGGAAAAGAACCAGCCTTAATTTGAAATGGAGACCGGACAGAGGCTTGCCGGTTTGCAGTGACTCCGTCTATGTCGATTAAGGACTGAATCTTGGAGCCTTTCCTGTTCATGTTGAACGCATGCCTCTCTCTTAGTTTGCCATGTCCGAAGACCGACCGCGAAGTCGAGTAGCTCAACTTAGGCCGGGAGTCGATAAGTATAAAGTACGCCTCGGAAGGGAGCCGTAGGCGTGAGTCCAAGGGCAGGTGATTTAAAAGTCCTGATCGTCCTGGTAGAAGGGTAATCCCTGAGAGCGCTGGTGCTGATCGAACCCGCGAATTTGGTTCCTAAGTTGTCCCAAAGGTGACCCACGGCTACCCTTGCTAAGTATGCCAGGGTGAGAGTTAGGAATACCCCCTCAGCTGAGTTGTAATTCGATTCGAGTCGCCGTCTCTCCCGGTTAGTGAGAACTTGACGGGCTTATCTCCAAAGTAGATACACTAAATAACTTAATGGTTCAGAAATGATGATATGATGATGACAGCCTTATTATACCTACTATAGTTAATATTGTTTGCTCCTAATAAGTGAGTGCTCTAGTACATGTGCTAATCTAGTGGACAGGTAAATGATGATAAGCTTGATGCTAAGTTTAAATTGGTTACTATAATCATAAGCTCTTTTATGCAACTGTGTCATGCTAGCCCACCTCATAAGCCTAGCATGATCCTTAGTGTCTTTTGTGTCTGGTTTGACAGGTAAGTCTAGCTGAGTACCTTCTCATACTCAGGGTTTATCTCCCACCTATTGCAGATGACCAGTTCTACTTTGGTTGCTGCAAGTACTGCCTTCTCCCAGCTGGGGATGAAGACTAGACCGTTGGGCGCGGTCTCTACTAGTTCTCGTACCTAATAATGCTTTTGTGGGACATGACTCAGACTTGGCAATGTATTCGAAAACTATGATGTTTTGTACTAAACTATGTTGCTTCCGCACACTCAAACTTGGTTTGTAATATGTTATTTGAACTCTGATGGATGTAATTCGAATGCTACTTGTGAAATGTTGTAACGAATGATGTGTTGTGTTGAATCACTACGATCTTGGTTTGTATGTTGAGAGTTGGTTGAAATCCTTCGTGATTTCCGGACTACCAGGATTATGGGAGCTTAAGTACAGGAATTTGATCGCTTCGGTGATTGTTTTTGTACTTACGTTCTTATGATTTGGTCGGTTCTGTTACATACTGGGACACTGCTACATGGGTGATGAGCTAGTTGCACACATCGTCCACAAATTTTCGGTGCTCAGGGACCTGATACTTGGAGGTTTTCTACCCAAAGTTATCCGATTTGAGGAAGGGTCAACGGTGATGCTTAAGATGCTTGAACTGGACTTTGACTTCAGGTTCAGACACATGGTGTGGAGGAGCATCGTTGGCATTGAACACTTGACCAACCTAAAAAAGGTTATGCTCGAATGTCATGGCGACTATCATGCACAAGTCGACCCAGTATTGAGCAGATGAAGGCTGAGAACGACAGGCGCTCGAGCACTACGTGAAAAAATGGTTTTTAGCAATGGGGCAATTTTTTGTAGGGGCGGCTAGTGATGGAGCCGCCCCTACAGTGGCGTGCTCGGGAGCCCAGAGACCAGCCTCCCCTACAAATGGAACAGCAGGGGCAGCTGGTGATACGAGCCGCCCCTACAAATGGGTCAAATTTGTAAGGGCGACTCACTCACCAGCCACCCCCGGTGTTGCTATTTGTAGGGGCGATTGGTGATTGAGCTGCCCCTACAAATGCCCAACAATAAATACCTCTGATTTGTAGGGGCAGCTCAATCACCAGCCACCCCTACAAATGACCCACATATAAAAAAGGCTCCAGCACCTTCTTTCTCCTCGGGTCACTCACTCCAACCCATGAAAGAAAGGTGGGGAGGCCTTGGGCACCTCCCAAAAATTGCTCTACTAAGGGGGGAAGGTTTTGGTCTCAAATCCTTTAGTGGAGAGGTTGTAGAAGATAAGAAAATGCTATTCCATTTTTTTGAAGTTTTAATGGTTGGTTAGTGAGTAATTAGAGTTTTGTTTTTCTCTCTCTTCTATGGTGCTTGAGCTATTTATGAAGCAAATTAGACCCAAGTTTTGAATGTACTTGGCTAAATTAAGTAGGGGAACAAGATCATACCCTTATTTGGTCCATGTTTCTTGATTTTAGTGAACAATTAGTTTATTTTATGGATGTTTCATATACATGTAGATCTAGATCTAGGGTTTGGTTTTTTTATTAATTTTGTTTCTGTAAATTTATGTTCGATGAAATTGGACTAGGGTTTGTATGAAAGATATTGGGTAAAATATAATCGTTGCTAATTGTTTTCTTTGAAATTTTTTATTGTAATCAACAAATATGTATTTTAATTATTTATGGATAAATGGGCCATTAATTAATTTTCCTCTACCATGGTGTGTTTGTATGCTTCATTTAATTATATTTGATTTATATCCATATATATCTGAAGTATATATAATTATTCTCAAGTAATTATTAATTTGATTCATTTTTATATATATCTAAATAAGTAGTCCTTTATTGTAAAAGATGGAGTACAGGAACTCTTGGATGTATGGTTCGTTAAGGTTCAAGGCAGGTTTCTATGAAGAGGTGGACAAATTTATTGAAGCCGCAGAGAAGCATGCAGCGACGTTGACAGAGAATAAGGATACAATTATTTGTCCCTGTAAAGATTGCAAGAACCGTATGGCATGGATAGATGTGACTATCATCAGATCACATTTGATTATGCGAGGATTTGTTGAGGACTACACAGTGTAGATTCATCATGGTGAAATGGTTATTATTAACGACGAGGATGAGGAGGAATACGACGATGGAACCCTAGAATCTATGTCCCAATATTTAGCAGAGCTTGATTTACGAATGGATTCTGAGTTTGGCAATGAACAAGGTGGTGATACTGGTGGGTGGGATGGTAACGATGAAGGTGGTGCCAATAATGATGGTGGAGCACGTGTCGGGGATAAAGATGATTTGGAGGACATGATTTGAGCCCTTGGACCAGAGATTTTACTAAATAGCCCGAAAGGTCTAGAAAATTTGGAAAGGGTGACAAAAGCATCGAAGGAGACTGTGTATGGTGTTGAACAGGGCTATCCAAGACATTGGACATTGCTATGTTTTGTGCTTGAGCTACTCATCCTGAAGGCTAAGTACGACTGGTCAGACTATAGTTTCAATGATCTATTGCATCTCCTGTCATGGGTGCTGCCACAACCAAACTTAGTTCCCGCCAACACATACCAAGCGAAGAAGGTCATAAGTCCATTGACAATGGGGTTTGAAAAAATCCATGCATGCCCCAACCATTGTATACTTTTTCGTGGCGAAACGTTCAAGTCACTGGATAAATGTCCCCGGTGTGGGGCCAGCCGATACAAGAACAATGACCTTTATGGTGGAATAAGAAGGGTATAAAAAAAGGTGGTACAAGAATCTCAGCCCCCAGAGGACACTCCATTAGGCAACGATGCAAAGCAGAGAAGAATTCCTACCTTGGTAATGTGGTACCTGCCAGTGACCGACCGCTTGAGATGTATCTTCCTAAACCCTAAAGAAGCCGCACTCATGACATGGCGGGATGATGAGTGCAAGGTGGATGATGATAAGATTGCATACCCGACTGATTGTAGCCAGTGGTAAAGGTTCGATGAGAAGCACAAAGAATTCAGTGATGACCCAAGGAATGTACGGTTTGGCTTGAGCACCGATGGAATGAATCCCTTCAATGAGAGGATGAGCGACCACAACACTTGGCCAGTGATCTTGACCATGTACAACATCCCAATGTGGTTGTGTTAGAAGAGAAAGTACCTTCTCCTCACTATTCTTATTTCTGGCCCTAAACAACCTGGCATTAATATAGACGTGTTCCTCGAGCCTTTGATGCAAGAAATGGAGAGGCTATGGAGGCATGGGGAGCCGATGTACGATGCGTTCTGAAAGGAGGACTTCATATGTAGAGCAATAATATTTGTTACTACCAATGATTACCCTGCGTTGTTTGCTTTGTCTGGATAGATCAAAGTGAAGACGGGATGCTTGGTTTGCTTGGATGGTACTACATGGGTGTACATGGATGCATCCAAGAAGATAGTTTACCTAAGGAACCGACGCATCTTAAAGACAAGTCACAAGTACCACAGCAAATTGTTCTTTAGATTTTATGACAACACCCTAGAGATTGAACCCCCTCCAGAGAGACGTCATAACGGAGAACACGTGTATAGAATGGTGAAAAACATACGCGTCATCTATGAAAAGAAGAATCCAGATGGGACTAACAGAGATAGAAGCACACCTCCTATCGAAGACGTACCTTTCAAGAAACAATCGATCTTCTTTCAGTATCTGCCTTATTGGCCAGACTTGGAGGTCCCCCATGCCATTGATGCTATGCACATGCAGAAGAATGTCTTTGAGAGTCTCATTGCTACCTTGATGGACACAGGCAAGTCAAAGGATGGTCTGAAAGCACGGAAAGACATGGTGCAGCTAAACGTGATGCCATAACTTCACCCGGTACCTGAGGATAATGAAAAATACACTCTGCCCGCTGCGTGCTTCAACCTAACACCAGACGAGAAGAGAGCTATATGCACTTTCCCGAGGGGAGTTAAAGTCCCAACTGGGTTTTCAGCAAATGTGAAGAAGCTAGTGTCGATGAAGGACTTGTCAATAACACACTGCAAGGCTCACAATTGCCATGTGATGCTGACAGTGTTTCTACCAATTGCAATTAGGGCTATGAAGCCAGAGTTCTTAAAAATAGCCATCACCCGCATGTGCTACTTCTTTTCGAAGATCTCACAGAAGATGATTGACAAGCAAGAGCTGAGTGACCTACATGAATTTGTGGTGGAGACACAAAACCAACTAGAGATGTGTTTACCTCCTGCTTTTTTTGATATAATGCCACATCTCATGATTCACATGGTTCATCAGATACAGGCACTGGGCCCTTGCTACTTGCATGAAATGTGGTCCTACGAGCAGTTCATGTCGGTTCTAAGTCGATATGTGCATAATCGAGCACACCCAGAGGGCTCCATGATAGAGGGTTACAGTACTGAAGAAGTTGTCGAGTGCTATCAAGAGTACCTAAAAGTACAGAAAGGGATTGGTAAACTCGATTCTTGTCACAAGGGTAGGCTGGCTGGGAAGGGCACCAGTGGTAGAAAAGTGTTCATCGACCATGATTACAAAGAGGTGAGTCAGGCCCATTACAGTGTCTTATAGAGTAGACAACTGATGCAACCGTATATTGATGAACACTTGGCTATCATTATGGCTGAGAGAAATGGTCGTTCGGATGATTGGGTCATGAAACAGCACAAGCAACGACTAACTACATGGTTGAAGGACCAAAACATACCGCCTGGAGAAACCATAGACTCTATTACCATCAATAGGTTGGCGGAGGGTCCATCAAGACAAGTGACATCTTGGAATGCTTATGACATCATTGGGTATACGTACTATACCCACGCAAAGGATAGTAAATATGTGAACTAAAACAGCGGTGTTCGAATAGAGGCTCTCGATGGATTGGGGTGAAAGATCCAATACTTTGGTATCATTGAAGAGATATGGGAACTTGACTATGGAAGGGATATAATGGTGGCCCTGTTTCGATGCCGCTAGATCAAACAACACCAACTAAACGAGATTGGATTGAGAGTCCTTAACCTCGAGAATCTAGGCTACCAAGATGACTCTTGGGTGCTCGCTTCACGTGTCGCACAAGTTTTTTATATGTCTAACCCACAAAATAATCTCCCCCCCCCCCCCCCCGAAGAAGAAGACAAAGCACGTGGTTGCCTCTGGGAAACAGCACATTATCAGAGTTGATGGCGTGGACAATATTGAAGCTTACAATAACTATAATAAGATGCCGTTATTCATAGACTTTCCTAAGAAGATTAGTGTTGTGGAAAAGAACCTACCCAAAGACATATTGCCATGGAAACGAAAAGGTGTCAAGGGGAAAGTCGTTACAGCGGGCTAGCTAGTTGTTGAACGTGGAGTGTTTGTATAAGTGTGTGTTTGTAAGACTTCATTTATGCATGCGTGTGAGACTATATTTATGTATGTGTGTAAGACTATATATTTTTGTATGTGTGTGAGACTACATTTATGCATGTGTGTGAGATTACCCTTTGCAACATCCAGATGAATCTATTTCAACATCCACTCTATTACTACTAAAACTTTATGAAATCACTTAACACTTTATGAAAAGAAGAAATGGCCAAAATAAAAGTAGGAGATCTTGACGAGTTATACAACTTTTATATTCATCACATTTACAGCTGAAATCATTTAGTGGTTGAAAATCAGGTTTGAAGTTGTCATTTTCTGAAATTCAAAATTTGAACTGTTCAAATTTTGTCAAATAAAAAGATAACCAAAATAAAAGTTGTAGATAGTGATGTGTTCAACAACTTTAATATTCATCACCTTTACAACTGAAATCATTTATGGGTTGAAAATCAGGTTTGAAGCTGTCATTTTCTGAAACTCAAAATTTGAATTGTTCAAAATTAGTGACAAAGATAGATGACTAGACTCAAATGATAGAGCATGAAAAAAACCCATAAAATTTGGAGTTAGTATGAGGGAGAAAAACTAGTTACAAGTTTCAGCCAAAGATTTAAAAGAGAAATCACACTTGTTCATCATTGATCATCATGAAAACTTGTGATTTTTCTTTTTAATCTCTGGGTAAAATTTGTAACTAGACTTTCTCCCTCATACTAACTCCAAATGTGATGATTTTTTCCTAATTTTTTTTAAAATCATGCCCTATCAAGTTACTGTGTTGATTTGGTTATTCTTTTCATTTGACAAAGTTTGAGCAATTCAAATATTCAAATTTAAAAAAATGACAAGTTCTAACGAGATTTTTAACCATTAAATGATTTCAGCTGAAAAAGTGATGAATACCAAAGTTGTATAACTCATCAAGATCTACAACTTTTATTTTGATCATTTCTTCATCTGACAAAGTTATAGTAAACATTGTTCACAAATCAATATGTTTCTTGTATAGTTCATGAAACTATGAGTCATATGTGAATTTGTGAACAATGTTTACTAATACTTTGTCACATGAAGAAGTGACCAAAATAAAAGCTGTAGATAGTGATGAGTTCAACAACTTTTATGTTCATGACTTTTATTGTTGAAATAATTTAAGGTTTCAAAATCTTGTTTGAAGCTGCCATTTATTGAAATTCAAATTTTCAACTGTTCAAAATTGGTCAAATGAAAAGATGATCAAAATAAAAGTTGTACATATTGATGAGTTCTACAACTTTGGTATTCATGAGTTTTCCAGCTGAAATCATTTACTCTTTCAAAATATTGTTTCAAGTTGAAATTATTTGAATTTCAAATTTTGAATATTTCAAAAAAAGTCACATGACAAGTTGACCAACATAAAAGGTGTACATGTTGATGAGTTATACAACTTTTATGTTTACAATATTTTCATTTTATTTCATTTAATGTCATAAAATTGTGGTCGAAGTTTTAAAATTCAAATTTTTGTTTTTTTGTTTTCTATATTGTTTTGACTATAATTGTTTTTATATATATATTTCTGCATATATAGAATAATACAAAATATTATATTTGTGCATATATACAATTGTTTTTATATTACTTTGTGTTTTTGTTATTATAAAAAATACAGAATTAATAATTTAATAAAATAGAAAATATTTGTAGGGGCGGCTAGATCTGGAACCGCCCCTACAAATGCATTTGTAGGGACGGCTGGATCAGAAACCACCCCTACAAATGCATTTGTAGGGGCGGCTAGATCAGGAACCGCCCCTACAAATCGCCCTTGGTATATAACCTAGGGCGCTCGGTTGACAAATTGTTGGGCGCTCTCTTCTTCCTCTCGACGCCGTCAGGCTACCTCTCCGCACCCTCGGGCCACAGC
This sequence comes from Miscanthus floridulus, assembly GCF_019320115.1. Taxonomy (NCBI): domain Eukaryota; kingdom Viridiplantae; phylum Streptophyta; class Magnoliopsida; order Poales; family Poaceae; genus Miscanthus; species Miscanthus floridulus. The sequence continues at coordinate 14,245,448 of NC_089583.1, forward strand.
TCGACATCCCCAATGCCGCCGCCTCCTGCCGCCTCCCGGACCTCTCCCGACGTTGGCGCCCCCTCTCCGCACCCCCGGGCCACAGCTCAACATCCCCGCCGCCGCCGCCACCTCCCTCTCCGCACCGCCTCTCCACCTCCTCCCGCCGCCTCCCGGACCTCTCCCAACACCGGCGCCCCTTCTCCGCACCCCCAGGCCACAACTCGACATCCCCGGGCCACCACGACGACACGCGCCCCATCTCCACGGCGGCTAGGGTTTGTCAGATCGACTTCGGCGAGGGCTAGGGTTTGAGCTCCGCCGGCTCGGCCGCGTGCTCTAGCTGGTGTCCCCGCCACTGGTGCTCCCTCTCCGACCTCGACCACCGAACTCACCGGCCCGTGCACAGCCGCCGGTGTCCCTCTCTGTCAGGTCTTCTACAGGTACTCCCAACCCCTTCTCCATTCCCCGGCCTTCCTAGCTGCAAATTATTTGTTGCCCTTAAATCTTTTTTGGCAACATGATTTTACCTACATTATACCATGCTGAATTTCCTAGCATTTCTAGGTGAATAGTTTAGCCTAAATAAAATAAATAACATAGTAAGCTATTGTGGTGATTTATGGATTTTATAAGATAGATAACAGCATAAAAATGCTATCGAAATTGGAGTTGCTATTTTATGAATTTTCTATAATTAGTTACGCAATTTCAAGTTATGCTAGTGGTTAAACCAATTTCTAAAATACTCAAATTCTTCAGCTTAGGCTTTTCTCACCTGGCCTAGACTATCCCTCACCCACTCCATCTCACTGACATACAGATCGCCAAAAGTTGTACTAATTGAAACATAAACATTGTAAATCAAAACATAGCAGAGAAGCTTAACAAGCTCATACTTGGCAGCACTAGTACAAAAACAATTTGAGGAGAGCATCGCCTCTAGAAACAACACTAGTATACAAAAGCTTTATATGGGCTGCACTCTTTTTTTGTAGTGGCATTTTTGTGAGCCAGTACAAATAGCTCTAGTTATTGCCTTGGGGCCATCAAAGCATTAAAAAAATGTGGGTTGTTGGCTTTATTCAAGATGCACTGCAGCAGATGTATCCTAAAGCAGAGTCGGTACTTACTTCATATTTCTCAAAATCCCGAGTCATTACTGTGATTTTTCAGCATAATTAACAATATGTGGAGGGGTTGCTGGAATTGTGAATTGTAGCTACTGTAACTTAATTTTTGAATGAACTTCTGATTATCATTTTGAATGTTCTAGATGGTATTTTTCCAATGATAATAATGATCTCATTAAGCAATATTGGGTAGAAGAGGAGTCGGCAATTGTGACCTCATTGTTGCTGAGCACTGTACTATGGTCCACTCATAGGTCCAGTTTGATTGATGTGATGAACTTTTCTTGTGAAACTATAGTTACGTTGAGACTACATTTGCCTTGGGATGATACTTTATTTATATTTTTTGAAATTTGAATTTCATATGAGAATTGATTGATTGAATTTAGTAATTTGTATGAACTCCTAATATTTTGTTTGAACTGCGTCGTGTCAAATAGATAGAATTTATAGAGTATGTGTGGAAAAAAAATAGCCCTACCTGTTGGATGTAGACCATATCCGAACTAAGAGAAAGACCTTCTAGTTTCAACCTAGAAATATATGCTTGCAGTAGAACATTGATCTTTGCACTGGGTTCCTCCAAACTCTCTTTGACAGCAATTGGCACACGGTCCAAAAGCTTTGCCAGTTCCATTTTCTCATCTAGCCTAACACCTACATACTTAAATTCTTCTCTCAGAGAAAACAGTCGACACAACTCGATATCACCCATTATAGGTTTCAGGTACTCATTGTATGTTGAAATAGTTCCATGGCTAATATAGTAATAACTGGCAATCCTTCCCAGGTCAGTAACTTGAAAGTATCATGTTTTCCTGTCATACTTTATCAGATTGTTCCTATCCAGTAGATTTGTAGCGGAATGTATCTGCAGCACAACAAAAAAATAAAAGATCAAGAACAGAACAAGCAGAGAAAGTATGTTGTAACATAAACTATATCTATGCAATATCAAGAGGCAGAACTATATCTATGCAATATCAAGAGGCAGTAAAATCAATGATAGGTGGTAAAGACAATGTCATATTTTGATGTATCGAATTGAGCATCTTTTATGTTTAATAATTCGTAGTAGCAACGCTTGATCTTCTTCCTTTGCTTACAAAGGGCACACACAATTTGTGTTAAGCCTACACAAGTATACTAAGGAACCCATTGTGTAAACCACAAGTGCATGGTCTGAATCTAAAATAATCACTACAACACACAGCCTGCTACTGCTTGAGACTTATTGCATCCATTTATGCATCAGTTCGTCAACAAGCAAATCAGGCATAGTGAGCTAGCTTGTGAGTTGAGTAGCCCTACTATACTGATGCAAAATATGTCATGACATTTCAACTTCCCTTAGTGGTCTGAATCTGAAATATGTCATGACATTTCAACTTCCCTTAGAATCTATAGCCTCCCTAGCTGTAGATTATTTGTTGCCGTTAGAATCAAACCCCTATTCTTCCCTAGAATGGCTTGCTTTGGCTATTTTCTCACATCTCTTCAATATTGTTAATTATTGTAGTCTTTGTGTTATCTCTTAAGTTGGTCTTGTAGATTTTATTGAAATGTTTCCATTAGCTTATAGTTATTAGTGGTTTAGTTTTAGTAGTCTTTTTTAGTTCAGTTTCATTCATTTCCATTTTTGATGTGGCTGTGTGTGTTGACTGTGCTTTCATTTGTACAAGTGTGAACTATTTCAATTTTTTTTGTTGAATCTCAGTTCAGTTAATAACTTGAGCAGATGGTTGTGCAGAGCGTGCTGTGGGCTTTGCTTGCTTGGTCCCCTTGGTATGGCAGCTGTTGCTTTTTTTTGGGAAGCAGCTGCTGCTTTTTTTTGCCAAATCTCCTCTCTCCTCTATTTTTGCCATCTTTCCTATCCTCTATGTTTGGGAAGCAGCTGCTGCTTTTTTACACATTTTCCTCTCTATGTTTGTTAAGCAGCTGTTGCTTTTTTTGCCAAATCTCCCCTCTCCTCTCCTTTGTTTTGTCAATGATGAAATTGTCTAAGTCCATACATTATATGGAATATGAGCTGATGATCAAGAACTTGTGAGGAACTTGGTATCATTAGCAGTCGCCCCTACATTACCTTCTCCTCTCTTCTCTGTTATGATGCCTTGATACTCCAAGTTCATGATCAAACGATGATTGACATGTTTTTGAGGCCTCTACTACTGCTACCACTCATTTTTTTTGATATATTGTTGTTTTATAGGACTACTTTGGTTTATAGACCTTTTTTATTTCTTATACTTTCTCGCGTACCTAAAGCATACTTTCTTGCATCTATTAGAACAAAGCACGAAATAATGTCGCGGACACCAGACAGTGCAGCCCGATGCCCCAAGCATGATGAGCAGCCAACCTATGAGGAGCAAGCACTAGAGGACCAGCTTACTCAGGAGCAGTTCAACAACGAGTTAGAAAAGGATCTAGAAGTGATGCTTACTCAGGAGCAGTGTGACGAGGAGGAAGGGTGAATAGAAGGAAGAGCAGGAGAGGCTGCTGAAGGCGAAGAAGAAGAGGATGATGATGATGATGATGACTCAGAAGAGGGATATGTAAGTCCCGAGGATCCTTTCCCACATGAAGCCAGAAGGAGGCCAATGGAGGAAGATTTGGACAAGGATTTTGACCCGGACAAGGAGGTAGGGATAAAGCCTTAGCTTGTAAATTTAGCTAAAGCTTTGGCTATGTTACCTTTGCTAACACTTTGACCTATCGTATATATAGGTCCCTCCTAAAACTTGGAAAAGACAACGTCGACATCCGTGACATCTCGCTGGACAAGACGGAGTAGAGGAAAGGAGAGCAGAGGCAACAGCCATAGAGACGGACATTGAGGCCTCTGCTCCACAACCTCAAGACACAACCACGACTACCAAGCCTAAGAGGAAATGAGGAGATAGAAAAGCAAATCTATATCCAGATAAGGCATGCTATGTGATAACGGAGGTTGGGCTAGCAGGGGAGATCCTTGAGCCGAAGGAATTAAGAGGATGATTTCGTAATGCTATCGGGGCCCTAGTAAGAGATAAATTGAACCTAGCAATCCCTAACTGAAAAGAGGTACCAGAGAAGAAAAAGGATGAACTATGGGATAGGTAGCTGAAGCTCAATTTTAGATTTCCAGAGGGTAAGCACGAACTGGTAAAAAAATGCTTTCAGGATGATGGGAGAGTCATTTCGATGTTGGAGGTCGGAGCTCAACAAGAAGTATATCCAAAAGGGGTTAACTCCCTTCAACGAGTTTGGCAAAATAACTCCTAGTCAATGGGAGGAGCTTGTGGCTCAGAAGACTTCACCGGAGGCATTGGAGCTCAGTGCCCGTAACACCGAGCTAGCAAAGAGAAACAAACACCACCATCATCTAGACCCCAGTGGCTACTATGCCAAGGAAGAGTAGTTTAGGAAGATGGACGAAGAGGCCACAGCTGCTGGGAATATCGATGTGATGAATTTGAAGGTACGCTCAAGGAATTGGATATATGTGAGGAGTACAGAATCCTCCGATGGTAATCTTAAGTTTGATAAGCTAGAGACCCAAGAGGCAGTATCAAAGATACTGAAATATGCTGAAGACAAGGAGAGGGACAAGCTTAGTCTTGGCTTGGGAAACAAGGAGCACATAGGCTGCACCAGGGGGCTAGGGAAAAGGATGACCTGGAAGCACGGATTCGAAGAGGACAGGCACATGTACAAGAAACATGGCAGAGACCGGGAGACTAATCTTGAGCTCCAAGTAAAGGCTCTAGTTGCGAAGGCGTTGGAGGAGCAAGGACTGTCTATGGAGCCACGGACATTAATGACACCACCGGGAGAACTGGCATTAGTTGGCAGCCCTCTGAAAGTTCATAGCAGCCAAGGTTCCACTATAGCCACAACCCCCGTCGATCACATACGGGAACCAACTAGTTGCACCTTGGTGTTTCTTAGCGGTCGACAAAACATTGTGATGGAGGTGGCAATGGGTGTGGCACATTCTCCCGGTGGCTTACACCACAATAATAAGATACCGTCGAACTACACTAGGGTCGAGGTGCATACCGTGAAGCCTGAGTTCATGTAGTGGAGGATAGACTACGCAACTCCTGAGGGGCTGGTGTTACTCGGAGACATAATGGGGCAGTTCATCCTCTGGCACAAACGGGACATTATATTGACTGCTTCTTCGCCGCCCCCCCCCCCCCTCTCCCAAATTTGGAGCGAGTTGTTGAGGTCAGGGAGATATTTTCACCGTCTCGTGACCACCACATTCTTGAGATGCCACATTCTTCCCCGCCTCCTAGCGAGCATGTGCCTTCTCCAGCTCGTACGGAGCAAGTGCATGATGAGATGCCACAGTCTTCTCAACAAGCACAGCTGATACATGAACAACGAGTGCCTCCTAAAGAAGGTGATGCACAAGAAGATGAGGACGTGCCTGAATGGGAACTTTGAAAGAAGCATCCAATCACCATAAGACTAGTTTATGTTCTGATGAAAGACGTCTCGTCGGTGCACAAGTGGTATTCCTATGACCAGTTCAAGCCTGAGAACCAAGTTAAAAAAGTCACATCATGGGGTTCTGAGGAGGCCGTCACTAGCAAACTCCACCAAATAGCAAAGAAGTATCCAAATGTTGATGCCATCAAATGGTCAAAGGATTGCCTAAAAACATATGAAAGAGGCAAGCCCTTTCTACCAAACTAGGACATCCAGCGCCTACCACTTGGAATGAGAAGGTTCCATGATTGGTACTTGCGTGTTCTCCCAACGAACATAGACCTCATACAAGCATGCTTCTCCACCGGCACATTTGGAAGCTCAGTCGGGAAAATTGTCTTTGACTTCAATGACATGCAGACATGCTTTCACCTCGGAGCAATAGAGATGAATCTAATTCGCACGTGGTGCCTGTAAGTCCTTGTCCTCCCGATATGATATGAATGTAATCTTTGAATTTTGTTGTAACTAACCCATGCCGTAATTTGTAGAATGCAAGTGCACATTGTCAAACAAATGCCAAGTGTGAAAGCCGAGTATATAGACCCTCAAGCTATAGCACAAACAAATTTTAATTACCCTAAACAGTGGCTACTGGATGCCAAAGAGCTAGCTGCTGGAAAGACTCTTCGGGAGAAAGAGCACATCCGTACGGCAAAACTAAGGGAAGAGTCCCTTAAGGTTGCAGCATACATTGTCCTGGCTTTTAAAATTCTCCAACAGCACTCTACTATATGGCTACCATACAACTTCGAATAAGTTCAACTCTATACTTAAAGCTTTGTTCGATATATTTTATTCGATGCAAAAGAGCTTATCTAGTTCTATGATTAATCCATGCAGCAACCACTGAATTTGTATAGGCGTCGATCTCGGGATGGAGCATGGCATGGGTCTTTGATTCAATAGATAGGGACCCGGTGACATACAAAGACTTCATATCAATTCTCAAGACGTATACATATCGACAATCCTCATTAGCTTATATGTTTGTATACAAACTTGTAACGTTCACTTTTGGATACTAACAAGTTGTATTTGCTAAAATAATTTGAACAGGTTATTTAGGTTCTATGTCACTAAACATCACAGAAGGCATGATCTAGCAAGGAAGGTAAAGTTGGCTATAAAAACACTATGTGCGGTAAGTGTAACTTACTTTTTCAGTACTCCATTACATGGCTGTCAAAATCATTACTTAACATTTTCATATACAAAACACACAGTGCCCCAAGCAGAAGCCTGGGAGTGTATATTGTGGATACTATATATGTTCTATGATGAGTAACACTGATGCCTACAGGAGACACCCCTTAAGGATAAGTTTGAACCTCTTCACCCGTAGTATAAAAACTTCGTACATGGTATGAAATACTAAACCGAAACTTGTTCTCTTGTAGTGGAAAGAAGAGAAAGAAATGAAAAGAGACCCATACAAGGATGACCAACTCTTAGAGCTCGTCGGCGACCTTTGCAACTTCATATTGGACCAGATTGTACACGTCAAAGGCACCTACCATAACCGAGAGTCTGACTTAGGTAGAAATCCTCAGTACCAACACATTCGTGAGACTGAAAGGCTAGCTCCAGGACGTTGATAACAATATGTATGGAATTTGACATTAGTTTTACCTTATGAATTATGTCTATTTAATGATGGATTGTATATATTCTTGTGAACTGGACTTGTAATTATAGTTTATATAATACTCTTATGCTTGTAGTTTATATAATACTCTTGAGCGAACGCGGTTCGGAATGTTGGTCGTGGGACGTTCGGCGGGATTATCTCGCTTTCCTCGCTCACATTGGTCGCGGGGCATTCGGCAACGCGAACGCTGGTCGCGGGGCGTTCGGCAACGCGAACGCTGGATGGAATATGCAGAAACAAACAGTGTTCTAGTCGAAATTGAATTGTAAATTTAAATTTTTTTGGTGGGAAAATGTACTGTAGGGGCGGTTCTAGACTGAACCGCCCCAACAAATAGGTATTATAGGGGCGGCTGGTACTATAGCCGCCCTACAAATCGATTTGTAGGGACGGCTGGGAACCGCCCCTACAAACTCATGATTTGTAGAGACGGTTTGGTAGGGGCAGCTGGCCAAACCGCCCCTACAAATGGTCTTGAGCCGCTCCTACAAATGATATATGTAGTAGTGGAGGTCCAACCAATTCGATATTGCCGTTAAATATTGGTGATTGTGTTTTCGCCTTATTTATTTACTTTTCAGAACATCAAAAACTGTCCTTCGTGCATGTTTGTACCTGGTAGTGCGTGCTGCTTTATTTCCGTCTTGAATGTATCTTCCCCCAAGAAAGAATTCCCCTTGTTGGTATGGAACGTAGTAGTTTCTGTGTACACTATTGTAAACTTGTGATTTTAGGTGAGCCTTCCACGGACATGTGTTTTGTGTTGGACATTATACACGCTAGTCCCCTTGGTGTATGTATCTTCCCCAAATCTCTATTCCCCTTCCTGGTGCCGCATGCAGTAGCGCCCATCGGAAGAGGATGACGATTGACGAGGCCGTCCCGCCTTCCTGGTGCCGCATGCAGTTTCTATGGCTCTTTGCGTCTCTGCCCTTGTGGCCTTGTCCCGCGCTCCGCCAAGGTCCAGAACAAGGGGCCTCCTCTGTCTTCTGCTTGATGACCAAAGGATGGCTCTAAATTCATTTTTGGGACAACGCTGTACTTTCGCTTGCTATGAAGGCCGCTCTCCGTGACATGGAGTATGAACGAATGAATGAATGAATGGTTTTAAAAAATTAAGAAAAATGGTAAAGGAAGGTGCGGCTTGGAAACGGTGGACACAAAGCGCGTGGGTGGCCGCGTTTGGCAGCGGTCAAGCCAGCGGCGGCGGGGCTAACGCGCAGGAATGCTGCCATCCTGGTAGCGCATGCTTGCAAATGCCCAATGCGCTTGCAGGGGAGTATTGTTGCAACGGCTACGGCAGCATGAGGTTCATGCTGCTCTGCTTCGACGATGCACGGGGAGCTGTGTTAAATTTTCTCAAAAGGATGATCCTAATCCGGTACCAGAGTTAAGCAATGAACGTGAAGCCGGGCCATGCATGGCAACTTGTCAAGGATCGCAAGTCGCACTAGGTGTGCCCCAACTCACGCATTATCAGCAGGTTAGTGTCGTGTCTGTCTAGCGCGCATGAACTCACCCGTTACGACTTATTTGGATGTACTCATATCTACATATATCTCAGTCCACCTATATCTGTCTAGCATGCATGAACTCACACATGCATGGATTGAGTTGGATACATCATACGAGTGTATCCAAACATGACCTTAGATGGCATACCGTGGCGTCGATCAACACTACTAGAGATAGGATCTCTAGAGGCGGCTAGCCCAGCTGCCTCTAATTTTTCGTCTCTAGAAATCAATGGGCGGTTATATCCAGCCGCCTCTAGAAGTTGAGTTTCTAGAGACGATTAGAAACAAGAGCCGCCTCTAAAAATCAATTTGTAGAGGCGGCTATATTCGAAGCTGCTTCAACAAATCGTTGTCCAGAAAAACAAAATATATGTGGGCCTAAAAATAGCAAAAAAAATCTTATTAATTCGGGGAGATCTCATTAGGTAGCCACATGATTTTTCGCGTGAAAAACACGCGCTTCGTGGTCTCAGGGCTCAAACCTGTGACCGTAGGCCTCGCACGTAGGCATACTAACCACTCCGCCATAACTCCCTCGTGTCTATTTGAGATATTCTTTCTCCTCGTTTTATCTTTATCTGATTTTGAAATGAGTATTTGTCACCCTAAATGATTTCAAATAAAAAATTTGTCAACTATAAAATTGTATAACTTTTTGTGACCTACAACTTTGGTTTTGGTCATTCCTCCATCCGAGATCATTTAAAATTTTCAATTTCAAACGTGGTAAATTCAAATGTAATTTTCCTTAGATAGATAATTTCAAATAAAAAAAATCATCAACTACAAAGTTGTATAACTCTTAGAGAACTAAAGCTTTGATTTTGGTCGTTTCTCCATCCATGGTCGTTTAAAAAAATTAAATTTTACTATGCAGCTTGTATTTCTAGAGGCAAATTTGTATCCAACTGCTTCTGGAAATCGACTTTTAGAGACGGATGGAAATAGTGTCACCGGACATGGCTGAAAATAGCAGACGCGTCTACAAATACATCTCCTAAGGCGGCTTAGTTCCGACCGATTTGTAGAGGCGGCTAAAGATTCAGTCGTCTCTATGAAAAAAATCACGTGTTACCAAAAATCAGTTCTATAGTAGTGAATAGGAGGCGGTATCGTGTCTGCCTATCCCGACTGGCATCAATCGCCAATATACTTATTCAAGGGAGGAGAGGATTATGAATCATAAAAAACAAATATATTCTTCTACTATTCTTCTGCCTTCCCAATTTCTCACGTTTGTCTTCCTATGTACTAAACTTTGTTTCTTCTCGTTGACCTTGCTACTTTCTATTAACAATCGGTATCAGATTCGTTCAGTCATGGGTTTGGATTCAACAAGTTATGTATTCCATTGGTGTTACCAATACCATTCCTAGGTCAAATTGTGATCATGTAAGGTTTCGAAGTGTAACTTATATGCTCCAACCAAATTCAATGTTGTTGACAACCTGGTATCAGTAATAACTTAGGTAGACCATATTTTACACAAAACTATCAATTTAAGGCATAGTCTACTGTTAAGTTGTGATAAACTCTATTGTAGCCGAATGTTCAACATAACACTACTGGAAACCGGCACTTTGCCGAGTGTCTGCGGCACTCGGCAAAGCCTGGCTTTGCCGAGTGCCGCACTCGGCAAAGGGCACTCGGCAAAGAATTAATCGGCAAAGAAGCCTTTGCCGAGTGCTTTTTGTCGGGCACTCGGCAAAGCCTTTGCCGAGTGCCGGAAAAGCACTCGGCAAAGATTTACACTCGGCAAAATAAAAATGCGAAAAAAAACCCAAAAATAATAGCAAAAAAAAAATTTCGGGGAAGGCCGCCACCGCCCAGCGCCCGTCCGTCCGTCCAGCGCCACCGACCATCGAAGTCGCAGCATTTTTTGCGCAAAATTCACGGCTAACACGGCCGGTGGGATTCGAACTCACGATCTCTCCCTCGCGTGTCTGCTGCTCTACCACTGCACTACATTGTCACTTGTGTCTAAATTCCGTTATCTATCCTCATATATTATACTAAACCGAGAGTAAATTGCTTGTTTGAGGCCCTAAACGAATTCAAATCAAAAAGTGGTCAACTATAAAGTTTCATAACTTTTCAAGATCTACAATTTTCATTTAGGAAGTTTTTCCATCCGAGGTCGTTCGAAAAATTCGAATTTTAAATTTGAGAGATTCCAACGTAGTTTTGAATGATAAGATGATTTCAAATCAAAAAGTTGTCAACTACATAGTTTCATAACTTTACGAGATCTACAATTTTCATTTAGGAAATTTTTCCATCCGAGGTCGTTTGAAAATTTTGAATTTTAAATTTGAGAGATTCAAACGTAGTTTTGCTTGATAAGATGATTTCAAATCAAAAAGTTGTCAACAACATAGTTTCATAACTTTTGGAGATCTACAATTTTCGTTTAGGAAGTTTTTCCATCCGAGGTCTTTTGAAAAATTCAAATTTTCAAATTCAAACGCCGTTTTTGCATGACAAGATGATTTCAAATCAAAATGTTGTCAACTACAAAATTTCATAACTTCTCAAGATCTACAAAGTTTATTTTGGTCATTTGTTCATCCGACATAGTGGTAGTAACATTATTCACAAATCTTATATATCCCTCTTCTATTTTCATGAAACTAATATGAGACATATGAGAGAGATGTAGATTTTATGAACAACGTTATTGTCATTTTGTCAAATGAAGAAATGACCAAAATAAACTTTGTAGATCTTGAGAAGTTATGCAACTTTGTAGTTGAAAAGTTTTTCATTTGAATTCATTTCGGGCCTCAAAAATTGCTTTGAAAAAATAATTTGCCGAGGGCCAAAAAAAAATGCACACGGCAAAATGCCTCTTTGCCGAGTGCCAAAAAAAGGCACTCGGCAAAGACACATTTTGCCGAGTGCCAAAAAAATGGAACTCAGCAAAATGCCTCTTTGCCGAGTGCCAAAAAAAAAGGCACTCGGCAAAGACGTATTTTGCCGAGTGCCAAAAAATGGCACTAGGCAAAATACATCTTTACCGAGTGTCAGAAAAAAGGCACTCGGCAAAGACGCATTTTGCCGAGTGCCGAAAAATGGCACTCGGCAAAATACATCTTTGCCGAGTGCCGAAAAAAACACTCGGCAAAGCCGTCTTTGCCGAGTACCCGATAAAATACACTCGGCAAAGCTTCCGGCACTCGGCAAAGTGCCGGTTTCCGGTAGTGTAAGGGTCTCAATCAAAACACTAGTATATCAATCAATAGAACATTGGGAGCTTTTCATATATGTGCCATACAATCTGGTGGGGATTGTTAGATTTCTGTTTATAATTTTGGACATCAACATAATTATGGTAGAGTAGTACTATATATGTGTCGGAGTAATCCATTTGGATAACCCTGCCCTTTTTGTTTATGGGCATAATTTCACAGCGATACATTTGGAAACGGCCGGGAGTTACTTTTTATCGTCAAACGTATGAACGATATGCAATTTGCCCCAGCCGGCGGCCAGCCGGCAAATTGGCCATACGATCAATCCAACATTGTGCTGCACGCCGCTTGTACTAACAAAATAAAGGGGACGTACAATGCCAAAAGCACGGGTTTAATTAGCAGGGTAATTAACTCACAGTGACGCTGACAGGCTTTGTAGACATCCTTTTAGAAGAATCAAGAAACGGATTTCATCGATGTAGCAAAAATTCTTTTTACTGCTGACTAGCTATTTAAACGAGGGATACCCATGCGGCCGTGCCACTGGTGGTTCGTGCAAACTAGCTAGAGCCAAATCTCATCAGCTCATTGAGCACTCTGCACAAGCCAAGTAATTAACCAATGTCGCCGGCGGCGAAGTCGTCGTCCCTGCTGCCTGCTCTTCTGATTCTGGCGGCAATAGCAGCCGCCGCCGAGCCCGAATGCCCTACCAAATGTGGCGACGTCGACATCCATTACCCGTTCGGCATCGGCGGCATCTGCTCCCACGGGAAGGACTTCGAGATCTCCTGCATCAACAACGGCACCACGGCGGTGCTCCAGTCGGACTTCCATACGATGCAGGTGCTGAGCCTGTCCCTGGAGCCACCGTTGGCCAAGGTGATGCTGCCCGTGGCTTACAAGTGCTACAACCCGGAGAACGGCTACCCCGTCAGAGAGTCCGACGGGCACGTGGACCTGTGGTCACACGGCATCTTCCGCATCTCCGACGACCGGAACATGTTCGTGGTGCTCGGCTGCAACACCGGCGCCTTCACCATGAACTCCGGTGCCGGCAGGCGCGGCCAGTACTACGCGGGCTGCTTCACCTACTGCAGCGAGCCCGGGAGCCCCCAGGATGGCAGGTGCGCCAGCGTCGGCTGCTGCCACGTTGACATCCCGCCGGGCCTCACCGACAACGCCGTCCACTTCGAGAGCTGGCCGCACGACGGCATGGAGCACAGCCCCTGCGACATCGCCTTCCTCGTCGGCAAGGACAGCTACGAGTTCCGGGCGTCCGACCTGCGCATGGACGTCAGCCGGAGCAGCATGCCCGTGTGGCTGGACTGGGCCATGGGCCGACGGGAAGACGCGTCGTGCGACTGGGAGTACGCCTGCGAGAATCCGAACACCGAGTGCGTCGACTCCCTCACCGGGCCAGCTGGTTACTTCTGCAGCTGCAAGCAAGGCTTCGAGGGCAATCCCTACGATGATGAAATCGGATGCACCAGTAAGTAGCTTTTCCATTTATTCTTAGTGTCGGTTTGAATCCATTAGCACTGAAAATTAGCTAGCTAATAGCTGCTAATTTTAGAGCTAGCTATTTTTTCAGGTAGGCTGATTAGACCCACCTGCTAATAGGTGATTGGATACTGAGTTGAAGGTGTATATAAACTAGTTATTAGCACCTATTAGTGACTCCAAAACTACTAATGAAACTAATAGTTAGCAGCCCTCTAGTTAATATTTAGTAAGTCTATTTGGATTTTAGCTGTTAATTTTTAGTGCTAATTGATCAAATAGGCCTTTAATTTCAGGCCTGTTCCTACCCCCTCAACCTTCCGCTAGGGTGACAAGCATGGTAGGATATAGCTTTTTTTTAAGCAGCCCGTTATAGTGCCCTATAGCTAGGTGTGGTAGCCTCATGAGAGCGAGCAATCACACTGAATAGGCGAATAGCTCGTACACCACTGCTACAGAAATCAACTCTAGAGACGGGTGAAAGATATGAACTGAGGCAGTTAAGCAGCCCGTCATAGAGTCTATTTGGATCCATTAGCAGCTAAAATGAGTACTAATAGATCCAAACATACCTGCTAATTATTAGTTGAAGGGCTGCTAATTATTAGTTCCATTAGCAGGTTTAGAATTGCTAAAAGGTGTTACAGTTCATATGCACCTTCAAATCACTATCCTACCATCTATTAGCAGGTGGATCTAAATAACACTCCTATCAAGGGGTCTGTATTAATACAAAACGCAAGATACAATCCAAATGTCGCTCTCTATTAATCAAGTAGCACCCGTGGAGTTCTAGACCACCGCTACCACTGGTCCTCCTCACCTTGCTTCTGCTCTTTTATCATGCAGCACACCACCGGGTGGTGGGCTCACGGCCAGCGGGTCCTCAGAAAGCAAGAGGATCTACTCTAGATCGAGCACCTCTAAATAAAACCATAGCTAATTTTGTCCGAGTGAGATAGGGACCAGGAGGGGAGAGATATCGATAGGAAGCACATTCACATTGACTCAAACCATCTCTAGAACCTTGTGCTCACCAGCAACATCAGTGGTGGACGCATTATGGAAGTTGTTAAGAAGCACCTAGTCGACCCTATGGTCCCACCCTTCGGCGCATAGGCGGTACTGAGGAAGGCGGAGAAAGATATGATTATCCATTCAATGAACTCTAATCATCATTTATAATAATAGTCATTGCATCTACTCTATGATATTATGAAAAACAACATAACGTAATAACCCTACCATTATGAAATACAAACTAAAGTAGCTCCTAAAATTTGCATAAATCACTGGCATTGTCATTGTGATAAATAATTTAATTAACCCTATAAATTTGCATAAAAACCTTACTGCTTCTGCCATTACTAAAAATAAACCAAAACATCCACTCAAATCTACATATAAATTACCAACATGTACTATTATGAAAAAGTTAAATTTGCCATATATTAGGCCTTTTTGTGTTCCTGGATTATTATCTTGTATACGTTTTGGCTATGCCAATGCGTCATGGGACAGATCATGTTGCACCTTCCCTTGGCTTGTTAGTAATCCACACTCCATGAAACCTGGGTCATTATATAGGGAGCCTAACAAAACTAAAATGAAAGTGATACCTTACTTAGACCTGGTTATGTCAACTCTAGAAATAAAATAAAATCATGTTGCCTGAGACATGGATAACTTATAGAAGGAATAAGTACAAAATTGTTTGAGATCATGATGGTGATGTAATAACACAAGCAAAAGTTGTTCTACTAGAGGTAGTAAAAAAATTAGAACTCTATCCATTGAAAAATGAGAATAAGTGATAACAATTGTACTAAATAGATGAAAATATTATTGTGATGGGCCCCAAGATCGAGTAATGTCTACCACTCGACTCTTTGGCCACGTTCGTATTTCCAGTTCCCTGGCCCAGGCGCCATACCCTCTCTAGAGCCATGCACAACCTATCCAGGCTTCCAGACCATACGAAGCGTGAAACCGCGAGAGTTGGCTCTAAATACCATTTGTAACATCCCAGGCCCGGCACACAGCCTAGTCCCACTCTACCGAGGGGTGGGCCCCACCTACGTAGCAACCTAGGTGTGCTTTCGTCCTCGCTTCACGCAAAATGGTTAACCGAAGATTGCTACATGTCCTTGGCCTGGCTATTTAAGCTGGTCTAGCCAACCTTGAATTCACGGTATGGTACTAAACTCCTGGCTACAGTAGCCTAGCCCAACCTTAATTCGGCCCATGGGCTGGGTCTCACAACGCATTCATAGCAACGGTGAAGACCATCTCAATGTTGAAGTAAAGCACAGTACAAAATGATTATAAAGATGATAATTTAATAAATGGTATATGCACTCTTTTCTTCTTGATACTAGTTGTGCAATTGCATGGATTCAAAATTGTTCAGCAATGTTATTAAGCTGAACTTGTTCCCCATATGACATTTTCATTGTTTTCTTTGGATCAATACTAACTCATTTGTCCTTTTCATATTATGATGATTAAATTACTTATGCTAGATGCACACATTCAAGCTTGTAGCTTTCATACTCAAATTTACCATTCATATCCTTCAATATATTTGTGTGGAGTAAATCTTCCATGAATATTCATCCTCATGTAGCTTTAATACAGAAATTTCAGGTGAGGAGCAAGTCTCTGGTTACTTTCACCCTGCTGAATCAGGTGCTCGTGATGCTTACATATACCTGTTGACACCAGAATTTGGTTCATTGCATGAGACCCCATAATTCAGGATGTACCAAAAAGAGCCGTGAGGAGTTCAGAATCGGCTAGTCAAAAGCGTTGTTCAGAGCTGGCGGGATTTTGATAATATCATCATCTCGAAGAGACTCCGGCGACGAGAAAAGCATTGATCGAGAGTAGGAAAGCGTGGCGGACTCCACAGAAGGGGAAGCTTGGAGTCCAAGTTATCTTAAAATTAGGATGTTTCATTTTCATTTCCAAATTTTGTGATCGATCCTATTCGACCAGGACTCGTAGTCAAGCCTCGGGTATAAATATTGTACCCCGGCTATTGTAATAGACATCTCTCATCGATCAACCAAACAAGTACCTTTACTTTTCGGCTTACACCACCCCTTAGGAGTAGGAGTAGAGTAGATTTCGACGAGTTCTTTGGGCATGCAAGGCTGCATTGGATGAATTGACCTCCGGTTTGTTTGTGAGTATCCGTCATGACTTGTACTATTACTTGTAACGCTACAACAGATGACTGATCTCTTGCAAGTCACGGTATAAGTTAGTTATTGATCTATATTGTTGTTTGTAAGGCTGCAACAGACGACTGGTCTCTTAAAAATCATGGTATAGATTAGTTATCGATTCATATCAACTTTTACAAGGCTATAACAGGCGACTGATATCTTGTAAACGTTGGTATTAATCAAAGTTATCGATATTGTGTTAAATAGTTTGCTATTTAATATAATATCACCAATTGTCCGATCTAGATTGAGATTTATTAGTCTTATTATTCTGATATATCGTCTGCTAGACACCTTTACGGTTGAATTCGATTCTTGACGTTAGATCATGTTTGATGACTAATCTATCTCAATCCTGATCGTACATGGCGAGTGTTTGAGGTCATGTTGTGTTAAGAGATAGATTCATTGATCACCATTTTCTGGTATGACTCCGCTATCAATGCTGCATCAGCCGACTCAATCTGTTGATAGCGTATCAGATTGGACATTGTCGATTAATAGATCTATCTATTAAGAAGAGCATGGCGTCAACCACCTGCTATGTCTCCATCGGCTAGCCGATGGCCTGAGCTTCCATGCGTATAATATGCCGTCATGACTCCTTTGCGATATAAGTAGATCTATTGACTGCTAGTCTGATCTAGGGTCCTACTATCAATGCTGCATCAGACGACTCGACCTGTTGATGGTACAATAGATTGAGTCTAGTTGTTTATAGATTTATTTATATTCGACGGATGAGTGATCGTATGCTATACAATAAGATCACTGGAATCGGTTGTTTTAGCCAATAACCTGTTTTGTTGAGGATGTACTGGCTATTTACATGCTTTTATTCTTTTTTATCTCGGTTAAAAGCTAGTATATTTCTCACATGAATGCTTACACGCCTATCCTTACATCTTTCGCATGTTTTCATGATCATCGGCTAGTTAAGATCTATTTTCTCGAGTAACTGACAATTGCCGATATGCTTATTTTGCTTACCATGCATCATGAACATGTTGGATATCGACTCTCTAGTCGATAGCCTTATTTCATTGGCTACTTAGCCGCATATTTGGAATTGTCTGGACAAATACCGGCATGTTCCACCTTAAATTACTGATTAATTTTCCCCCTTGTCAATTGCAGGGTCAAATTGACTGGCACGCCCTCAGTCACGACCATCGGGTCTGGTGTCATCCTAAGTCCGGGGAGAGCTTGGGATCTGCTCCACGCGGTTTCTCTCGGCTTCTTGTGTGTCCCGGCGGCCCGTCACTTTTCGGCGTCGACAATACCCATACTACACTTTCCCCTATTATGATGCAATATGGGTAAATGACCTCGATGGTCGTTTGGTTATTTTGAGAAATGTTCTGTTGTGTTGTGTTTGTAGTTTGCTTAGCTGTTGGACCATATTAAATAATTTGTGGAGCTCCTGAATCTTATTGTAAATATTATTTGAGCTCTTACTTAAATTCAGGGTTAATTTGTATCACTTATGGGAAATAGTATGATGTGATGGCGGTGCCATACAATATGTGTTTTTGCCAATGCTTTTCATGAGAATTATCACAATACATATTGAGGAATCCAAAATATGGTATCCATTTTAATGAATTAACCTAGCAATCATCTCTTTATGGTTTTATTTAGCTTAATTAAGTTACCTTTGTTGTACTGTATAGTAGTTTTAGGTTGACAATTAAAAGGCTAGTAATTAATATCATGCTTACATAAAAATAGTAAACATGCACTCACTCATAGTGGTGGAACCAAGATTTTAAAGTTGGGTATTCCCAAACCAAAACCGTTTACCATTTGTTGCACACCACCATGCCATCGTACCTGCACCCACTCTCAGTGTGCCTAGCGGTCAACCTTGGGCTCATGTGGGGATTGGGATTTAAAGAGACAGGGGGCTAGGGGTAGGCAAGGGGTGATAGATGGATGAAAGTGATGCCGATACGCCCATGTGCGTCTGAGGACATAGGAAGGTATTAGTTGACGTGTTGGCGATTGACAATATGGATGGGCCTAAGGAAGCCTTGGTGGAGTGTAGTGGGAGGAGGCTAGTAAACTGAATTTTTTTATAAGTGAATGACAAGTAAATGAAGTGCAACTAATATATCCATAATGTTTTGGCAAAATTGTTAGGTATTCTCGGAAATAAATGGGCACCCATACCTGCTGGGTTTGCCCATGCCCCATCACCTATAGATAACATTGCAACCTTCTCCCCATGGGATGCCTAGAGGATCCTAACAACATTTAGCTATATATGCTCCCAGTTCATGTATAGTGTATAACATATAGTAGACATCCAAGTGAGCCCAACCAAATTCTTTAGCATACTATCATATTTTATTGGTGGTTATTTCATTGCTATTATGGAGACCCGGAAAAAAGACATGTCAAGGAAGATTCTTCCATGCCACTTGGTAGATGCAGATTTTGTTTGGCACTATATACCTCCTCTCGGATATCTAGCGGAATCCTCATAGGAAATAACAGTTCAGTCTTAGATTTGTTGTTGAATGTGGAAGCGCACTTTTAAAGTTTTACACACTTTAGAAAGGGATGTTTTCGACCACACACTACTCCTAGGTATGGGACACTGGCTTTCATGAGAAATGCAAAATGATTCAAATTTGAACTTAGTTGGTTCACTCATGATGATTTCATGATTGTGTTACAGAAATCTGGAATAAGATAGTGGAGTGATGAAACTCGATCCGATGTAGGAACAATAAATTGAGTGCCCTATGACAACACGACCATGTGTGGGTAGGTCATAATGGAGGTGTGCATAGACCAGAAAAAGGCCAAGCTCCAATCCACTTTATTGATGAAGACACTGTCGCCAAAATTAGGGATTTGACTGATTTTGAGAGAGATAAAGTTTTACACACTTTAGAAAGGGATGTTTTCGACCACACACTACTCCTAGGTATGGGACACTGGCTTTCATGAGAAATGCAAAATGATTCAAATTTGAACTTAGTTGGTTCACTCATGATGATTTCATGATTGTGTTACAGAAATCTGGAATAAGATAGTGGAGTGATGAAACTCGATCCGATGTAGGAACAATAAATTGAGTGCCCTATGACAACACGACCATGTGTGGGTAGGTCATAATGGAGATGTGCATAGACCAGAAAAAGGCCAAGCTCCAATCCACTTTATTGATGAAGACACTGTCGCCAAAATTAGGGATTTGACTGATTTTGAGAGAGATCTACTTGCTCAAAAGAGAGGAGGAAATTAAAAACTATCAGTAAATTAATGTGAAAATGTTTTTATTGGGAGATTGCAATACTAAATACTTCCAAGTGCTTGCCAATGGCAAGCATAGGAAAGAAAGGATTTTCTCGCTCGATCAAGAGAATGGTAAACTTGACGGATAACAGAAGCTCAAAGAGTACATATCAAGGTTTTACAAAAGTTATTTGGGCACCAGAAGACAATGCCTTTACTCTAGATGAGTCAAGGAATTATGAAAATGATTTCCTTATATCCCCTTATATTGAGAATGAGGTCAAGGATGCAGTGTTTGGTATGGAACATAACAAAGCACTTGGTACAGATGGCTTTCCAGCTATTTTTTGCCAACATTTTTGGGGAACTATTA
This sequence comes from Miscanthus floridulus, assembly GCF_019320115.1. Lineage (NCBI taxonomy): Eukaryota > Viridiplantae > Streptophyta > Magnoliopsida > Poales > Poaceae > Miscanthus > Miscanthus floridulus. The sequence goes on from NC_089583.1 coordinate 14,265,753, forward strand.
AGTGGGACTTGTTGTGAATGTTAAGGATCTATTCAAGGGTGATTTGCCACTGTTTAGTTTAAATTTTGGAGTAATTACTCCTATCCCAAAAGTCCAAGAAGCAAAGCTAGCTAATCCATTAATATAGACCAATCTATTTGCTGAATTTGAGATTTAAAATTTCCACCAAAGTGGCGACCAACAGATTGAACATATTGTCGGATTAAATTATTAAACGAACTCAGACAACTTTCATGCTAGGCGAAACATCCTAGAGAGTGTCATACTCTTGCAAGGGACCATGCATGAATTACACCAAGAGAAAAAAAGGGGTGATTTTCAAGATAGATTTTGGGAAAGGGTGTGATGACAAAGTGAAGTGACCTTTCTTATTTCAGACACTAGGAATGCAAGGTTTCTCAGCCAAACAGATAACTTGGGTGGAATCCTTCATTTCAAGTGCTAGTGTAGCTGTAATGTAAACGATAATGTTGGACATTTTTCCAATCAAAAAAGGCCTTAGATAGGGAGATCCCTTATACGCTCATTTCTAATATTCTGGCAGATATGTTAAGAGTCATTATAAAGAGGGTGAAAGATGATGGGCAAATCAAGGGTATGTAACACATCTAGTTGATGACGACTTATCTATTCTATAGTATGCAGACGATACGATTCTTTTTATGAACATGATCTAGAAAAAGCTCATGACTTGAAGCTCTTGCTTTGTGCATTCAAGGAGGTGTCAGGTCTCAAGCGAGTTGTATTGCTTTGGACATGTCCAAGAAATATTAGATCAATATAAGGATCTATTCGGCTGCAGAGCGGGTAGTTTTCGAATCAATTTTTTAGTTATTTCCATTTTGAGAAACTAAGAATTTTTTTATTGGAAGATCATGGAGGAGTGCTTTGAGAAGATACTAAATAGTTGGACAGGTAAACACCTCTCTATTAGAGGTTGTTTGAAACTGATAAGTTCAGTGCTCACTAGCCTTCCAATGTATATATAATGTCCTTTTTCTCAACATCAAGGTGTGTACTAAAAAATAGATTATTCACTCAAAATTTCACTGGCAAGGGAGATAAACAAAAAAGAAATATTATCCCGCCAAGTGGAGCGTCTTGTGTGAACCCAAAAAACTTGGTGATCTAGACATATACATGACTTAGATATCAAAAACATGACATTGCTAAGCAAATGGTTGTTCAAAGTCCTCACATCAGAAGGTACATGGCAGGAATAATATTGCTCCAAAACAAGTACCTAGGTACCAAGCCTTTAGCTCAGATAGAGTGCTCACACTTCTGGTCTGGTCTCATGAAGGTTAAGCCGGATTTCGTTCGTATTGGATCATTCATTGTAAAAGATGGATCACAGCTGGAGGAGGACAAGTGGCTGGGTAACGCAAGATTGTTTAAATAGTATCCTTTTCTCTACAATATAGCTCGACTTAAACATATTAGCATAGCAGAAATACTTAGGTGCCACCCAACCTTTCTTGGCGTAGGGATCTCTTAAGGTCCAAGTTAGTCGTAGCATGGAACAATCTGTTAGCACGTATTCCAAGCATTGAACTTGGGCAAGAAATGTAATATCCTCTATTGTTTGCTTCCCTCCGCAATGATTTGGCGGCTGAACTTTATTAACTTTTTACTAACTCAAAAGAAACGAGCTGTTAAGTATATGAAATTAAAGATGGCTGCTAACGACGTGCTATGCCAGGTCACCAAAAGGGTAAAACAGCTCAATAAGCTAAGAACGTGCCAGTACTCCAGAGCAGAGAGAAAGGCCTCGATCTCATTGTGCACCAGTGGATCCTGGTGGCGCGGGACACGGGCCGAGAGCCATATATATAGGCCGGCCCCATCAGTTGTCACCTAGCTCTTCCGATCCTTTCTTTGCTTCCAGGATGTTGGCCCAGGGACAGGGAGCTCTCGGTCGCTGTCGCTCATTTCCAGCAAGGAGATCGGCCTGAACTGAGTCAAAGGCTCAGGTCCAGGGCTACCTCTGGAATTCGCACCGCAAGCATGCATTGTCCAGCATGGACGATGCATTATAGTGGGTCAGGCTAGCGCCTGGACGTCCCGCCTTATACCCTTGTCCGGATGCAACTCCCCGCGCCCCGTACCTGCTCCGTGTCACACCCCAACCGCTCGGATTTTGCGCCGCTCGAACGACTCGCCCCACCCACGCCGCTCGCCTCCACGCGGGCCCACGTCGCCTGAACATCACAAACATAAAAAAGACGAGGAGACACCAAGGTGAAGCAACAAAAGATGAGGAGAGAGATGCAGCACCCGATCTATTTTTGAAATATTCAAATGAAACATTTGCAACATACATCTGAAACACTTGTAAAAATACCTAAAAACGCTTGAAAAGTGATTGCAAAATATAAGCAACATCCATATAAAACACATGCAACTTATGTGTGAAATACGTGCAACATTCAGATAAACACACTTGCAACATACGCAGGGCCAGTCCTGAGTATTTTTGGACCTGGAATGAAGCTAAAATTTTTGGCCTTTTTATATGAACATTGATAATACTACTGGTACTACTCATTGGTAGTATATACACATTTATATAAAATGTTACTAATAAGCAGTTAACTAAATGCAAAAGCAATATTCATAATTCGTATACATATTAAACTACCTCAAAAATTTCTTCTAGCGTTCCTTGATGCGAAGTCATCGATGATGATTTCAATATCAATCTCATCCAACAATTGCTTCTCAATGCATAATGTTGCCAATCCATTCAGCCTCTCTTGTGACATTGTAGATCTCAAATAGTTATTTAAGAATTTTAATTTTGAGAAGCTTCTTTCAGCTGATGCCACAGTCACTGTCATAGTAAATAAGATGCGATAAACAATGGAAGTACTAGGATAACAATCACCTTATGTAACAAACTCAAAAATCTCCATAGTTGTCATTTCTCTATCTGGCAAAGCGGAATGTAGAACCCTTAGCTCAGAAATTAGATCATTTTAAATCAATGTCAGATGGGCCATTATGAGAGAAAACTACTGCCATTGTTGTGCAACACAAATTTTGTTCAAGACCATCCAAGGACTTCAAGTTTGTTGAACTCATTAAAAACCCAACCATCTCATTAAATGCCTGAAGTTTTCAAATCTACTTTTCAATGATATTTTTGCCATATCAACCAGAACTAGAAAGTAACTAACATTAAAATCCTTCTTGGCTTGCAAGATGACTTCCTCACTATTATTTTCATCAAAATGTTTCTTTCTAAGAGCACAACGCTTTAAAGGAAATGATGGCAACATATACAACCATTGCAACATATGTAAGATTCTGATCTACTTTTGCAACATCTACATGAAACACTTGCAACATCAAGATGAAACATCTGAAACACTGAAATATACTATTGAAACAAGGGTTTTCAGCATGCAATGTCAACTTGCTGATTGGAAGAGTCACGGAGCTTGACGCACCGACGAGCCGCATGGAGCTTGCCGGTGCGCCCCTGGGCGAGAACCTACTCGGCGGCCTGGGTGAGCACCTACGCGAGGCACGCGAGCACCTGCTCTGCGGCCGGGGCCAGCGCACCCTGGGCGTGGTGGAGGACGGGCATGGCGCGGCGGGGGATGGAGGCGCGGTGGGGGATGATGGCGGCAGCACGCCGGAGTGGTCTGGCAGGGTCGACGCCAAGCAATACGCCTCGGAGGTGGTCGCGCGTCGTGCCTGGCTGGGCCAGCGGCCGAGCGCTGGGAGTGGCAGGCGAGCAGAAAGGAGCAAGTGAGCGTATAGGAACGAGTACGTGGATGAGTGGATTTTTTTTATTTAGAAATGGAGGAGCAGAGGGTGTTAGGCTGGTGTCGCGTGGCCCACCAACAGAGCGTTCGGGCGGACGGTTTCCTAGCATTGGCGTGCATATTATGCTCACAAAGGAAATAGTTAATGCCCAACAATAATGTACACATGCATATTCTCTGTCGTGGATAGGTGCGCGCATATCCCTATGTATTATTATTATTTGTTGTCTGATGTGTGCACGTCTCTACCGTACCGTTGTCATGTTGTGCACACACAGCCTGTTCGTTTGGCTGTGGCTTATCGTAAACGATCGTAAATTTCTAGTTGGAATAGTATTTTTCTCTCACACAAATCAGTCAGCAGTACTTCTTCACGAACTAGCAACGATATGAACCAGTCAACCGAACATGCTGAGAATACATGCATCAGTGCGGTGACAAAGTTTTATTATTATTATTACTACTGTAGTTTCTTTACAACGACAGAGCTCATGCATCCCGTCATCAGAAATACTGTACTCAGATACACTACGTACGTTACCAACAAAGGAAAATATATACTGTACTATATTCTGTGAAGATATATATATATATATATATATATATATATATATATATATATATATATATATGTAGAAGTAGCTGGCTACAAAATAACTTATTCTGTAGCCACTTTGAGTTACGATAATTACTATATTAATTTACGAGATTATAGTAACTGCTTACTAAGTGATTTACTATAACGTTATAGTAAATATCCCCATGTGTTATAGTAACCCAACAATCGTAAATATATATTGACATTATCGTAAATTAGTATATAAAATTATCGTAAATAAAGATGGCTATAGAATAACTTATTTTGTAGCTGGCTACTGAATATATATATATATATAGTACATTCAAGCGGAAAAGCCTATGCAACAAATAGAACAATCAGCGACGTTTCACTGCAACTTGGAGTTCGTTCTTGGACCTAGCAGAGAGCCTACCAGCACTGCCGGCCGTCAGCCTCTAGCAGCTCCACCGCGTGGATTAGTGCAGGGTTGTCCTTGTTACCATCCAGCGTAAACCTTCTTCAAGGTCGGCTGTGATTAGTTGATGAAATTTGGAAATTTGGCTATTGGAGCACTTTCGTTTTTATTTGATAATTAGTGTTCAATCATGGACTAATTAGGCTTAAAACGTTCGTCTCGCGATTTCCAATCAAACTGTGCAATTAGTCTTTTTTTGTCTACATTTAATGCTTCATGCACGTATCGTAAGATTCGATGTGATAGCTACTGTAACACTTTTTGGAAAAAGTTTTTAAAAGTAAACACGGGCTTCGTCAGCTTTTCGATACCAACGATGCTCCTCCGGCCGCTCCGTCACGTGCGTTGACCTGCAGTCAAACCTCAGTTCAAGATTCTCCAGCCTTGACATCGATCCTCCCTCAAACCGAATAGGCTTAGGTAGGCAACCTCCAAGTATCACGCCCCTGAGCACAGGAAATCTTTGGCTGCTGCGTGCAACCAGCTCGCCGTCGCCGTAGCGTTTCCATGTCACGTACAAGCTCTTCAGGTTGGGCAGCTTACACACGACGCCCAAGAGCTGGTCACCGGCAAGGGTTGTATCCAAGATGGTGAAAGTCACAAGATGAGTTAGTGAGCCGATCCAGCCCGGCAGCCCGTTGACGTCACCCGTGATCCAGAGGGTCTGGAGGAGCCGTGGTGGAGAAAGTTCAGCACCTGCTTTTGCTTGCTGTTGTTGTTGTCGCTTCTCCGGTGCCCTATCCACAGCCACCGGAGGGAGCACATCTTGCTTATAGACAGAGCAAGCTTTTTGAGAACGTCCTCGTCAACAATGGCCTTGCGGTCGTCCAGAGACACAACAAACACTTGCCGCTGCTCCAGTTCACCCACCTCTTGGGCAGCATCGGAGTCGTCGTGACTCTCGTAGGGCCTTCATCTTGCTGATTCCCCGGGGTATAGTCCACATTGTACCCTAAAAATCATCCCTGTTGGAGAATCGTATGTGCTCAAGTTTCTCCAGCTTCGTGACGGTATCCGGTAGCTCAGTGAGGAGCGTGTAGTCCAAGTCGAGCGTCTGTAAATGCTCTAGGTTCTCAATCTGCCGAGGCACCTTTGTAATGTTTGTGCCCCTCAAGCTTAGGAACCTAAGCAGATATAAATTGCTGGCATACCTCACGTGCTTGTTTGTTACTCCCTCACAATCTTCAAGGTCAAGCACCCGTAGGAGGATGAAGCTGCCTAGCTTTTTCAGGAGCTTATGCCGCCCATGGAGGTGGAACATGCTCAGCGATCGAACATGCTGCATGTCCAAATAATCATCCTCACCTCCGCGGTCCATGTCATTTCTCTTTGCATCGTTTATGTCAGCATGGATGGAGAGGCGACGGATCTTGCCACGTAACATCCCCTTGTATTGCCCTCCGTGCAGGCTGTGAAAGTTAGCCTCTAGGGACTTGGACACCATTACCTCGTGAAGCATGTCATGCACTCGGTATGTCTGCTGCTTCCATGCAAGACCCTGCAAATGGCCTGCCTCTTCAATCATGTTCTTGCTCAAGAGTTTATCCAGGTAAGATTCTGCAACCTCCCACATGGTCAGCCCCCGCTTCTGATGAACCAATCCTTCTGCCACCTCTCTTTTTATGGCACTGTGCGACGGGAGCCCACCAACCATGGAGCAGTTGGGCGCCCCCGATCAGGGCATGGATCCAAGGGCCCAATTGGCCATTGGGCCAATTAGTGGAGATCAATCTAACAATCTCCCCCTTGATCTCACCTTATGACTTAAACTTAACTTACTTTATCTTATTCCCATTCCATCACAGATCTGTGCATAGAGCGTGCCTCATCGTCACGGTCAGTTGCCATTAGATTAAACAGCTACAATGCGCCTCTCTGTTTTGAAACAGATTCTCAACTAGGCCCTTATTGTCCAGGAATCATAGGCTTCACTTAAACCCATGGCGGCTAAGTGTTCTCTGAACACACTGGGTGATAAGCCTTTCACCACTGGAAATAGAGACTTTGCCGAGTGCAAAATTCTTTGCCGAGTGTCAAAAATCAAGCACTCGGCAAAGACCTTCTTTACCGAGTGCTGCACTTGGCAAAGGACTTCTTTCCCGAGTGCCAGGCTCTCGGCAAAATCTCTACACTCGGCAAAATCTCTACACTCAGCATAGGCTGCCCGTGAAAACGGCGTCCGGTCACGGCCTTCTTTGCCGAGCGCCTGCAGTTAGGCACTCGGCAAAGATTTGTTTTTTTTTAAATTTCTTTGCTGAGTGCCCCAGATCTGGCACTCGGCAAAGATTTAATTTTTTTTCAAAAAATTCTTTGCCGAGCGTCTCAGATCTGGCGCTCGGCAAAGAAAATTTTTTTATTTTTAAAATACTTTGCCGAGTGCCCCCGGGACGGCACTCGGCAAAGATTTAATTTTTTATTATTATTTCTTTGCCGAGTGCTCCTGTGGATGCACTCGGCAAAGAGGAAATTTTAAAAAAAAATTTAAAACATTCTTTGCCGAGTACCTGATGGCTGGCACTCGGCAAAGACACCCTTTGCCGAGTGCCATGCCCCGACACTCGGTAAAGTTTTTTTTGTTTTTTTGTTTTTGGCCTCCAATTTTTTTGTGCAGCCTTTTTAAAGCATCAGGAACTCCTAGTTACAATTTGGGGATTTTTCGTGGCTTTTTGTTATATTTAGTTACTTTATTTCGTTTACTTGAATTTTTCCAGAAATTAGAAATTTGAACTGCACGTGGTACGAATAATGGAGTTTAATGATTCAAAAATTGATAGTCATGTTAGTGAGTGTTGTGAGAGGTTGTATCCAGGAACGGACCCGAAATTTCGGACATCTTGTTATCAGATGACTATCACAAGATGTCCGAAATTTTGGACATCGCGGACATGTTTCGTGAACAAGATGTCTGAAATTTCGGGTCCGTTCCTGGATACGGCCTCTCTTAACACTCACTAACATGACTATCAATTTTCGAATCATTAAACTCCATTATTCGTACCACGTGCAGTTCAAATTTCTAATTTCCAGAAAAATTCAAGTAAACGAAATAAAGTAACTAAATATAACAAAAAGCCACAAAAAATCCCCAATTTGTAACTAGGAGTTCCTGATGCACAAAAAAATTGGAGGCCAAAAACAAAAAAACAAAAAAAACTTTGTCGAGTGCCGAGGCATGGCACTCGGCAAAGGGTGTCTTTGCCGAGTGCCAGCCATCAGGCACTCGGCAAAGAATGTTTTAATTTTTTTAAAAATTTCCTCTTTGCCGAGTGCATCCTAGGAGCACTCGGCAAAGAAATAATAAAAAAAAATTAAATCTTTGTCGAGTGCCGTCCCGGGGGCACTCGGCAAAGTATTTTAAAAATAAAAAAAAATTCTTTGCCGAGCGCCAGATCTAAGACGCTCGGCAAAGAATTTTAAAAAAAAAATTTAAATCTTTGCCGAGTGCCAGATCTGGGGCACTCGGCAAAGAAATTTTAAAAAAAAAACAAATCTTTGCCGAGTGCCTCCCTGATCCGGCACTCGGCAAAGCCGCGGGCGTGGGGACTTAGCGGTTTTTGGCCGGCCGGGCAGTCACAGCCAGCCAGCCCAGCGCCCACGCCTGCCCGCCCCCGCCTTCGCGCCGCGCGCCGCGCCCACACCGGCCCGCTCGCCCACGCGCCCACGCGCTCGCGCCGCCTGCGAGCCCGCGCGCCCGCGTGCCTGCGCGCCCGCGCCGCCGTGCCCTCGCTGCCCACGCGCCCGGCCGCCCGTGCGCCATGCCCTCGGCCGGCCCTGCCCCCGGCCGGCCGTTCCCCAGCCGTGCCGCCCGCTGCCCGCGCGCCCTGCCGCCGGCCGCGCCGTGCCCCCGGCCGGCCCTTCCCCTAGCCGCGCCGCCCACTGCCCGCGCGCCCGGCCGCGCCGTGCCCCCGGCTGGCCCTTCCCCCGGCCGCGCCGCCCTGACCCCGGCCGGCCCTGCGCCCTGGCTGCCCCCTTTTTCCGGCCGCGCCCTGCCCCCGACCGCGCCCCGTGGACCGCCCGCCCCGATGTCATCCGTGCCCGACCCCGTCCCCTACTCCGCCCGATCCCGATGCCACCCACCCCTACCCCGTCGCCCGTCAGGTATGCCTTCTCACTTATTATTGTCGAGGTAGTGGTAGTTGTAGTAGTATTAGTTGTACTAGTGGTAGTATTAGTACAACTAGTGGTAGTATTAGTAGTAGAATTAGTGGTAGTAGTAGTAGTAGAAGTAGTGGTAGTAGTAGTAGTACAACTAATGGTAGTAGTTGTAGCAATAGTGGTAGTAGTAGAAGAACCAATGGTAGTAGTAGTAGCAATAGTGAAAGTAGTAGTACAAGTAGTGGAACTACTTGGATATATTCTTCTGCATGGATTGATATCCAAACTACATGGCTTCTGTTGAGCCATATGTGCTTGTCAGCCATCGTGCCGTTGTTTTTTGCAGGTTTTGGAAACCTCACCGTGCAGGGGAGGTTCTGCCGAATTTTTTTTGTAAATGACAGTATTTTGTTCCATTTTTGTAGAGAAGAGCCCGTCGGAGTTGAGTTGGAGTTCTCGCCACCATGCCGGTCTGCCTGCACCGCGTCGTCTCTACACCGACCCGCCACGGCCCCGCTAGCCTGACTCCGCCGCCACCCTAGGTATAACCCCTGTTTTTATATCATTGTCGTAGATCGCGTAACCCAGTTAGGCATCTCCCGTTCGAAAGAGATACGGTTGGAGGTATGCAGATCTTTGCATATCTATGACCGTATCTATTTCGGATTGTCCACGCTTTTTGGACAGCCCGCGGATGCGTAGATGGGTTAGTTCCCATGTTCTGCTCTGGTCCGAGATAGAGTTTCGGCATCACCTTCCTGTTGTTCTTCGGATACACACTCTTCTTTGGCAAGACGTGTATCTAGAGAACAGCGGGGAGGTGCTACCGAAATTCTATCTCGGATAGGAGTAGAGCATGGAAACTAACCTCATCTACGCATCTGCGGGTGGGATTAGGACCTATCCTCACCTATTAGACAGTAGGAACACCATGTAGATGCAATTGATGGTTACATTACTCGCCGATACATATGTTAGAAGATGGATGACCGTCAGTGGATGTACACGGGCTGGAGAAGTCAGAGTGATTACACCACGGAATGGATGAACAAGACCGATGCTTTCTTGAACAGTGCATTTGGCAACGCTGCTAAAGGACATTGCCTAGTTTTGTGTCCTTACAGCAAATGTGGAAATAGGAGAAGGGTAAACAAGGTGGAAATGGGTAAACATCTTGTGAAGAATGGATTTACGCCGGACTACACCCGGTGGGTCCACCATGGTGAAGCCCATCATATGAGAGAGGAGGTGGTGAGACCACGGGTGGAGGCTTTTGATGCTGATGCCGGGGTAGCAGACATGTTAGATGACTTTCACCAAGGATAGTTCGATGAGGGACGTGAGAAGGAGGAGATGGAGGCAGCCGCACAGGCGTTCTACGATATGATGGACTCGGCATAGAAACCCCTTTATGATCGGTCAACGATGTCTCAACTGGATGCCATTGGACGCTTAATGGGGTTGAAGTCCGAGTTAAACTTGAGTCGACCTGGCTTCGATAAGATGTTGGCCGTGATTGGCACCCTACTTCCGGAGGGCCACATTCTGCCAAAGAGCATGTATGAGTCACAGAAACTCCTTCGAGCACTTAAGATGCCATATAAGCAGATACATGCTTGTCCGAAAGGGTGCGTCCTATTTAGGAAAGAACACGAGCATGCAAAGTTCTGTCCAAAGTGTAAATCCTCCAGGTACCTGGAGGTAGACTCTGATGATGGCCAGAAGAGGCAACTTACGATCCCCATGAAAATCCTATGGTACCTTCCGTTCCTACCGAGGATCCAACGGCTATACATGACCGAGGAATCCACGAAACAGATGACATGGCACAAAAATGGCAAACGGTACAATCCTAACAAGATGGTACATCCATCCGATGGTGAAGCTTGGATCCGCTTTAATGACAAACATCGTGACAAAGCAGATGAGGCTCGTAATGTACGTGTCGTGTTGGCAACAGATGGGTTCAATCCTTATAGAATGATGGCTGCCCCATACACATATTGGCCCATCTTTGTTATCCCCCTTAATCTCCCCCCTCCCCCCCCGTGTCTCCTTTCAATGACATAACGTATTCTTGTCGTTGATAATTCCTGGACACCCAGGGAGTAATATGGGTGTGTTCATGGAGCCCGTGTTTGATGAATTGGTCCGTGCTTGGGACGAAGGGGTATGGACATACGATCGAGCTACAAAGACAATCTTCAAAATGCACATTTGGTACCACTACTCCCTGCATGACTTCCTGGCGTATGGGATATTCTGCGCCTGGTGTGTTCACGGGAAGTTCCTATGCCCAATATGCAAGGAAGGTGTGAGGTTTATTTGGTTGCAGAAGGGTGGCAAGTATTCGTCGTTTGACAGACATCGTCAATTCCTACCTCTTGACCATCCATTCAGACAAGACATCAAGAACTTTATGAAAGGCGTCAAAGTGACAAACCCTACACCGCGGATGATGAATGGTGCCGAGGTTCATGCTCAGATAGGTGCTCTCGTGCCCAATGAAGAAGGTGGTTTTGTGGGATATGGTGAGCAGCATATGTGGACTCATATCTCGGGCATGACGAGGCTCCCCTATTTTGACGACCTTCTTCTACCACATAACATTGATGTAATGCACACTGAAAAGAATGTCGCCGAGGCACTTTGGGCAACACTCATGGACACTAAAAAGTCTAAGGACAACCCAAAGGCTAGAGTAGACCTAGCAACGTTGTGCGATAGACCAAATCAAGAGATGCAACCTCCTAGTCGTGGCAAGACCTAGAGAAGGCCTAAGGCCAATTTCGTCTTGAAAAAGGACCAAAGGAAGGAAGTACTTGAATGGATCAAGAAGCTAATGTTCCCTAATGGGTATGCAGCGAATCTAAAGAGGGGAGTTAACTTAGGCACTCTGCGAGTCAACGGGATGAAGAGTAATGACTACCACATATGGATTGAGCGGCTTCTTCCGGCGATGGTTCGAGGCTATGTCCCGGAGCATGTCTGGCAAGTGCTGGCAGAGTTGAGCTACTTGTTCTGCCAGCTTTGTGCCAAGGAGCTCTCTTGGACCGTCATTGATGACTTGGAAAAAGCGGCACCCATGTTGCTCTGTAAGTTGGAGAAGATCTTTCCACCCGCCTGCTTCTTGTCGATGCAGCATTTGATTGTGCACCTCCCGTATGAGGCACGGATGGGGGGGGGGCCCGTGCAGAACCGTTGGTGCTATCCAATCGAGAGATGTCTGAAGACTCTTCGCAAAAAATGTAGAAATAAAGCCAGAATTGAGGATATGTTTTTTGTATATACTAACCAATATTTTTGCATATATTTCTAATACATGTAATACTATGTTTTTTGTAATTATGTTTTGTTTATTTTTGCACCTATTTCTAATTACGTCTTGTTTTCCTTTTTTATTGTAGGTGATTGAACAAAGATGGCGGGCGACCGTCATAGGTCTGTGAACTCGATTTACCAAAGCCCACGCCGGTCACAGGAGGGGGCGGAGGGGGCGGCAGAGGGATCGAACAGGAGGAGGAGGACCGCTAGCCGTAGGAGGGAGCCGTCTCCTCCCACGCCACGTGAAGAGGACCGCCAGCCATAGGAGGAGGTGGCGCCCATGGACGAGTCAGACGAGGAGCTAGTTCGGCAGACGGAGGAGGAGGAGGAGGAGGAGGAGGGGGGAGGCGGCAGGCACGGGTTCCGCTTCCTCCAACTCCTCTTTGAGTGTCTACTTACGAGGTTCTGCGAGCCTCCCACAGGTTCCACTTCCTCACCAACGCCCAGTGATTCGCCCCGAAGGACAAAAGTAAGTAACTGTATATGTTATCACCACTACTTCATATGATATGATGAAAAAACTAATAATTTTTCTTAATCACTTGTGCAGGAACTGGGTGGTTGTGTCGGGTGGTAGCGCACGGCTAGTCAACGGCATCCTAGGTCTTCTATGCAGGCAGCACTTCCCCGGCATTGTCACGTACACATCAAAGATGGAGCCGGCCTACTCGTTTGACCACTATGTCGTCGCCTCTGATGCGGAGTACCCCAACAAGGTGGCACGGGTGAAGGCAGAGTTTTGGGTAAGTCTCCCTTGCACAACATTGCTCAATACGTCGCATTCATTGGACTTTTCTTGAAATAATGAATGGATACATCGCTTTTGTATGCAGACTTATTATAGATGCGAGGAGGGATTTGAGGCCAGGGCGGAGCAGGCGACTACCAAAGCCTGTAAAAAACTCGTCACCGACATGCATCACGAGGTGTGCATCCAGGCCATCGTAACCTACTACGGGTCGAAGCTTGGAGAGAGGAAAACCAAGAAAGACGCAAGAGAGATGCAGCTGACCCGGGAGCAGTACCTTGAGGTAAATGAAGAACATCAATATTGATTCGGTTTGAGATTAAGTTGGTTTAATTTGATCTTCTTATATGTCCAATACTTGATGACGTGTAGGTGATTCCCTGGTGGTGCCAAGCGTATCCCGAGTGCTGGGCGATGATGGTGGACAGGTGGTTCACGGAGGAGTACCTCAAGATGCACAGGGATGCCCGGGACCGTCGTTTGCTGATGCAAGGTCCAGCACACCATCAAGGCAGCCGCAACCTCGCCGGATACAAACAAGCATGGGTACGCGAATTGATTTATCTATTGTCACGCTCAGTTCTGTCTGATTTCTAATCATCGTGCTGTCTTTCTCGCAGTTGGCGTCACATAGTGGCTAGGCTTGCTCAGACTTCTAGGCATGGTGTATGGCCCACAAGGGCAAGGCGACGTCCAACGTCTCCTTCAACCTAGAGGACCCGCCCGAGGCATACACGAACCCGAGCGTCCACTCCCGCATCAGTGAGTACACTGAGGTGGCGAGGTCGCTCCATGGGGCAGACCACGATCTGAGCACCCAGGACTTCGATGGAGAGGCCATCATGAGGGCGGGGCAAGGCAAGAAGCATGGGCGGTTCTGGATTGGCGACGGCGTCATCGACACGGCCTCTACTCCCTCTCTCTCACAGATCCGAGCACGGAGCACGAGTGAGAGCCCGGCCATTCGCACACGGCCGATCGCTGCACAGCACCGGGTCGACGCACTTGAGGTTATTCCTGTTTTACTCGTCATACATTGATCTTTACACACCTTAATTAGCTTTGCATTACTGAAACATTGGAGTGAAATATTACAGGCCCGGCTGGAACAAGAAATGAAGGAACATCAGGAGCTGGGGGCCCAGTTGGAGGCCGAGCGGGCCGAGCGGCAGGCCCAGGCGCAGAGGCTGATGGACATTACGGATTTCCTACAAGGGCTTGGGCAACGTATGGGCTTGTCTCTGCCACCTGGGCTCTTGGTTCCACCTCCGCCTCCGCGTCCTGCAGCTGCAGCTACTCCTGTGAGTATCAAAGTTTTTTACTTTCACTTGTGCTTTGCTTGTATGGCCTCTATCGTCCTAGATTAGCTATCAAAATAATCTTGTCTCACATGCAATTTTTTCTTCTTTATGCAGTCTCCATCTGACGATGGTTCGAATAATCCACCTCATGCACCTACGAATGATGCATCTGGGCCTTCACCACAGTCGTAGTGGCCGAGATGAGTGCATGTTGTATTTTTTACATTTGTTGTTCACTTGGTGATGGACTTGTGATATACTTGTGATGGACTTGTGGACTTTGATGGACTTGTGGACTTATTTGGATGGACTTGAGCACTTATTATTATATATTGTGATGGATGTGATATGGGCGGATGGATGTGTGGATGGATGAGATATATATGTGATGCATGAGATATATATGCGATGGATGAGATATATATGTGATGGATGAGATATATACGTGATATATGTTTGTATGAATGTATTTGTCATGATGGAATACAAAAAAAAATTACCGTTTTGGGTCACTTTGCCGAGTGTTGCACTCGGCAAAGGACCCCTTTGCCAAGCGCAATGGTCACAACACTCGGCAAAGCTGGCAAAATGGGCGACCAGAAAACAGATTTTCCAGCTTTGCCGAGTGCTGTGACTATAACACTCGGCAAAGAAGTTTTAAAAAAAATTTAAACTTTGCCGAGTGCCTGGCGTGTTGGCACTCGGCAAAGAAAATTTTCAAAAAAAATAAAAGCTCTTTGCCGAGTGCCTTCCGGGTTGGCGCTCGGCAAAAAGAAATTTTAAAAAAATAAAAAATCTTTGCAGAGTGCCAGGCGGGTTGGCACTCGGCAAAGAAAATTTTCAAAAAAAAAATAAAAACTCTTTGCCGAGTGCCTTCTGGATTGGCGCTCGGCAAAGAATTTTTTTAAAAAAAATAAAAAATCTTTGCCAAGTGCCTGGCGGGTTGGCACTCGGCAAAGAAAATTTTTTAAAAAAATTAAAAGCTCTTTGCCGAGTGCCTTCCGGGTTGGCGCTCAGCAAAGAATTTTTTTAAAAAAAATAAAAATCTTTGCCGAGTGCCTGGCGGGTTGGCACTCGGCAAAGAAAATTTTCAAAAAAAAAGCTCTTTGCCGAGTGCCTCACAGTTTGGCACTCGGCAAAGAATTTTTTTATAAAAAAAATCTTTGTCGAGCGCCTCACGGGTTGGCACTCGGCAAAGAAATTTTTTTAAAAAAATATAAAAATCTTTGCCGAGTGCCTGCAGGGTTGACACTCGGCAAAGTGACCGTCAACGGGACCGGCGCCGTGACGGTCGCTTTTCTTTGCCGAGTGCCCGATAAAATACACTCGGCAAAGAGTTCTTTGCCGATCAATTTTTTGTCGTGTGTGCTTTGCCGAGTGCCGCACTCGGCAAAGGATTTGCCGAGTATAATCTAGGCACTCGGCAAAGAACCTGAATCCAGTAGTGTTTTGTAAGCGGATCCGCGAGCATCTTTTCTGTTCTTATATGCTCAAGACTAATTATATGATCCCGGACTTTGTCTTTCACAGCATAATACTTTATGTCAATGTGTTTGGCAGCACCACTTGACTTATTATTGTGAGCATAACATACTGCTGGATTATTATCACAGTATAACTTGAGTGGCTTATGTATGTTGTCTACCACTTTTAACCCGGGCATGAATTTTTTCAACCAATTCACCTACCCTATGGCCTCATAACATGCTACAAACTCGGCATACAACGTGGATGATTTAGTGATGGTTTGCTTTGAGCTTTTCCACGATATAGCTCCTCCTGCGAGAGTGAATATGTATCCTAACGTGGATTTTCTGTCATCTTTCGCATAATCAGAATCTGTATACCTCTCTATGTGCAGGAAATCAGATCCTTACCTTGCAGGTAACACGGCCAAGTGGTGCACCACGCACATGTAATCCAGAAGCGCCATGTTGGCCAGGTGGTGCACCAGGGACTCTCGCACGCCGCTCGCGCGCAGGGCAGGGGCCTCTCACGCGCCCATCGGGGGTCACCCGCATGCCCACCCAGAGGACGCTTGCGCGCACGCCAAGGGCCGCCCGCGTGCCGCCGCGAGCTCGCCGGGATCGCCCGCGCGCACGCCGGGGACCGTCGGCGCTCCACAGTCCGACGCCGCTCGCACGCGGCATGCCAGGACCTGCACGCGCACCTCCGAGCATGCCGGGGGTCGCGTGCCCCACCGCGAGTCTGCTAGGGGCCTCCTGTGTGTCGCGGCGAGCTCGCCGGTGGCCGCCCGCGCACCGGTGCGAGCTTGCTGGGGATCGCCCAAGCACACGCTCGGGACCGCCAGAGCGCCGCTGTCCGCCGTCGGGAGGTAGCGCAAGCCAGGGAGGGGAGGGGGAGGGGTAGAGGAAGCACCGCCGCCTGCAGGACCTCGCCGCCGGGAGCCTCGCCCAAACCTTAGCTCGTGATGGGGAAAAAGCGCCCGACGCGTTTCTAAACGAGCGTCGGTCGAACGAGTGAGAAACGAGCGCACCTTCTAAGGGGCATTGTTGTCTTTTCGTCCAGGTGTTTTTTATTTTTTATTTTTTTTTTGGTCATCTAATCCCCCCAGTCCAAACGGTGTTACACCATAGGTAAACAGTAAACGACTCCATCGTTTGAAAATAACGAGGGTAAAATCATAAAGTAAAAAAAAGGTAAAATCACCATTGAGCTTTGAAGTAGGGGCAGAAACATCAAAATCCCTAGAACCAAGCAACACCTTAGTACCTATTAGCAATTCCAAACTTACTAATGCAACTAATAGTTAATCGCCTTCAACTAATAATTAGTAGGTCTATTTGAATCTACTATAACTAATTTTAGCTGCTAAGGCCCTAAGTATAAAATGTATTTTTTTACAGCACTGCTAGCGATCGGACGTCCGTGAAATTTTCCATCAGATGCTCCGACAAAACATTAAAAATTACCTAATGCAACATTAGTGGCACTCTTTGTAACATGAAAAAATAATATGTAAAAATGATTACGTCATCCGACTCTAGGATAGAAAATTCCCGCCGCAACATAAACACTATGTTTCATGCAACATTCAGTATGAAACATGTAAACAATAGTTGCAACATCCTTGCTTAACTATTGCAACATGTCTTAGTGTCCTATTTTTTTTTTAAGATTGCAGATGTATGTTCTGTAACATTAACGTATTTTTTAACGTAAGAGTATTCGAGGGGTTCCTAGCTAATAACGTTAACTGCTTCCTTCTGTGCTTCTTTTCTAAACTGAAAACCCCTTTAACCTACTTGCTTTCTGAAAGCAGAGTCAATCTTTTTCAGAAAAAGAAAAGAAAAATAGCAAAGGCTAACCAAACATGTACCGTATTGTTTTATGAACAGATATTTATTTTGTCACCGGGTACAAGGATCCATAAACATGAGTATGAATCTATTATCTGTCCACATAGTTACTTGATCAAAGATGTTCGCTTGAACTACTTCGGCAGTACTTTTCAGCGAACGAAAATGTTTTCCTCTCACAACAAATCAGCATAAGCATCAGCATAAACCAAATTTCAGAAATTTGAGCAGATTATCGGTATTCTCAGCAAGACAGCGATCATCACAGAGGAGTACAGCGTAACCTTCCCAACTGTTAAACACACAAAAACTCATGGCTATATAATAAACTCTTCTGATAGCTAATAGTTCTGCTATGGGTGCTTGTGCTTCGTAGACAAGCTGATAGCCTCCTTGACGATTCACAAAAAGGGAGTCCTCTCCAGCACCCAAGCTAACCAACAAACTCAAAGCCAATCTCCCAGACTCAACAAACTCACCGTGACATATAATCCCTTAGACATGCTGCCTCCGATGGTACTTCATGCCGACCATGGCATCTCTCCCCTCCTTCAGGAAGAGCTGGTCCTCGAGCACAAATGCCGGATAGCGCTGTCGAAAAGACTTGACGTCCTCCCAATTTGCCTCACTCGCCAGCAGGCCTTTCCAGCGAACCAGAATTTGCCACTGTCCCCTGGCTAGACGGCTCCGTAGAACCGACACCGGAATAGGCAGCACGTTCCCATGGAGCCTTGGTGGAAGTGAAGGTGCCGTCGCTGGGACCGACCCACTGAATCCCTGAGTGGCTTGAAGGAAGTCGTCACGCTCCTGAACTTGGCATGCTAAAGAATTTTTTTTTTAGCAGCAGAAAGTTGGATAGAGGAGTGAGATGGGTGACTATGGATTTGAGTCAAATAATCAGAATTGAATGACAAGGTTTTTGAAGTTTTGAAGGACATCAACTCACTTTGGGCAATCTTTGTTTTGCTTTTCTGTCTATTAATAATTCTTTTGTCTTCTTTCTTCTGCTTGCGTTTTCGAACAGGTTTAGCCAGTGAGACTTTAATATTCACCTGGCATGGATCACTAATAATGTTAAAATTATATTAACCAAAAAAACCAGTTTAGCCAAATATGAGAAGAGACCTTTGAGCCTTTCTCAGTCAATTCTTCCTTGTCAAATGATTAAGACACAAGATTGCAGCCTCATGGGTAGTGTAGTGAACAAATGCAAAGTCGCTCCTTTTAGCTGACTGTATATCACGTGCTAGTACAGTACGTTGGATCACTCTGTATTTACTGAAGATTTCTGTCATCTTAGAATTACCCCAGGAATCTGGCATACCTTCCACAAAAATTGATTTAACCTAAACAAAATTAAAGATTTCATCAGGCTACTTAGACTTCTAGTAGTAGTTACTAATCCATGAAAGAAAAATCATGTCTTATATATTCAAATCAACTAGATTTATCAAGGTATTTGGGTTCATCAATCAAATAGGACCAAACATGTGTATATATAAATAAACTTCAGCAAATAAAAAAGTCAACATGGATATTTACCAAAGACGACTCTGCACATACAAATAGCAAATGTTGGTTTCCAGCCTAGAATCTAAAGCAGTTCATAGAAACAGGAAATCCCTCTGATCCCCTGAACTGATAAAGCAACGACAGGTATCAAACCAAGTTCAAATAGAACGAGTTATGTCAAATATGGAAATATATTGTCAGATCCCGGATCAAGGATCTGACTGGATACTAGAACTGGATAAGAATCGCAAATAACAAGGTAAGATCAGGAAGGAAACACGAAGAAGAATCGCAGAGAGAAACAGAGTTTCAGAGAGAAGACAGAGTTCAGGGACAGAGTTCGTTTCCATTCATTCAATCGATAACCGAATCGGTTACACGGCGGGTTCTTTCATAGACCAAGGACCGAAGCCAGACTCGCCGACCGATGTCACACTTTGACAGTCTCTAACAGCGACAGCTAAACCCAGCAACAGTTCACACCAGACTGTAAACACTAACGGCAACAGCCCATCCGACACAGCCCTTGGCAGAACTGCTTCCTTCGATCTTATCTCATCTTCAGCGTCTTCTTCCTATGCCTGACATACATGTGGTACGAAGATTATAACAAAAAGATTTTCATGTGATTTGCGAATAAACTGCATGATCATCAATGAGCGCAACCCAGCACAAGTCACAAGATAAAGGAATGATCTAACAAAATGGGGCATTCATCTGCTGCATGATTTTCAGGAATGAATAATAATTAGTGGCAAAACAGTGTGTGAGAAAATGAGAGAATGAGACCTGCTGCATTTCTTCATCTGGATCACTCATTGGTTTAGCCCATGCAACTGTTATATTTACACATCTGCCGAAAACACCTTGAAAGCTTTATGTATGCCATCCATGCATCTCTTTCAGTCTCAAGTTCAAGAAATGCATACCCACAGTTATAGCCTGGGTTGTCACAGTCAGCCATGAGTGTTACTGTATCAACGTTCTCAACTCCAGTTTTGTGTAGTAGCTTCATGATCTGCTTTGAAGAGAATTAGGTGATATCAGCAGACAGACAACAATGGAGCCAAATATCCAATCAGGTTATTCACAGAAATACAGAATAAAGAAAATGGTAGCTAGGGGTGCAATTGTACTCACATCTTCTTTCTTCCATTTCTTGTCAATATTTTCAAGAACAATTTTATCATTCCCATCCAGAGCTTCAACTTGACAAAGCTTCCAACAGATCCTGTAATGGAGTTTCAAATAACAGTATAATAAATTAATAATAAATATGGAGAAAGAGGAGGGGAACAAAATGTGGAGGCAGTGAAACATAAGCCACACATTCGACTTAGCCAATATATATAACTATAGCCAAAGGTCACCAATTACGAACCCACAATTTTTTTCCTGTACTACAAAAACGAGGGCAACAAGATACTACACCATAGATTCCAACATAGTAACATTGATACACATAGCACTTAGGAACATTCATTTTTCTGTACTAATGTTATATTGATTTATGATGTTTCATTTTGTCTATAGCACATAAACTATGTATGGTACAGAGTAGAATTTTTCATCAATATCTACCTATCCTACATTTTATTTTCTACAGAAAGCAAACTTTAGGTTACAACTTACAACCAAATGCACAATGTTCAATTGTATAATGATGATATGTTCAGCAATTAATATATAATGAAACTTAACAGTACAGCAATGGCATGACACAAGCATGTAATTTGGCCCTAATATCATTCCTGTAAATGGCAACGAATAATTGGCACCATATCAGGCGTCCAAGCATGGCAACCAATCTAATATAAGTTTAGATGTAATCAACAATAAGCATACATTCTAAATTTTTAAGGCGTTTTTCTTTTCTTTTTTTTTTTAAACATTGTCTGAGTCAGGCAAAATGAACAAGGCGATGGATAAAGATGTAATCAGAGAAATCAAATAAAGGCAAAAGCTTCTTCTACAAGAGGTGCGTCAATCAGACCAAGGTCAAGTTGGGGTAATTAGCAATGTTGGCACATCAACTTGACTCAATAAAATCAAAAGAATAGATTTTCTAGCACCATTTGGCACAAATGTGCAGCCAGCTGGAAATTTGAGTTCAAGCATGAGAAGCTGACTTTGAATTCATCCCAGTGAGTCGAAACAACCTCCAATTTGCAGAACTAAGCAACAACCTTCTTAGCCTGTGAGGGCTCACGGTACCACACAAAGCAGTACCCTTTGCTCTTTGACGTCCTCGCATCCATTGCCATCCGGACCTCAGTGATCTCGCCTGCCCACCCAAACACTGACCTCACGTCTTCCTCTTTCATGTCGTCGTCGAGCCCGCAGACAAATACCTCTGTCATCCTCCTTTGCCTCTCAGCCCTGTCTGACATCCCAAATTCCTCCTTTCCTATGCTCGTACTCGCCAATTCCTCTGCCTCGCAGGCATCAGAATCAGTATTTGCCACCGGCTTAGCGATTAAGGTTCCTCCCCCCACAGCCTCCTCACCCAACAAGGTTTTTTGAGCGGATCCCAACAATGTTTCATCCACATCAACGACATTGAAGCCACTAGGCAGCTCCTCGGCTTCAATTTTCCTCGCATTCTGCTCCTCGTGCGCCATTTCATCCAAAGCAGCATTTTTCCCCGCCGGTAATTTTCCGACGGCGGCCGCCGCGGCGGCCTTCCCAGCAGCGAACGTGCCCTTGGGGACAGCGTTTCTGGTAATGATGACCCTCTTCTTCATCTTGCGAGCCTCCCGTGCGAGCACCGGCCTCGCGGCGGCAGGCGGCGTGGAGGGTTCCTGTTCCGCGGCCGGAGGCGACGGCGTGGAGGGTTTCTGGTCCGCGGCCTCCGGCGGCGCCGTGGGGGAATCCACGTACGCAGGCTCCGTAGTCGTGTCCCCTTGAGGCAGCGAGTACGGGCTCAGGAACACGGCGGCGGGAGCGGAGGTTGCGAGAGCCGGTGGGGGCGGCGGGACTGGGGTGGCCGTCTTGGGCGGGGAAGGCGAGACGCCGCGCTTCTTTGAGGGCGCCTGCGCCGACGGCAGTGGAAGAGCCCGCGGAGCTCGGTGGCGGGGCGGCGGGAGCGCTGCGGAGGCCGGGGGCGGCGCAAGGCGGCGGAGCTTCATGACGGCCTTGTTTAGTTCCCTTCAAAGTTAAGTTTTTTCACACTCTCTCCATTACATCAATTTTTGGACGTTTGCATGGAGCATTAAATATAGGTAAAAAAAATAACTAATTGCACAGTTTAGTTGGAAATCACGAGATGAATCTTTTGAGCTTAGTTGATCCACGATTAGACAATATTTATCAAATAAGACGAAAATACTACTATTCATCAAGTTGAAATTTTCTTCAATCTAAACGAGGCCTTGGTCGAGAGAGTCCCAGTGAACACCAGCACTCCAGAATGAAGAGTCGAGTCAAAGCGGAGAAGAGTGCTCATCTAGTCATCCAGAAGACAGAAAGGTCAAATAGGTGTCGTTTGAATCCCATCGAGGCCGTTTGGAGGGGCTTTTTCCGGCTCGGGCTCCGACACCGCACGGGGCTGGAAAAGTTTAAAATCATGGCTTCACCGGTTCCTTCTCTTCTAAGTTTATTTTCTACCCCGTCTCTGACACTGTAGCACAGAGACGGAAAAGTTTGAAATCGTGGCTCCACCGGCTCCTCCTCTTCTCAGTTCATTTTCTACCTCGAAATCCAAAACGGCTCCGTGCTATAGTACTGCCACAGTGATGTCACGGAGAAGCCGGAGCCTCTGGGAGCTATGCCAAACACAGCCTCTGAATTCGAATAAAAAAAGAATCAAAACAATTTTATTATAAATTTTAAAATTCTATAAAATCTAAGTTAAAATCTTTCTAAAATCTAGACCATTTGATTAAGGTACTAGGATTCTAGTTTTTTTCTATCTGGATTCTCAAAATCCAATGGACTCAAACAGGTCATTAATTAGGGGCTCTTTGGTAGAACTCCCATCTAGCTCCCGCTCCCGCTACCCGCCACTTCCACTCCGGTCACTCTCCACTGGCACATGGACATTTGGTGGGGCTTCTCTATTGGCTCCCGCTCCCGGATCTAGAGGAGCTCACTCGTGCTCCTGCTCTCGCGCCGTCCGTGCCAGCAACGACAAGGCAAGGGGCGCGACGTGTTGGAGAAGGGCGCGACGGTGTATGTCGCGTCGGCGGCGGAGGCGGAGGAGGGCGTGTCGGGCAGATGCGGTCGAGGGCGCGTCCGCGGAGGTTGAGGGCACGTCGGAGGCGGAGTAGGGCATGCCAGAGACGGGGATGGCCGGCTGGGAGGCGAGGACGCGCGCAGGAAGACGAGGGAGTGGTTTTTTTTCTCTCCCCACTCGACGTGCAAATTCGAGGGAGCAGTGGGAGCAGCGCGGAGATGGGCCATTGGGCAGCGCTCCGCTGATTTCACGTGGGGAGCGGAGCGGCGGGGAGTGCTGCCCAAGGCAACCTTAAACTCATGACAATTCATGCGTGTTCGCTTCTCTTTAAAGTGGTTGTGGCTACGCCTGTTTTAGTTAAAAAGTTACAGCCAAGCATACATGCCTAGTAGGGCGTGTTTGGTTGGACTGATACTATCTTGACCTCGTGTGTATTTTTCTCACGTGTGTCATTTAGTACACCAACCAAGTCTTTTATTCCAACTTTCAAGTTTATATACAATAAATAGTTAGTGCAACACATGAATTTTAAAGTACAAGTACTCCATCTGTCGCATATTACATGACATTCTAAAATCTCTTACGGGAACCAACGCAAAAGCCAAAAGACTAAAATACCTCTCATAGAGTAGAGATAGAGATGTATTAGTAAAAAAATGGAAAGTGTATTAGAAAAAGATAAAGATGTATTAGAAATTTAGAAGTGAGAAGATCAAGTATTTTGGAACAAAATCTAAATCCTATAAGGTTACCTGATTTAGGATGGAAGGAGCATTTGATTCAATTTACCAAAAAAACAATGATATTGAAAAAAAAAATTGCGTTATAAGTTTTGAGTTATATTTTTGAAGAAATTTTCTTCAGTGCCATATTTACCTATGGCCATTAAAAAATATAGCTCTCTAGTACTCTAACCGCAAGTTGAGGCAAGCGAGTCATTGAACATGACAGTCGCCACCGGCGAGGGCGAGGCGAGATCACTAGGCCGTCAGCAATTGATAATTCAAAGACAGAACGAAGGGACGAGGGAAAGTATATATACTGGGAGATAAAAAGAAAAGATGAGAGGATCTAATAATCACGTCAAACACATCGATACAAACTGGTTGTAACCTCCCCTCCCGCACTCACTGCCCTCTGGGCCCCCACACAGTCAAACCTATGGAGGTCTGATTCTGCTTCTCAACTGTAAGACGTAGTTCCCATGTTACGCTTCCGGCTTCCTCCCCTGTTTCAGTAGCCTGAACACCGATGTGCTACAGAGCCGGTGTGTTACAGAGCAGCAGGAAAACTAATATATTATTATGTTATATACAGGGTGGATAGCAGAGTATATATGTTGACAGAAACTTCGGTGGATTGTTGACCCATAGTGTTCAGACTGGTTCATGAAACACACCCAGTTGATTCTGATCAGCTGGTTCAGATCCCCGAAGTCGAAGGCTCATAGGTGCAGCGTGCTCAGAGAAATATGGGCAAACTATCGGTATTATCAATGAACTTCAGTTCACAGCAGGCAAATACTTGCATCATCTCCGGATGTTAGAAGGATTAGCAAAAGCATTGTCGACCTTAGTCGCAACTCGCAACATGATGCGCAGAATATGGCACATAGCACCACTTGCTGCAGGAGGGAGGGGAGGTACTAAAAAGCAAAAGCAAGGTCCCTCCCCACAAGTGTATGATACAGTCACACAGAGAACCAACCTAACTCCCAACTCCTTCCAGTTCTACATATACACAGCTGTGGGCTTCTGAGACAAGCCCAGGAGGAGTCCTCCTGATTGCTGAGTCGCAAAACAATCATCTTTAGCTGCAGTCAGTCTGTGGAAGTCCCTGAAACAACATGCAGAATACCAGATATCAAGGCTTAATCGTCACACAATAACGTGAAATGGAGTAAGCTGCTCTTACATCTCTGTTAGTGCCAGCTGTCATGTGACATCCCTGATTTGCGAGAACAGGCTTGCCTCATCTGAACAGAGGGAGACCAATGATCAAGTCTGATGGCTATGAAATCTGAATAAAAAAATAAACACAGGGGAATGATGGACACACTAGTTGTATCATTTTCCACCCAAAAAGAAAAGTAGTACCAATGGGATTCCTGTGTCATTTGCTTAAAGAAGGGTGAGCACAAGGAACTCATGATTGATAGAACAACATACCTGAATCCCACCCCATGGTTCTTCTGATAGTACAGAATCTGAATCTGAATCTGAAAGCAAAAATAGCACATCATACATGTTATACCAGATGACGGAGAGACGGATTAACGTGAGATGGGCTGCAAGGACATACCTAGTCGATATCTCCTGCTTTCATGATGATATGGTGGAGAATACCCGGTGATGGCAGGGGGCGATGCACTGTAGCTGAGATGTGATACAAATTGAGAAGAAAACTATTACTCTATGCTGACATATGCAATCATGAGTGGTGATTGCTTCGAAATTGAGATAACCTTGAAGTTGACGTAGCATAGGTATTCCTCTCATGTCCTTCGTGAGGGTTGCGGCTCATGCAATAAGAATCAATGCCCTGTAGTAAGCAAGATTAAAACAAATACGACAAAATCAATGAGTAAATGTTTCATGCCTATATGGTATAGCTTACAAGTGCTGAGAAAGGCCGCTTCTCTCCTGACAATGTGCGGGGATAATTTCGAGTAAGCCTTCCTGCTACTTATACGGATGAAAACATCAACAATTGGGATTTTAAAGTTGATAGCTTCAAAATAGTGGTCATAAAACATCAAATATCTGCTGAATGCTAGAAAGCTCTATATGTTCGATGTTGCATGCATCTTGTATGTCGTAGATGTACATAGCAAAAGTTGTATACAAGACCAATTGCCAAAAGAAGAGGTGCAGCCAAGATTAGTTTTTAGCTAAAACATGGAACCCTCCAATGTTAGTATTTGCAATCATTTGCATATTAGCAAACAGATCAGGACTTCAAAATTAAACCAGAAAATTAACTTGGTCAAAGAAAAATGAAACATAAATCCTAATGCGACATCGGAAAACCAGCTGGTTTGTTGAGTAACATTATTAAAAATAACAAATAAGAAAAAGTCATCCAACAATACCACCTTGTGCATTTTTAAAAATAAATGTAACATGCAAGTTATTGAGTCCATTTAAATGAATAGTTATCAACTTTATATATCCTTATTAGTCGAAGGTTTTGTTTCATCTAGGGGGTGAACAATGTTTATCCCTTGATGAAAGCTTTCCAAGGTTGAGATAAACAAGTCACTGGTCTTATTAAAATACTCATACGAGACTGCAAATTAACCTGATGCAGAATTTTACAGTGTTCAACTGGCCACATGAAACTAACCTGAACCAGTATGTTCATGTCTCCAGGGAGCCAGCTCCCACAGAACCTGAACCAAGCCATGATCTGTTGATGACTTCTTATCCCCTGTGATTGGAACCACCCTGGAACTGGAACGCAATATATGCAGTGAAGACGGCCCAAGTATTCTTTCACCTAGTGAAATCGATGGCAAAGTTGAGAGAAATTCAGAAAAAGCACTTAACTGTTCATGAGCAAAATAACTTTCAAAACTAGACTGAATTCATCTTATTAAGGCATGCCACCCTTAGCTCATTGCAATCAATCTAAAAATGAAAAAGAGGATAACAGGCAATATATGTAGATATATAACTCAGCATGACACCTGCAAATTGGGATCACTGGATTACTACAGAAACTAACCACATACCAGACATTGTGACCAAGAACAGCAAGAAGACAGCAGTTACATACTTATATATATGGTATACTATGTTTAGAATATTTTGTACAGAGAAACAGTAGTTAACAGATGAGCGAGATTGGCAACCGTAAATTAGGAACATAATCAGAAATGAACCAGAAAGAGGACGGGGATTCGAAAGGAATTAACTCACTTTTAGCAGTCTTTGTTTTATCTTTCTCACTGATACAAAATTTATGATCTTCCATATTCTTCTTGCCCTTTTGGACAGATTTAGCAAGAGTGACTCTAATATTAACCTGACATGAAATACTAAAAATGTGAGAATCATGTTGAAAAAAAACCCTCCAACTTAGACTAAGATATTACAAGGGACCTTTCAGCTGTTTCCCATCAAATGATTCAAGACACAAGATAGCAGCCTCATGAGTAGTGTAGTGAATGAATGCAAAGTCATTCCTTTTAGCTGGATGCATATCACGTGATAGAGCTACAAGTTCGATGTTTCCATATATCTTGAAAATATCTGTCATCTTAGCTTGATCCCAAGAATTCAATACACCTTCCACAAAGACTGCTTACATCTAAATGTTACTTACAACTCTTTGGAAATTTGTGACTAGCCACTGAAAGCACAATAAAGTATGACGTTCAACTGTGACAGGGCCAATGAAAAAAGACTGAACCATTGATATACAGACATAAAGTAGTACTTGCAAAATCAAATTGTTACAGGTGCTAAATGTCGTAGCCTAATGTACTTCTAAAATCAGAACCGTAGCTGCTATATAAAGTTTCCAGCCTTATTTGAGCCGATACACCACAAATGTGTTAATATCTTCAGAAAATGGATACCAAAAAAAAGTTACAGACCACAAACAGCCTATATATGTATGTGTGCGTCCATGAATGTGCATTGTTCTGCGCGTGCGTGTGGCATGTGCGTCCATGAATGCACGCGCGCGCGCGTGTGTGTGTGTGTGTGTGAGAGAGAGAGAGAGAGACCTTCTGCATCTGTTTTTCATTTGGACCATTCAATGGTTCGGCCCATGCAACTCTTATATTTAAACCCTTGCCAAAAACATCTTTCCTTGAAAGCTTTTTGTATGCTATCTGTGCATCTTTATAAGTCTCTAGTTCAAGAAATGCAAATCCACGATTATATCCTGGATTATTAGAGTCAGGCAGAAGGGTAACAACATCAATGTTCTCAACTCCAATTTTCAGTAGTAGTTTCATGATCTGCTTCAAAGAAAAACACGTAAGCAAGCAGCCAATTATTTAGGAGAGAATATCGAATCAAGTTGTTCACAAGAAAGAAATAGTAGCTACAAGTGCAGTTATGCTCACATCGTCTTTCTTCCATTTCTTATCAAGGTTCCCAAGAAAGATTTTATCATTCCCATCCAGAGCTGCAACTCGAGACTGCTTTCCACAAATCTAGTAATTGGGTTTCAGAGAACAAGGTAACAATCAATATGGAGAAAGACAAGAGAAAGGGAAACATGGAGACAATGAAACATAAGTCACTTTCAACTTGGCTAGTAGACACAACTGTAGTATCACAAGTCCCAATGGCTTTTCATACAAGCAACAGTCATAAAAATATGCTAATGCATAGATTCTAACGAAGCAAAAAAATGTATGGCACACACAGAGTAAAACTCCCCATTAATGTCTACCTCTTTTGCATTGCATTTGCTACAGAAAGCAGACATTTGTGTACATCTTAATACATAGTGTTCAATAAGATAATGCTAGGTATGTTAGACATGATTAACCTTTACCAGATCAATGGTGCTATCCCAAGGAAGGTTAGATTTGTAAAACAAATACAGAATGAACCAAGAACCTAATGTGGCCACAACATTATGTAACTGACAAGTATCAGCACCATATGTTCATATCACCATATCAGGCATCTGGCATGTCAACATATCTACGAGTACTGTATGCACCTAAGGTCTGCACACATACTACAAATTTCACAAAGTGGTTGCCTTTCCCAAGTACCATTGGCTCAATCATGGAAATGGTGCATTGGATAACAAAGTACTCAGATATACCAAACAAATTTAGAAGGTTGTGCCAGGAGATGTGATCAGTAGACTAAGATCAAGTTGGAATAGTTCACTGGCTATGTTGGATCATCAACTGGAACACATGGGTAAAATAATTTTGACATCATGCACATGAGTTGATCCATGGCAAGTGCAGTGATGAATTCATTAATGTTATGCTCTTATATAACTAGCACCGTGCAGCTTGCCCAAAACACTGCGAGTGTGTCATGCAGTGGTATTTCAAACGAAATGTTCAGGTGGGCGTCTTGTCCCCTTTGATTGTTAAACAAAAATTAATGAATTTAGCCATGTGGGTCAAGCACAACCTTAACGTTGCTGAACTTTGCAATGGCCTTCCATGCCTGCGCAGAGTCACGGTAGCGCACAAAGCAGTAGCCTTTGTTCTTCTTTGTCGTTGCATCCATGATCATTCGAACTTCTGTGATCTCCCCGGCCACCGAGAGCGCTGCCCTCACATCCTCCTCCTTCGCGTCCCTACTGAGCCCACCAACAAACACCTCCGTCATCCTCCTCTGCCGCTCCGACATTACCACCTCAGCCCTGTCCTCACCCCTGCTCCCCGGTTTCTTCTCCACCTCATGCTCACCACCAATATCCATTGCCGGCCCACTGGCTAGTGTTCCTCCCCCCACCGTCCCCTTGCCCAATAGTGTTTCACACACAGCAATTGGATTACCGGTTGTGGCTGGCTTCTCAGTTGTGTTTCCCCCAAAACTCTGCTCCTTCTGCACCACTTCATCCGCGGCAGCATTTCGAGAGGAATCGTCCGGCGCGTGTCCCTTCCCAGGCTGTGACGCTCCGGCAGCAGCTGAAGCTGCCTCCGCCGCAGCCTTCTTCCGGGCCGCGATCGTGCCTTTGGGGACCTTTTTTCTGATCGTCCGTACCTTTCGTGTGATCTTCCGCGGCTTTGTTGCGGGAGCCGGTTCCGCGGCCGCGTCGGTCGGAGGCGGTGCGGAGGGTTTCTCGTCCACAGCAGAAGGAGGAGGAGGCGGCGGCGCCGGCGGCAAAGAGGGGTTTTCCGCGGGTGGAGGTGGTGGCAGCGGCGAGGAGGGTTTTCCCGCGAGTGGCGGCGTTGGCGGCGAAGAGGGTTTTTCCGCGGGTGGAGGTGGCGGCGGAGGCGGTGGAGAGGGTTTTTCCGCGGGCGGAGAAGGAGGCGGGCGGAGGTGGTGGCGGCGGTGAAGAGGGTTTTTCCGCGGGTGGCGGCGGCGAGGGTTTTTGGCGGCGGGTGGAGGCGACTCTGCGTGGTGTGTTAGGGGCGGTTGGGTGGGGGCTGGGACCGCGACCGCTACGGGGACGGGTGGGGGAGGAGGAGGAAGGGGGGTGGTGGCCTTGGGTGGAGTCCGCAACACCCGGCGCTTCTTCGGTGGCACCAGCGCCGACGGCAGCGGCAGCTCCGGCGGCCGGAGCGGCGGGGCGGTTCGGTTGCTCGGGGATGGTGGAGGTGGCGGGGGCGTCCCGGAAGCGGCGGCCGGCGGCGTGGGGCGGCGGAGTACATGCGTAGCAGTGACTGGCTGCATGACGAATCGCTCGAGGACTCACCAAACGGGCTGTCACTTTGAAAGGTTGGGGTGGAGACCGGAGAGTAGAAGCACCGCACGCGGCGACTTGAAGAGGACATGTTTCGGTGGGGTCCACCACCCCACGTTACTCCTGGTCGACCCTGGGTAGACGTAGGATTTGAAGGAAGTTTGACACGATTTGATTTGGGCCTTGTTTAGATGCCATCTAAATTTTTTCACTCTCTCTCCATCACATCAATTTTTAGGCGCTTGCATAGAGTATTAAATGTAGGTAAAAAAAAACTAATTACACAGTTTAGTTGGAAATCACGAGATGAATCTTTTGAGCCTAGTTGGTCCACGATTGGACAATATTTGCCAAATAAGACAAAAATGATACTATTCATCAGATTGAAATTTTTTCGCAATCTAAACGAGGCCCAAATGAATTTCGGGAAGCAGAACGACTACTGTATACCAGTAGTATTTTTCTCTCGTCTTTACTTCATTGATGACTCCTGAAACTACCACCCTTGTACTACTGGATTTTAAAATTTTTGAGGATATTTTTTATTTTTAATCTTTTTTAATCAATATTTTATTACTAATATTTGTAAAATTGACCATTTTGGTCACGCCACATGCGCTAGCGCGGTAAGCCGAGCCACGGTGGCACCCGTCGTTGACCGATGCTGGTGTGGTATAGCGTGGGCCCCGCACTGTCGTCGTGCTAGGCGGGCTGGCGCAACAAGGCGTTATAAGGCCGCGCGGCCCAGCTGCTTTGTTCTCCCTCTCCTCTCTCCCTCACTCCCTCAGTCATGTGAGAAGGGCGAGGTTCACAGTGTCTCCTCTTTCTCTTTCTCCTTATTCTCTACCTCTCTTTGATCAAGTATGGTTTTGGATTTTTGGTTCCTTTGGTCTAGTGCATGAGGTCTGCTTTGCGCCGTCTAGCCAATCCTCCTAAATGCAATTGTGGAGTGTCGGCGCTACTAACTACTCCCAGCCAACGTGGAGCATTCACTGCCTTCTATCGCTGTGGATTGCCAGATTATGTAAGTTCTCATGGAAGCAGTCTATCTCTAAGCTTGTATGCGTTTTGCACATACAATGTTGCACTTAGAACATTTGTTTTTTACAGAAAGGGTTCCCATCTTGTGACTTTGAAGAGTACAGCTATAGACCCAAATCGCACTGGCCTTCTGAGTATGAATTTGTGGAGTTTGAAGCAGGCATTAAGCCATGGCCATGCACAAAGATGCCAGACCATAACTGCAAGTGTGGCATCAAGGCTCGCGAAGGAGTTGTTCCATCTGAGTTAGGATACGGATAATATTGTGGCAATGCTTATGGAGGGCCATTTGAGTTATGGGTGAGTTGACTGAACCGGTGAAGTTACTACATGAACATAGGCCACCGGTTTGTTTGCTCATTGCTTTGTGTTTGCTTAGGTGAGGAGGACATGCAATTGGGAGGACTTCACTATTCGTGGAGAGGCTGAAGATACATTCGCCTCTCAAAAAAGACAGGAAACATTGGATGCGGGAGGAGAAGCAGATAGAGGTGAGGACGAGGTACGGGGTAGAGATGCCATCATGGAAGACCCGTAATAGGATTTTAGAGAACTTTCCTCGAGTGACCGGTCGACAACTGAATTTTTACAAAAACAAGGCCAAGTTGATGAGGTTCTGGCGATAAAACAAGGAGGCCTACGACTTTAAGGAAGCCGAGGATGCAAGGGAGATGGCCTTTTTTCCACAGGCATTTGCATCGCTTATGCGAGTAATTGATTTCGGAATTTGTTTCGACTTGTGCATCTTCTTACAATTGTTGCCAATGAGGCATTGTTTCGTTCTTGTAGTCCCCGATGATGCACCGAACGACGGCCATATCCCCGCACCCATGGAGGAGGACGATGACGATGACGATGACCATGACCATGACCATGACGATGACAATGACGATGATGAGGACAATGAGTTGTGTTTTCTCTCAACTGATGCCTACAAGGTGCCGTACATATTTTGCAAATGCCAATAGATTTGGCATTACGTAGGTCTTATATATGGTAGATGGAGGACTGGTATGATAACACTGCTTCTTTTGTGCAAAGGCAGCAAGATCTGTACATATTTTGCAAATGTCCATGGGTTGCCATTTGGTAGTACTTGTTCATGGTAGATGGAAGACTAGTGTTAGTAGTAGTGGTTGTATATGCTAGATGGAACACTTATGTAAGTGACGATGATGATGATGGCCTTGAGTTGTATGAACAATGCTTCAAACTCCTTATCGTGTGTAATGCTTCGAACTTGTTATGGTCTGACTCCTTATGGTGTGTAATGCCATGTGAACAATGTTTTGAAACCATGAAGAAAATACAATGCTAATAAGTTATGAATGGTGGACTTATGAAATGGTTTCACAAAAATAGCGTCACTTGGAGGAAATGGCCAAGAAATTTGGTGTTTGGAAAAACATGCAGAAAATTCAATTTTAAGGACGTATGTTTGGAAAAAATTCACGAAACATAGCACACTTGGAGGTAATGGCCGAAGTGTGGTGATTTCCAGGAATATCGCACCAGCCATATTGGCGTGACAAGGCTGCCGCGCGCGGAGTCGATGGCGCGACAAGCCTGTCACGCCACCCAGGCCAGCGAGACAAGGAGTCGCCAGGCAGGCCAAACGTTTCTAGTGTCGATGGCTGGCTACTCTTGACAACCTCTATGTAGTTCTTCCACTCATCCTCACATGACAAACGCATCAACACATAATGTGCCCATTTCTTCCCACAATCAAATCTGCCTCTCAAACTTAGTGGCCACCCAAATTTATCCCGGCACTTGCTAACCAAAGCATCAAAGGTACTCAACATGTTTGTGCATGCTTTTGAACTCCCCATTTCCTTTCACTTTGCCACCATGAAACAATCGCACTAACCGATCCATCTACAAAATACGAACCAACACATCAACAACACATGAACTACGCATTTCAGAAATAAATCATATTCATTCACTAATACACTACAATAGCTCAAACTTCACAGCGATGTCACCAAAAGCAACAAACATATCAATGTAATCCACCATGCATCAACTACCTACGTCCATGCAACATGTAGTTTACGTCCATCCACGGGCAGAGTATATCCTAAACCTAATCTACGCATCAAATACTAACAAGCAACGATAAAAACATTCACACCATCCCTAATTTCCTAACCCTAGTCATGGAACTCATGAGGCAAGAAATCAAGAAATCGAGGGGGGGGGGAGATCAACCTGGCTGTTTACGCGCGTGACTCCACGGACCATAGAGGTGAGGGCCGGTGTCGGGGGAAGCCGGCATCGGCGGCGCTGCCGCCGGCAGACCACCAGGCAGAGGCCAAGCCACCCACCTGTCCTGGCGTCGTATGCCTGCAGCACGAAGAGAGAGGGAGTAGCAGCACTAGCCGCTCAACTCCCCTATCGCGACCAGAGACGGCAAGGATGGCCGGAGGTGGCGGTGGAGGCGTCCCAACGGCGACGGCGCCCAGGCCGCGCCCTCTTCTTCCCTAAGCGCCTTAGGAACAAAGGGAGATGGAGAGGGAGACAGAGACAGAGGGTGCACGGAGTGGGAGGGGCTGGGGTGGCGCGGCTGCGGGGCTACGGCGGCGCGCGGCGTCGAGGGCGGACGCGGGTGAGCGAGAGACACAAAGGGAGTGAAAAAATGGGCCGGGCCGGCCCGCCTGGCGCGACAGCGCTGTCGCGCCGGAGTCGCTAGCGAGATAGTGCGGGGCCCACACTACGCCACACCAGCATCGGTCAACGATGGGCGCCACCATGGCTCGGCTTGCTGCGCTAGCGCATGTGGCACGATAGAGTGGTACTATCGCGCCGCTGGCGCGACCAAAAGGGTCAGTTTTGCAAATATTTTTTTGGGATTAGTATTAAAATATTGATTAAAAAAGGATTAAAAATAAAAAAAATCCAATTTTTGATAGAGCATTTTACGCAAAGCATTACTCCTTTCTACAGTGCACAACCTACCTCCAT
Organism: Miscanthus floridulus; assembly: GCF_019320115.1. Lineage (NCBI taxonomy): Eukaryota > Viridiplantae > Streptophyta > Magnoliopsida > Poales > Poaceae > Miscanthus > Miscanthus floridulus. Next base: position 14,300,380 of record NC_089583.1, read on the forward strand.
AACACATCTTTATTTACGTTGTCAGGTGGAGTTTCGAAATCATTGTTTACCGACGCTTCTCTGTACGAGTTATTGGCTTATTTTGACTCTCCTATCTTCCAAGCAGTGATATATAAGTGTCGTCTTAGAGGGAGGAATTTCAGTTGTTGTTTTCTTCTCGCGAGGCATTCGTATTGAAAGGCCATGTTATGTTTGAATTTGGGAAGAAAGGAGCTAGCATCCTTGTTTTACAATGTAAGCGACTATACATATATGTTGGTTTAGGTTTGGGGGGCAGCAGGAGCAGATTACATGGGTCATCTGCAAGTTTCCGTTGTCCTTGATCTCGTCAGAGGGCTAGAAGAAATGGTGGTTCGTGCCGAACAGTGCTCTCCACCTTGTGCCTCATTAACAGCGGGATTCTTCTATGCCTCAAATTAAAGATATTTACATACAAATTTACTTGAGTTTGGGGTCTTTGTTAGACATGTGCTAGGTGGATGGTGGCGATGTGGTGGATGACAACTTGATCTTGTTCTAGCAAGAACTTTAAAGTGACCATAAAGTGACTTACCTTGACAACAATTATTTCAGCAGCTTTTGCTGAGAAGACATCATGTACTACAACATAACGTCCATTTCTTTTTGCTCTCAGGGTTACCTCTGCCAAATATAGTTTAAACCTCGAGTTGTAGAAAAGTATTTTGCCTCCCTTTTTAAATTCATTTTAGGAGCTTTTATGTCGAACCATGTTTTGGTTTACTCATTTGTAAATGCCAGCACTACAATAAGCCTTCAACCTCAGCTTCTCCTGTTCACTTATTTGAATTCTTTTTTTATTGCAGCATTCAAGTATAAGTTCATTTCTCTTATTAATTATAGCCCAATTTGCCTTCAACCTCCTTGATGAGTGCTTCGTGCCGCCAAGGTTGCTCTGGTCTCCTTCGCCACCGTGGCTTCACTGTTGGTTACCTCTGCGTTGATGTCTTTGGTCACATGTTTCAGTCTGTTGGGGGGTTTTGAGGTCGTGGGTCTATGTACCATTCTTCCGCTTGCTTTTTATTTTTGCAGCTTTGTTTGTGCTTGGGATTAATGTGGTAATCCTAGGATTACATGCATTTCCTCGTAATGTTTCAACTCTACTTCCTCTTAATGAAAAATGTACCCCAGCAGTATGGTCGAGAAAAAAAAACATAGCCCAATTCGCCTTATGCTCTAGTTCTACCGGCAATGCCATGTTGTTTTGTAAACAAGTTAATTAATATGGGTCGTACCTATATGTGTCTTATTAAAGGAAGATCTTTATGCCAATTGAGCTCCGTCCAACTTCTTCAACCAATTCTTCCCTCCAATATAGTAGTTATGTCTTGTTCAATATGCACATGAGTTGCTTATTTGAGGTCTAATCTTGCCCATATGTCTGATGATGATAAGATGTACCCACTGTGTGAAAAGATTCCTAATTTCCTCAGTCATTTTGTAAATTCATTTTTAAAAAGTGGCTACCTCCATCACAAACCATTACTCTTGACACACCAAACCATGGAAACATAATATTCTTTATCATATATATAAACTGATCGTTCCTCGATTGAATCCCAACCTTGCAATCATATTAAGACAAATCCTAGCCTTTGCATAGCTAAGATACACACAACCTAACAAAAAAAGAAAAGAAAAAAAGACATGGCAACATACATCATGTCGCAGTAGACAACAACGCACAACTTAATGTTCAATTCGTTGTGCCATCATATATCAACACCTGAACTATGAGAGAGGTTTCTTAGAATCCTCCAAGAAGGACACAACAAGCACACACACGTTGCCATGATCCAACAAGTGAAGACTAGACCATAGATTTTCACCTCAGAGAGAAAATTCTCCGAACACCGAAATAATGCTTTCAACGAGGTAGGTCATTGGCATGTACAACTAGCTAAGGCCATATCAAGAGATTGCTCCCCGGAGTCTGAGGAGTTAGTACCCAACAAGTAACACAAGTCAAACTCCGTCGACAGTACCTCCCTCTTTTACGAGCCAATGTTGCCACAGTACCTAGCCTTGACTAACTACAGCCAACACAAACATAACTCCACTACATGCAAACCATTATTAAACACAATTCACATGATGATCTTTTCAGGAGTTGCCTAAAGACACGTGATGCATCTCCAGGAAGTTCATAGTGTCAGCCTAAGGCCCTGTTTGGATTCCTTGGGCTAACAACTAGCTGCTAAACTTTAGTCCTTGAGGATCCAAACATGGGCTAATGGGTGGGCTAAAGTTTAGCCAAAGCCCCAACTAGTTGTTAGCTCACTAGTCTATAGAACCCAACTATCAGGGGCTAAATAAAGTTCCACCCCATTGAGAAAAAGACATCGATACCTTATTCTCTCTTCTCTCTTTCTCTCTCCCATGTCGACGCAGATGCCTCCGCCACAACCCGCTCTCCGGCACTACGTCGTGGCCCCACTCTCTGCTGTAACCCAGCACTCCAGTGCGCTCCAATGCGCCGTCGTGGCCCCTTGCTCCAACGCAGCCCAACGCTCCGGCACGGACCTTGCTCGAGCGCATTGTCTCGGTGCTCCACCGCGGCCCTACGGCCTCATGGACCCATGCTCACCGTGGTCCGGGCGCTTCGCCGAGGGCTGCTCTCCACCGTGGCCCACCTCTATGGAGAGAGAAAGGGAGATACAGCAGGTGCCGTGTGGAAGGGTGAAGGGAGAGAAAAAGTCAGGGGTATTCTAGTACATATGGAGATAGATATGGAGTTGTTAGCTTTAGGTCCAAACATGCCACTACTAGAAATATCCACTTCTATGAATAAAATCTTAATGACGAATCCAAAACTGTCATCGAAGATTGCTTTTTATGATGAATATTTTTGTTTCATCATAGATCAGTGGTGACGATCCTCAAACCCTCCCATATCTATGACGAAATCAGATATTGTCAGAAGAAATGTCATAGAAGAGCACAATGTTTCGTCATAGATCACTCGCATGACTCATCCATGACGATGTTCTTTAATACTGTGACGAACATGGCTTCGTCATTATACTAATTACATATATGTGACGAACAATATTCGATCTGTAATGAACGATGCTTTGTCATAAATCCCCACATGGTCCTTTCTCCATCTGACATGTACCTATGGGACTTGTAGTTACTCATCCATGACGCTTGCAATTCGTCATAAAAGTCTCCGCTCGGTCCTTTCTCCATCCGACGTGTACCTATGGGACCCTTGTCCATCTGACCTGTGGGACCCAACGGCTTACGTGTCACATGTACCTGTGAGGCCTTTCTCCATCTCCATCCGACCTATGGGACCCGATGGCACCTTTCTCCATCTCCATCTGACCTATGGGACTCGACGGCTTGTGTGTCACGTGTACCTGTAGGACCTTTCTTCATCTCCATTCGACTTGTGGGACCCGATGGCTTGAGTGTCACTTGTGGACCCTTCTCCATCTAACCCGTGGGACCCGACGGCTTACATGTCATGTGTACCTGTGGGACCTTTCTCCATCTCCATCTGACCTGTGGGACCCGATGGCCTGCGTGTCACTTGTACATTGTGTGCCGCCGGGGTTTAATAAATTCAAATTAAAAAAAACATGAGACCTAGGAGTCAAACCCGGGACCTAGAGCAAGGAATGGACTGTCTTCTCCATTGCGCTAGATATCTGGTTGTGTTGATATGTCTTTGGAGTCCTTATAGTACTATATATTCTTTGTGTGGATGCCCTAGAAGTTAACCTATATATTGGATATCCCCTGCAAGTGGAAACGAATCTATGCCCTTGGACTTGCGATGATGGTGGTGATAGTGGTGGATCCCCAGTGTACTGTGGTGGCTCAGGCATCCTTTTGGAGGCTAGGCGGTGGCTTCCCGGTGGAGCGCGACAACATTGGCGTCCGTGTCCGTTGTGTGCCACGGCAGAGGCGACAGATTCGATCCGCAGGTCTTCTTTCTCGCCTTTTCCTGTTCGGTTCGTTGTTTTGGTCCTTACTTGAACATGAGGTATACAAGAAACATTCTAGCGTTGGAGATTTGGTTAGGCCAATGATGATGAAAAGAAGTAGGAGGTGGCACTGGTTGGTTTTCTGCTGATGTCTTGGTTTTCTGCATATGTTCAGTGTTCTTACTGTAAATGCTTGGGTGCAATTAGACCTGTTAATTATCAAGTGTTTGCTTGATTATACCTATCTGTCTAGGCAAACAAATAGGCCCCTTGCTTCTGCCTTAAACTATTTTTTCTATCTAGTGCTTGCTTGATTCTACATTTTTATTCCGTATGCTCCAGTGCCACTAGTGAGTATTTATGGTATTTTAAACTTGTAACATATATGAGGCCATATTTCTGTGCTAATGATGTCTAAAAGGACCTAAGCGATGTTGCAAGAGCAGCAGTTGTAAGTACCTTCATTTGCTTTCATTGCAATCTACTGAAGCCATTGCCATAAAATAAGAAAACAAAACAGGAGCCTAATGTGGCAACATCATTTATTTTTGTAGTTGCAATTTTACACCAATCAAATATGGTACCTATACATTGTGCTTATGTAATCTCTATCGACAGTAGACAAACAAAAGACCTATGTATTGTGCTTATGTAATCTCTATCAGCAGTAGGCTGAGGAAGACCTATACATTACTTGTTATGAATTAATCTCTTGAATTTTCAATTGAAGTTCTCTTCCACTATCTGTAACCTAATGTTTTACTAATTGAATTTCGTAGGAAGCTATAGAAACTACAAGCAGAACTTGTTGATGGGCAGCAACCAATGACCAGTGCGGATGTTCTTTACAAGGTCCTCTATGTCCACTAGGGCAAGGCTCCCTCCCAGGGAAGCGGCAACAACCTTTTTTGAAGAATGCTGGTATCCAGACAAGCTCCACCAGGGCAGAGACATCGACGGAGATGACGCTTCGTGAATAGCTTGCTGCTGAACAGGAGAGTAATGATGCCCTCGTCGAACTAGTGGATGAACTGAGGAGGAAGACAGAAAAGACTAGAAGGGACTATGAGGAATTCAAGAAACGACAACAGGAGAAGTACAATAGGATCTGTGAGCAAGTCATGCGCCTAAGCTCTCCTGGTAACTCTCAGTCTTCAACTCCTACGGCTTGACGCGGTAACCATTTGTGGTCTGTTGTATGGACTCATGTGATGGTTTGATGTGGTGATACTCTGTTAGTGGCTTGCTACTGATGTGTGAAATGTTAATTGCTGATATTTGATTGCTAGGTTGAATAATTATGTAGTCAATCTGTGAAGTAGTGACGATCTCGAATTACTTTTCTGATGTAATTATTGTCCTGCATGCGGTAGAACCAGGACTGGCCACGTGATCAAATAAAAATGCGACACGTGGACGAACCAGTGCATGACACGTGAAGTAGCCAGGGCATGACATGTGGGCTATTAAAAATCCGACGTGGAAGGAAGTCGTCAAGCCACATGGCCGAATAAAAATACAAAATGTGGACGGAGAGCGCCGTGATGCGTGGTCGAATAAGAAACGGCCACGTGGACCAATAAAAATACGACACATGGTCCAATAAAGAAGTGACACGTGACCCAACCATAACACGACACGTGTGCAAATAGAAAATTGACATGTGGAACAACAGGGACCCAACACGTGGTCCAGTAACAACCTGAACGTGCAAGAACCAGAGATGACCACGTTGTGCAATAAGAAGGTAACACGAATCCGAACCATCTCCAATGCAACCGGCTATAGCATATACACGTGGAAAGCATCTTCAACGGAAGCACCCACCAGCACGCGCATGCCAAAATAGTTCTATGACGCTCTGTTTTTCGTCACAGATCAAGCCACTTCTATGACAAGTTGCTTAAATTCGTCATAGAAGTTCAAGTATGATGCAATTTTTGTGATGGACCGTTTTTCGTCATAAAACTCAAATTATGATGAATTTGGCTTCTTCAATGAAGAAAGTTGTTCGTCATGAAAGTGCAAATTCCTAGTAGTGATGCACCGCCTAATAACTAGTTGACTAATATTTAGCTGGCTAATTTTTAGGCATAGCTGATCACTACTCCTAGTCTACCCAAACAGGCCCCGAAGGCGGGATGCGTCATCATAGAATGAGATTCTATGAGAAAATGCCAAGATGACTCCACTCTCCAAGAATATAAGAAAAACACTGACTTGAGATGAAGATGTATAAGAAGTGGTTGCAAGGGCACTTCCATCATGCGTCCGCGGCGGTGGAACTTCAACGTGTGTGGTTGTGGAAACTCCAGCTGCCGGCTGCAATGACACTGACGTCACCGCTGGCCGCAAATAGCTGCCGGCTGCAATGACACTGGGGATGAAAACGGATCGGATACGGACGGATATCACCGATATTATATTTGTTTTCAATTTTCTGTCCGGATTTGGATTCGAATACGGATAGTGTCAACTATGTAAGATAGGATACGATTGGATATCGACATCATAAATATGCGATTTGAGTATTCGGATACGGATACAATATCGGATGTTGAATATCTGGACTCGGATACGGACAGATCTCAACCTCTCTAAACGGATTCAGTTTCGAATACGGTCGGAAAATATCCATACCGTTTTATCCCTATATGACACTGATTAGATCAGGGCCCGTATTCCATGTCGCGCGCGCGGCAGCATGGAAGAGGACATGTTTGGGTAGGGTCCACCACCCCACGTTACTCCTGACCTGGGTAGATGTTGGATTTGAAGGATGTTTGATATGATTTGATTTGAAATGAATTCCGGGACGCACGACGACTATACTAGTATTTTTCTCTCCTCTCTACTTCATTGATGACTCCTGAAACTACCACCTTGTACTGGATTTTTAATTTTTTAATAGAGCATTTATACTCTTTTCTACAGTGCACAACCTACTTCCATAACACATCTTTTATTTACGTTGTTGTCAGCTGGAGTGGTGAAATCACTGTTTACCAACTCTTCTACGGTGAGGCCTCGTTTAAATTCGGGGCGTAAAATTTTAGGGTGTCACATCGGGATCATGTAGAGGTGTTATATAGGGTGTTTGATACTAATAAAACAATAAATTACATAATACGTCAGTAATCCACTGGACGAATTTATTAAACATAATTAATCTGTCATTAGCACATGTGTTAATGTAGTACCGCATTGTCAAATCATGGACTAATTAGGTTTAAAAGATTCGTCTCGCAAATTAGTCATAAACTGTGCAATTAGTTATTTTTTATATATATTTAATACTCTATGCATGTGTCAAATATTCGATGGGATAGAGAGTAAACTTTAGGGGAGGAACTAAACAATGCAAAAGTTATTGGCTCATCTTGACTCCTGTTCGGTTGGCTGGTTCGTTTCATTGCTGGTTCGTGAAGAAGTACTGCTGGCTGGTTTGTGTGAGAGAAAAATACTGTTCCGGCTAGAAATTTACGATCGTTTATGACAGACCACAGCTAAATGAACATGCTGATAGAGGGAGAAATTTCAGTTGTCGTTTTCTCGTAAGACCTTCATCTCGAAAGGCCATGTTACGTTTGAATTTAGGGAAGAAACGAGCTAGCATCCTTGTTTTACTACGGGCGACTATACATATGTTGGTTTAGGTTTAGGAGGCAGCGGGAGCAGATTAAACAGACCATTCGCAAGTATCCGTTTCCTTTGATCTCATCAGAGGGCTAGAGAAAATGGTGTTTCGTGCCGAACAGTGCTGTCCAGCTTGTGCCTCATTCAACAGCAGGATTCTTCTATGCCTCAAATCTATATCTATCTATATATTATATTATTATTATTATAAGAACTTTAAATTTGTCTGCAATCACTGTTCATCCAGTGCTTCCCAAGACTCAGATCACTGTAGGTCAGCAGTACCGGGTCCCAGCTCCGCGATGAACAGTGCTCAACCCGGTAAGGAACAGTAACACCGATAAAGAACAGTACCAACCCAATACAAAATAGTACAAACCCGGTACGGAACAGTATGCACCATTATGGAGCAGTACACACCCGTTACATCTTTCCCCTTTTTTTTTCGCCCTCCTTCCCAAGCGCAGCGTGGGGGCTCACGCCAGTAAGAACTTTAAATTTGTCTGCGATACTGTTCATCTGCGCCCCACAAGACTCAGATAACTGTAGGTCAGCAGTACCAGGTACCGGATCCACGATGAACAGTACCAGCCCGATAAAGAACAGTGCCAACCCGATACGGAACAGTACAACCCGATACAGAACAGTACGCGCCCTTTATGGAACAGTTCACACCCGTTCCATCTTTTTTCTCCCCTTTTTTTCCGCCCTACTTCCCACGCGAAGTGTGGGCGCCCACGCTAGTTAAAGATATTTGCGTGCAGAAAACATGAAAATTCTAAAGAAAAATAAGAGGCACATGTATGTACAGATTTACTTGAGTTTAGGGTCGTTGTTAGACATGCCCTAGGTGCACGGTGGCGATTTTTTTTAATTTTAACACTTTTTGATAATTAATTTTAAATCTAACACTGTCTATTTTTTTTTAAAAAAAACTAACACTTTTGGCCACGCCTATTGCCCTGGCGCGGCCAAATGCCTGTGCCGCGCTATGCATGGTGGCGCGGCAGCGGGAAGACGTGGCGACGACCGGAATCGTGACCGTTGACGTGGCAGGGCTCTACCGCGCCACCGATCTTGGCGCGGCAGTGCCGCGCCACGGAGCATGGCGCGGCTGGGCCAAATAAATATCATGAGCGAGCCCGCTCGCCCGCACGCACCCCTACTCGCCCGCCCGTCGCCGCGCATCGCCCGCCGCCAACCGCACGAGCCCCGCCGCCACGCAGCGCCTGCGCCCGCCTGCCCATGCCGCGCCCGCACGCCCCCGCGCCGGCCGCGCCACGAACGCCGACGCATCAAGGCCGCCGCTCCTAAGGTACCTCCCTCTCGATTTTATATTATTTTGATTATTATTGATTTAGGATAGTTAGTGATTTAGGATATTTAGGGTTTTATGATTGTTATTGATTTATGATAGTTAGTGATTTAGGATAGTTAGGTTAGTGAATTTGTTTATGATTTACGTAGGTAGTTTTTTGGTTTGAGGTTGTGTGTTCTAGTATAGTTAGGATTTAGGGTTTAGGGATTGATTAGGTATTTATTATTTAGTTTATAGTTAGTTATTTAGTTAGGGATTTTAGGTATAGATACTAGTTTACAAAAGTCGGTACTTACTAGTGCATGATACGTCGATTTTGATGACTTCATGAAGTTTTATCAAATGCTTATATTCCTAGTGAAGTTGGTTATATTACTAGTGCGTGATATGTCTGTTAATGCTACTTTGAATATATACATATGCTTTCATATTGTGTTCGTATTGCATAAAAAGTAGTTCAAATTTTACATTGCTACATAATGTTAATTTGAATTTTGTTAATTTGAATACTCTAATGCTTTGTTTATCAATTTGTAACAGGATGGCCCCTCCCACGCAGCACCCATTGTACCCCATTCTTGAGGTGGAGTACGACGACCAGCACTGAGCACACATCTTGAGTGACAACGACGCAGAGGTGGCCTTGCCTACTTTGAGGCCCCACACGCACACCAGGGCGCACCAGTGGGACGAGCATTATGCGTCGTACATACGGCGTGCCGGCTTCCTCAAGCTTGTCCGTGTTGTCAACCACGGTCTTCCGCCCCTTGACCTAGCTCTACTTACTGCAGCTGTAGACTGGTGCGAATGCATTCTTTGTACGTAAACTTTCTTGTAACAAATTTGAGGCAACTAACAGTCGTTCTATTCTTATAATAGGTGGAGGCCTGAGACCCACACGTTCCACCTACCTTGTGGCGAGATGACCTTGACTATGTAGGACGTGAAGGCTATTTTAGGCCTTCGATTGAGGGGACTTCCAGTGACAGGGATAGTTGACAACGATCACTAGAGGAAGCTAGTGGCTCAGTTTACTGGCTTTCTTCCACCGGACGACGAGGCTTCCAAGAAAAATAAGTTAGTAATTCAAGCCTATTTAATACTTGTATTGCTTTCCTGTAGCCATCGGGTCTTATTTTCTTTGGTCAATTTCAGGAAAAGTTTCGGTGTTTTGTCGTCTTGGATCACAGAGCGCTTTGATTACTTGGACCCATAGGCTGAGGAGGCTCTGATCGACAGGTTCGCTCGAGTGTGGCTCTAGCACTTTCTTAGTGCTTTCCTCTTCCCAGACGCCTCAGGCAACACCATTAGCTGGATCTTCCTTGACATACTATGCCAGCCGTGGGAGAACATAGCGGCGTATAGCTGGGGCAGCGTAGTCCTAGCATGGACATATCGACAGCTATGCGTTGCCTGCCGTCGCACCTCAGGATATGCGAACCTTGGGGGTTGCTTCTACCTACTCCAGGTTTGGTGTTGGGAACGTTGGCCCATTGGGAGGCCCCTTAATAATGGTTTATCGGTAAGTACTTCAGTTCACTATATTCTTCGAGGCAGTTACATATGATGAGATTATTAATGGCTAATTCATTATCGTGTTCAATGCAGCGATGGAACGGGCAGGATACACTCCCTACCGCTCTGTATATCTGGACAGAAGTAGAGTTAGTTAGAGGGAATACGAGGCGCAAGTACAGGGAGTACACAGACGGTCTCGACGTCCTAACACAGCACCAGGTTACGCTCTCTTTACTATCATACCTATGTCTTGTTCGATATACACTATATCACAACCTAACTCAATTACCAAATTTCAAGTGCATTGGTGTCCTTGGGATGCTTCAGAGCTCTAGTACTATCTTAGTCCTGTCACTTGGGACAAGTCAGACGAGTATCGCTGTGACATCCCTCTTATTTTCTTCCATGTGGTCGAGATTCACTTGCCCATCAGGGTTTGCAGACAGTTTGGAAGAATGACAGGCTGCCCACCACCGCTTTACTCCACCAATCAAGAATTGCACGGGTACGTTATCGATTAATAACAAAGCTACAATTCAGAGGTATGTGTGGTACAACTAACATCGTTTTATTGCAGGTACGACCGCAGGAAGAGGTACAAGACCAAGGATTAGCGTGTGACACACAACGCGCACATCCATTTGTGGCAGAACAGGGTACGACATCCGGTCCATGCAGGTCCTCTACACGACCAGCACACCTTCGACGAGTACCTGTGGTGGCTTTATAGTTCTACGAGGACACATATCAAGCCCCCGTACACTGAGGAGGCGATTGACGAGGACTCGGAGGAAGATGTCATCGAAGATGTGTACGACGTTACCACTAGGGAGAACACACAGCTACAGAGAGTCCGGCTTCAAAGATACGTGGTAAGATACTTGAATGGTACAATTTGTTATCCTTTTGGTATTAAGTACGTGTACTAAAACTGTCCAACCGCGTTTCTGTACCCAGGCGACACAATTATCAAGGCTGTCCAACGAAGCAGCGTTCCGGCTTCACGAGTCTAGAGGGCAGGGGCCAGGCGTTTTCGTGGCTTTTGTGGAGGTAAACATAAACTTGTCCGTTCTGAAAATGTTTCTTTAGTGTATATGCGTTTGGGAAATGCACTAACTTTAACGTCTATTTATGCAAAAGTTGAAGAAGAGCTGCAGGAAGCTAGCTCAGAAGCTGAGCTGCATGGACAATCCCTATGAGGAACTGCCACTCCCGGCACGGTCGGGTGCCACGTCCTCAGTCTCTTTGAGGACACCAGCCGGCTCTTCTCAGCCGAATATAGGTGCTACTTCCACGGTGCGTACACCACCACATCATAGTGCTGAGAAGGATCCTGCAACTGAGGACGACGAGGACGACGATGGCAACGACGACGACCCCCCGGGCTTCCGCAGACAGCACAACCAGTGGGATGATTGGCCACAGGACGAGATCGGCATGTCTCAGCTAGGTGGTGCCCCGCTTGGTACCCAAGGAGCCTCACAAAACTAACAAAGTTAGTTTCTTTAAATACGTATGCTCTAAGAACTAACGATCATAAAGAATTATAAGTAATCATGCGTATCATATACTTGCAGGGTACGAGCCGTATGCACCATCGACGCAACCATACCGACGTTGGCTACACTCCCAATGTGTTACCAACAAATCCGAAGAGACAGAGACGTCCGAGGGATCCTTACACTCCTGGGTCTTAGTTTGTTAGGTCAAATGAATATTGGCGTCCGAAACTTGCGGGGTTATTTGGTTATGTTATGTCAAACTTATGTCAAACCAATAAAAATGTTATGTGGCAACTTGTGAACTTGCGCACGAACTTCATTTATTTGCTTCATATTCGTTTCTTTGCGTCGCGACAGCACTGCCAGCGAGTTTAAGTAGCAACTAGTTCGGGAACCGGCAGTCCCGGCGTATCTCGACGCCGGTGGCCGGCGTCTTGCGCGAGGGGTCGAGGAAGCCGGGGTCCATGGTCGTGTCGTAGCCGATCCTACAATATGGGGCCAAAAAGCCAAAGAAATAAGTTCCCTTGAAAAAATATTCGTTTCAATCCGATCCAATTTTTCGTAATCGATTAGTTAACATGGTGGTTAACCATATTATGAAAGACGAAAAAAAAATCATTGGATTATCAAATTCTCTATTCGGCCATGAAAAAAAATTCAACAAAAGACAGAAACAAATACACTATTGCTTTTACGTTAAGCAATACTTAGAATAACTCCGACTATCAGCGCGACGCATTCCGATTAAACCATCCAGGTACCACCGGGCGGGCGGCGGGCCCGGCGGCTAGGCGGGCTTGCTGCTCGGGCAGGCGGGACTGGCCGCGATATTTATTTGGCCCAGCCGCGCCATGGATCAGGGCGCGACACTGCCGCGCCAGGCCCTACCACGTCAACGGTCGCGATTCCGGTCGTCGCCACGTCAACCCGCTGCGCGCCACATAGTTTAAACCTCGAGTTGTATAAATGCATTTTGCCTCCCTTTTTGAATTTATTTTTAGGAGCTTTCTCTCAAACCATGCTTTCGTTTACTCATTTGTAAATGCCAGCGCTACAATAAGCATTCAACCTCAGCTTCTCTAGTTCACTTATTTGAATTCTTTCTTTATTGCAGCATTCAAGTATAAGTTTATTTCTCTTATTATAGCGCAATTCTGTTACACCCCAAAATTTCTGATTTTGGGTTGTGAATAGAAAACACTAAATAAAACAAATGGTTTAAATATTTTTATAAGACTTGACAAGACTAATTTAAGTTTTAGCAAATTTAGTTATAGAAAATTGTGGTATTTCAAACTTTTCCAAATTAATTTGGTTGGCTCTTGCCTGATGTAATGTTTGCTTGTTGCATGACTATGTGTTGCGATTGTGAAAAGTTTTAAAGCGTGTTTAGTAAGTCGTTTATTTGTTCTCCGGCTTGTCTCTGTCATTTTCTACAATCAAATCGGTGCTTTCTCGGTCCTAATCTTTTTGTTCTAAGTTTCCCCAAGATCCTTTTCTTCTGCTCCGGATCACAGATTTCAGTTCATCATCCATCGGTCTAACTCTGAAATCTTCTAGGGAATTATTCGGGCTTTTTTTGGAACCTTTTCCCACTTTTGTAGGAGCATAATATATTTTTTAGACGCTCTGAAATATCTTTTCATGAGCTCCAAATACTTCATTGGGTTCCTCATGTTCCAAAATGTCTCTGGACAAATTTTCCTGAATTTTCGGAATTTTCAGAGTATTTATCATGGCTCAAATAGTAATTCTAGATTTTCTAGAATTATCTTTAGTCATGAAACTCATTAATTCCGAAAATAATAAAATGGAATCCTATTCCAACTTGGCTTTAACCTAGCGCATATAAACAATACATGCCTACGTTTCTATCTTTGATCTCGTGGCTATGAAATCCTTTGCCGAGCCACAATAGCTGTCTCACTACTGGATTCAGGTTCTTTGCCGAGAAATTGCATTCGGCAAAGAACACACGGCAAAAAATTGATTGGCAAAGCCCTATTTGCCGAGTGTTTTTTATCGGGCACTCGGCAAAGGCTTTGCCGAGAGCCCCGGGGGCACTCGGTAAAGAAAAGCGACCGTCACGGTGCCAGCCCCGTTGACGGTCGCTTTGCCGAGTGCCAACCCTGCAGGTACTCGACAAAGATTTTTTTATTTTTTTAATTTTTTTTTACCGAGTGCCCTCTATCCGGCACTTGGTAAAGTTTGAATTTTTTTTAAAAAAATTCTTTGCCGAGTACCATGGTCATGACACTCGGCAAAGCTGGAAAAATAGTTTTCGAGCGCCCATTTTTCCAGCTTTGCCGAGTGCTGTGACCATGGCACTCGGCAACGGGGTCCTTTGCCGAGTACAACACTCGGCAAAGTGACCCAAAACGGTAATTTTTATTTTTTTTTTATATTCTAGCGTGACAAATAAATTCATACAAAGGAGGCGCTCGCCGATAGCCGGCAGTCCTTGTACTCGCACAGGTTGTACGCGTTGTAGGCTAGGAAGCTAGGAACAGCGCCAGCGGGATGAGGAAACCCGGCTCTGACGACTGCGTCACAAGAAGATGAAATTTCAGAAACTCTGCCACTTTGGCAAGAAGGACCGGCCGGTGATGGAAAAAGATTACCTCTGGCAAGAAGGAGTGATTCGCAATGAGGCAGTAAGGTGCTAACAATGCATAGCACAGCTCAAAGGGTGCCCTGACGGGCCACACGTCGATGACTAGGTAGGCGACGCACTGCCTGAAATCGAGGAGCTTGAACGCGGAGAGGAGGACCGGGTTATGGCGGCTGAGGAGTATCTCCAGCAAGCCCGTCGCCCATCTCTTGTACTGGGTGAGGCTGGCCGGCCCGTCGGTGGGCGCGCCACCAAGGAACGCCGGCGGGTCGGGGTTCAGGATCGCCGACCTCCAGCCGGCGGCGTGGATGCGCTGACCCGTCAGGACGTCCTCGGTCATTGACCCATAGACCCAGCCAACCTGCAAGCACATGCACGAGTTCGTTCAGGTTACCAAAACCTGCAAAATGCTATTAGATGTGAGGGACAGTGTTAAAAACATGGAGTATACCTCCTGACCCCAGCTTGTGCCAGTCTCGTAGCTGCAGGCAGAAACTTGTTTCGCTGCTTCGACACGATTCGTCAGATCTGCCACCACAGTCGTTGGCGATTTGAACATGTCGCCGGAAATGATGCTCCTCGCCGACTCGATCAGTTCATTCGATCCGCCAAACTTGTTCTGTAGCTCCTTGTAAGATGGTGAATCTGCCAGAGTTTGTATTGTACAATACAACTAGTCAAGAGCATATATACACTGAATCAGAATACATTGCGGAGCAGTCAGTCTTTCGAAAGATGTCACCTTTCGTGCTGGCGGTGGTGGCGGAGTCTGGTGGCACGCTGTACATGACTTTCCTACGGTGAAAGCAACCCGTCCCACAGTAAAATAGGCCTTGAAGTCCGGCAACTCCGTATCCAATTTTCTACATAAGCTCATCAGCACAGACGACAAAAGTTGTCGATATATACAAAGCTAACACAGCGCTTCTCTTAGCGATCGAGCTAGTACTCCTATGATAATGATAGTGATCTGTACCTACCTCGAACAGAACCTGCATCTGGTTGCCAAAAGGATCGTCGTTGAGGGCGCCATAGAACTTCTGCGGCGCCTGAACGAAGCCGCTGTGGACGTCGTCGTCGAAGCCCAGGAGGAGGCACATGGCGTGGAGGGCGACCTGCGGGTTGTTGGCAAACATGTCGCAGTCCACGTTTAGCATGATGGGAGAGTTGGTCACCACGCCGGACACCCTCGTCTGCAGTCAGTGCACAGGGAAATGCATGTTCAGGCTCAGGAGGCACCTCTCCACTCATCAGTTGCACTACGGACGGTGAACACCGATGATGTACGTACCAGGACGTTCATGGCGCCGGCCTTGAAGTGGTGGTGCTGTGTGGGGCTCTTCTCCCTCGAGACGTATATGAGGCTGGGGATTCCATCGTCTGCAGCCTGATTGCTCTTGCTCTTGCTGCTGCTGTCCCAGAGCACCTGAACACTCGCGGTCGCGGTTAGCAAGAAAAAACAAAGCAACGAGATGGGAACGCGTTTCATCATGGCTGCTCAATCCATGAGTTCGTCTCTACCTTGATTATGGTCGGGTGGTTCCTGCGGTCAGCACCCACGAATTCGGCGAACTCGCCGTCGCCGCGCCGGACTAGAGAGTCCTCTTCGGCGTTCTCGATCCGGCGGACCAACTCCTCGTACTCATTCTACATGCAAGAACACGATCAGACACTGGCACGTAATAAAGTGTGTACGGCGGATGTTACTGACTACATGGAATTTTTTTTTACAGTAGCTAGCAGGTTTACCTTCATGAGTGTCCAAGCGCGTAAGAACTCGGCGTCGGCGGCGGCTCCCGCAGCGCCGTAGGAGAAGTACACGAAGGGCGGCGCAGGGAGGGGCTGCGGCGGGCGGCGCTCGGCGTGGGGAAGGGCGGTGGCGCGCGGCGTCGGCGGCGGCCCGGTGGCCGGCGGGCGCCGGGGCGGCCGCGGGCGCGGCGCACGGGGAGGGGAGGGCGGCGCGCGGCGCGGGGGCGGGCCGGCGTTGGCGGGCGGCGGCGCGGGGCGGGGACGGCCGGGAGCGGCGCGCGCGAAGGCTGTCTGTCTGTGTGGCTTGGACTGCCCGGCCGAAGTCGCCTAAGTGCCCCCACCCGCCCCTTTGCCGAGCGCCGGATCAGGGAGGCACTCGGCAAAGGAAGCAACTTTGCCGAGTGCCCCGATCCGGCCGTCGGCATAGATTTTTTTTTTGAAATACCTTTGCCAAGTGCCCCGTGAAGGTACTCGGCAAAAAGAAAATTTCTAAAAAAAATTCAAAAACCTCTTTGCCGAGCGCCTTATTCTTGGCACTCGGCAAAGACTCCCTTTGCCGTGTGCCATGCCCCGGCGCTTGGCAAAGTTTTTTTTTGTTTTTGGCCTCCAAATTTTTTGTGCAGCCCTTTTAAAGTACCAGGAACTCCTCGTTAGAATTTGAGGATTTTTTTTTGGCTTTTTGATATATTTGGTTACTTTATTTCATTTACTTGAATTTTTTCGAAAAATATAAATTTAAACTGCACGTGGTACGAATAATGGAATTTAATGATTCAAAAAATGATAGTCATGTTACTGAGTGTAGTGTGAGGCCGTATCTAGGAACGAGCCCGAAATTTCGGACATCTTGTCCACAAAACATTACCGTGAACTTGCGTGCGAAGTGTTTTTAAATTCTATAAAAAGCAAACGAAGTCCAAAAATCATGAAACTTGTTGAGATGTCGTGATATCGTATGTGGAGGTTATGATAAAAATTTTAGAAGATTTCGTGCACATTGTCATGTACGATGCTTACAAACCAGGACATCTCTACATGTAGTCACGTTGTCACGTGTAGAGATGTCCTGTTTTGTAAGCATCGTACGTGACAACGTGCACGAAATCTTCTAAAATTTTTATCATAGCCTCCACATACGATATCACGACATCTCAACAAGTTTCATGATTTTCAGACTTCGTTTGCTTTTTATAGAATTTAAAACCACTTCGTACACAAGTTCGCGGTCATGTTTCGTGAACAAGATGTCCGAAATTTTGGGTCCGTTCCTGGATACGGCCTCACACTACACTCAGTAACATGAGTATAATTTTTTGAATCATTAAATTCCATTATTCGTACCATGTGCAGTTCAAATTTATATTTTTTGAAACAATTCAAGTAAACGAAATAAAGTAACTAAATATATCAAAAAGCGACAAAAAAATCCCCAAATTTTAACGAAGAGTTCCTGGTACTTTAAAAGGGCTGCACAAAAAATTTGGAGGCCAAAAACAAAAAAAAAACAAAAAACTTTGCCGAGCACCGGGGCATGGCACTCGGCAAAGGGGGTCTTTGCCGAGTGCCAAGAATATGGTGCTCGGCAAAGAGGTTTTTTAAATTTTTTTAGAAATTTCCTCTTTGCCGAGTGCCTTCAGGTATTTCAAAAAAAATATTGAATCTTTGCCGAGCGCTGTGTCAGGGGCACTCGGCAAAGTATTTTCCAAAAAAAATCTTTGCCGAGTGCCTAACAGCAGGCACTTTGCAAAGAAGGACGTGGCCGAACACCGTTATGCGGGACAACCTATGCCGAGTGCCGTGCTTTTGCCGAGAGCCTGGCACTCGGCAAAGAAGTCCTTTGCCGAGTGCTCTTTTTTGCCGAATGCCCGGCATTCGGCAAAGAATTCTTTGTTGAGTGCAATTCTTTGCCGAGTGCGGCACTCGACAAAGAAGGTCTTTACCGAGTACCTAATTTTTGACACTCGGCAAAGGCCCTGTTTTCTGGTAGTGTCTTGGTTGCACCGGCTTAACAGCGCCAAACAAACTTGGGGGCCAATCCTCTACGCCAGTTGTACCAAGTCTTCTCAATTGCACACGCCGAGGCCCCTTCATCAGCCTATTAATAAATAAAGGGCAAGTCTCTGCCCAGCAAGGCCTTTGTTTTCGCATCACGAAGAATCCCGTCGCCTCTGCCCTAGACCATGAGCCGCGTCGTCCTGCTCCATTGTTGCCGTGCAGTCGCGACCTGCAAGAAGCCAGGCAACGCCAGAGCAAACCGATCGACGCCACCATCGGAGAATTGTCGCTTGCGCCTTCCTGCACTCGAAGTTGCTGTTGCAAATTTCAAGGCGTCCCGATCCATTCCAAGTTCATCATCGCCGTGCTTTGGCAAGAAACACCGCATGATGGTCGCTCTTGTCTATCGTGTCTATTAGCTTCTCCGGTTGCTGATGCTATTGCTCCTGATCACGTACACTAACCATGGAGCCTGCATACCATGCAAGCTATCTGTCCACGTACGTGATTTACATGCTGAATATCTATCAGCACACCAATCTGCTGATCTCCATCCACTTGACTGTCATTTCCCCAGTGATGCAGATTAGCCGAAATCGTCGAGATCGGATGTCACCGGCGCAGTCTACCACCACCTGGAGTTTTCCTGTGAAGACGTGCAGGCTTTCTTGGAACCCCTTGCTTTGATTCTGGCCAGAGGAGCACGACCATATGGAGCACCACCGATCACCTTCCTCACTACCGAAAATGGTAGGTTTGCCGAGTGCCAAAGTTCTTTGCCGAGTGTATTCTATCGGACACTTGACAAATAAGCTATTTGCCGAGTGCTAATACAAAAACACTCGGCAAACTATTTGCCGAGCGCATAAACACTCGGCAAAGTTCTGCACTCGACAAAAGAGGAAAAAAACACTCGGCAAAGGTAAACACTAGGCAAAGAACTTTATTTTGCCGAGTGTAAATCTGTGGCACTCGGCAAACAACTTTATTTTGCCGAGTGCCGTGATCTGACACTCGGCAAAGAGCTTTGCCGAGTGTTCTCGATCCGACACTCGGCAAACTCGGCACGTTATAAAAGCTAATGGCCGCCGCCCCCACCCTCCCCTCCCTCTCTCGGTGCCGTCGCCCTCTCCCGCCGCCGCCCCCTCCCCTCGCTCTCCCTGCGCCGCCCCCTCCCCTCCCTCCCTCTCCCGCCGCCGCCCCCTCCCCTCCCTCTCCCTCTCCACCCTCCCTCCCGGCGCCGTCACTCGTGCGTCTCTCTCTTCCCTCCCTCACTTCTCTTGATGGCGAGAGCCCTATAGCTCTTCTCTCCCTCACTTCTCTCGACGGCGGGCAGTGTGGTTCTCTTCGGCGGGCCGTGCAGCTCTCTCTCTTGCGCGCGCCGGAGGCCGGATCCGGTGGGAGAGGGCGGACGTGGTGGCGGACGTGGTGGTGGCGGGCGTGGTGGTGGCGTCCTGGTGGCAGCGGATGGCGTGGTGGCGGCGGGCGTGGTGGTGGCGTCCTGGTGGCAGCGGATGGCGTGGTGGTGGCGGCGCGGCCGAGCCGCGTGCGGGGTGGGCGGCTTTTTTATATTTTTCGAATTTTTTTTTGCCGAGTGTTGGTTTTAGTACTCGGCAAAGAGTGCACAATAGAAAACACTCGGCAAAGAAACATTTGCCGGTACTGTATACGCCAAGTGCCGTTTGCCAAGTGTAACACTCGGCAAAGACTTTGCCGATTGTTTTTTGGGTTTCGCCGTGTGCCGTAGACACACGGCAAACCTGGGCATTCCGGTAGTGCCTTTTCTGCATGCAAGTCCGGCCACCGCCCGTCCTGTTTTGTACCCGGCTGTTCCAGATCATCTTCAGCCATCAAGTGGCGGAGCCTGACATGAAAACAAGAGGGGGCCAGTTACCAAAGTCTTTCATTTGCTTTAGATCAAATTAATTTTCACACCTGGGCTCCAGCATGGCTAATCCGTGAGAAAAAAAGAGAAGATAATAGAAAGGCAGCAGTGGTGTTGCATGCATGCAAGAAAGGCTGTGTGGGTACTGTGCCATTCACTACGGACAGAGCATCTTTGCCGAGGGCCTGTCCCTTTGCCGAGGGCAAATAATCGGGCACTCGGCAAAGAGTCTTTGCCGAGGGCCTGACCCTCGGCAAAGAACAGCCCTCGGCAAAGAACTTGCTTCAAACTTTCTTCAAACTTTCTCAATTTTTAGGCATCCGACGTCACAACTTGCTTCAAACTTTCTCAATTTTTTACCACGGCCTCCACATACGATAACAAGACACCTCGACAAGTTTCGTGATTTTCGGACTTCGTTAGGATTTTATATAATTTAAATACACTTTTACCGCAAGTACATCGCCATGTTACGACAATAAGATGCTCGTAATTTCATGCGAGTTCCTGGATATGGCCTCAACATACGCCAAACATCATGAATACCATTTTTTGAATGACCAAATTCTATTATTTCATGTACATGCAGTTCAAATTTGAAATAGTCGAAAAAATTCAACGAAACAAAAATAATTAAGGAAATGTAGTAAAAAAACTCAAAATTGTCCCAAATTTTGAAATGGAGTTTCAATTACTGTAGCAAGGCCTAAGAAAAAATGGGGAGAAAAAAAACAAATTTTTTTTTTAATTTGTCGAGTGCCAACCTTGACACTCGGCAAAGATTGTCTTTGCCGAGCGCCAGGTCACAGGGCGCTCGGCAAAGGATTTTAAAAAAGAAATTGTAAAAAACTTTGCCGAGTGCCGCTGGGCCCGGCACTCGGCAAAGCTTCTAACCTAAAGGCCCACAACGGGGCGGCCCAACCGAACCCCTCCTCTCTCCCACCCGCGCCCCCGTGCATCCGCGTCCCTGCCGCGCCGCTGCCCCCTACCGCCCGTGCCGCCCCCACTGTCGTCCCCCTCTGGCCGATGAGCTCCTGCCGAGCCCGCCCCGGCGCCCCCGTCCCACCCCGGTGCCCCCGTCCAGCCCCGACGGCCCCGCGCCCGCGCCCCGAGCTCGCCGGCGCCCGGCCCCGGCGGCCCAGCGGCCCCGCGCCCATGCCCCGGCGTTCCCGCGCCCCGACGGCCCCGCGCCCCGCGCCCGCGCCCCGGCGGTCGGCCAGCAGAGGGAGAAGGAGAGGAGCAAGAGGAAGAAAGAGAAGGGGGAGGAGGAAGAAAGAGAAGGGGGAGGAGGAAGAGGAAGAAAGAGAAAGGGGAGGAGGAAGAAGAGGAAGGTGCCGACCCGATCGCCCGTCGATCCTCGCTTCGTTCCGACCGCCTGTTGATCCTCGCGCTGCTGCGGTCATCCCCTCCATCGTCGTCGGCCCTCGCTCTTGTCGTTCTTGCCGCCAAGGTAAGCCCTACCCTTGTAGGGTTAGTAGTAGTAGTTAGTAGTTAGTAGTAATTAGTTGTAGTGTTAGTAGTAGTAGTTAGTAGTGTTAGTTGTAGGGTTAGTAGTAGTAGTTAGTAAATAGTAGTAGTTAGTAAGTAGTAGTGGTTAGTAGTATTAGTTAGTAGTGTTAGTAGTAGTAGTAGTTAGTAAGTAGTAGTGGTTAGTAGTAGTAGTTGTTAATAGTTAAGTAGTTCTTAGTATTAGTACTGTTAGTAGTTAAGTAGTTGTTAGTAGTAGTTTTAGTAGTAGTTGTAGGGTTAGTAGGAATTGTTGTTGTACTACTTCAATACTTTCATCTGAATGGAAAGAGAACTAAAATACATGGCTCCTCTTGATATATTGGTGGTTGTTGGCCTTCGTGCCCATGTTTGGTATATATGTGGTTGTTGGCCTTTGTGCCATGTTTTTTGTAGGTTTTGGGAACCTCCCCGTGCAGGGGAGGTGCTGCCGAAATTTTGAGTCGACTCTAACCATTTTTGCCCTTTTTTGCAGGAGGACCTGTGGGAGGGACTTGGTGACCCCGATCGTCTTCGTCGGTGCTGCGGGTCTTCCTGCACCGCGTCGACTCGCCACTGCACCGACTCTCCACCGCTCCGCTACCCTGACCTCACCAGCACCCTAGGTATAACCCCTCTATCCGTATGTGGTCTTTGGTCACGTAACCTAGTTAGGTGTCTTCCGTCCGAAAGAGATACGGTTGGAGGTATACAGATCTTTGTATATCTGCAACCGTATCTGTTTCAGATTGTCCACGTTTTTTGGACAGCCCGTGGATGCGTAGATAAGTTAGTTTCCATGGTCCGCTCCGGTCCGAGATGGTGTTTTGGCATCACCCCTGTTGTTCTCTGGATACACACTCTCCCTTGTAGGACGTGCATCGGGAGAACAGCGGGGAGGTGCTGCCAAAATTCTATCTCAGATAGGGAGCGGAGCATGGAAACTAACCTCATCTACGCATCCGCAGGTGGGATTAGGACCTATCCTCACCTATTAGAGAGTAGGAGCACCGCGTAGATGCAATTGATGGTTACATTACTATGTTCTGTATATGTGGAAGGATGGAAGACCGTCAGTGGATGTACACGGGCCGGAGAAGCAGGAGTGACTTTGACATTGATTGGGTGAATGGGACAGATGCTTTCTTGGAACATGCATGGAGCTCGGGTGTAGCTAAAGGACATTCTAAACTTTGGTGTCCCTGTAGCAAATGTGACAACAACAGAAGGGTAGACAAGGTGACCATGAGTAAACATCTTGTGTACAATGGTTATACGGCTGGCTACCACCGGTGGATCCACCATGGTGAAGCAGATCATATAAGAGCGGAGGTGGTGAGACCACGCCTCGAGGCTTTTGATGATGATGCCGGAGTAGCAGACATGCTAGATGACACTCACCAAGCTCACTTCGCAGAAGGACGTGAGAAGGAGGAGATGGAGGAAGCCGCTAAGGCCTTCTACGAAATGTTGGACTCGGCACAGAAACCCCTTCATGAGAGTACAATGGTTTCTCAGCTGGATGCCATTAGACGTGTTATGGGGTTGAAGGCCGAGTTAAATCTGAGTCACGAAGGCTTTGATAAGATGTTGGCCGTGTTTGGCAGCATGCTACCGGAGAAGCACATTCTGCCGAAGAACTTGCACGAGTCACAGAAACTACTTCGGATGCTTAAGATGCCATATGACAAGATACATGTTTGTCCGAAGGGGTGCGTCTTATTTAGGAAAGATCACAAGGATGCAAAGTACTGTCCGAAGTGTAAATCCTCAAGGTACCTGGAGGTAGACTCTAGAGATGGCCAGAAGAGGCAGCTTACGATCCCCGCAAAAGTCCTACGGCACCTTCCGTTTGTGCCGAGGATCCAACGGCTTTTCATGACCGAGGAATCCACGAAACAGATGACATGGCATAAAGAAGGTGTATGGTACAAGCCATGGACGATGGTGCATCCGTCCGATGCCGAAGCATGGACGTACTTTAATGACAAACATCCTGACAAAGCTGCTGAGGCTCGTAATGTACGTGTCGCGCTGGCAACAGATGGGTTCAATCCTTATGGACAGTTGTCTGCCCCATACACATGTTGGCCCATGTTTGTTATCCCCCTGAATCTCCCCC
Source organism: Miscanthus floridulus (assembly GCF_019320115.1). NCBI lineage: Eukaryota > Viridiplantae > Streptophyta > Magnoliopsida > Poales > Poaceae > Miscanthus > Miscanthus floridulus. The sequence goes on from NC_089583.1 coordinate 14,324,154, forward strand.
CGGCATCTCCTTTCAACGGCATAACGTCTTCTTATCGTTGATAATTCCTGGACACCTGGGGAGTAATATGGGTGTGTACATGAAGCCTATGATTGATGAATTGATCGATGCTTGGGAGAAGGGGGTATGGACATACGACCGAGCTACAAAATCATCCTTCAAGATGCATGTTTGGTACCACTACTCCCTGCATGACTTCCTGGCGTATGGGATATTCGCCGCCTGGTGTGTCCACGGGAAATTCCCGTGCCCAATATGCAAGGAAGCTGTGAGGTTCATTTGGTTGAAGAAGGGTGGCAAGTATTCGTCGTTCGACAGGCATCGTCAATTCCTCCCTTCTAACCATCCATTCAGACAAGACATCAAGAACTTTATGAAAGGTGTTGCAGTGATAGACCCTAAACCGCGCATGAAGAGTGGTGCTGAGGTGCGTGCTCAGATAGATGCTCTCATGCCCAATGAAGGAGGTGGTTTTGTGGGATATGGTGAGGAACATATGTGGACTCATAAGTCCGGCTTGATGAGGCTCCCCTATTTTGATGACCTTCTTCTGCCACATAACATTGATGTAATGCACACCGAAAAGAATATCGCCGAGGCACTTTGGGGAACTCTCATGAACACTGACAAGTCTAAGGACAACGTTAAGGCTAGAGTGGACCTAGCGACGTTGTGTGATAGACCGAAGCAAGAGATGCGGCCTCCTAGTGGCTGAAACAAACAATGGAAAAGACCTAAGGTCGATTTCGTCTTGGAACCCGATCAAAGGAGGGAAGTACTAAAATGGATCAAGACGTTAATATTCCTAGATGGATATGCAGCGAATCTGAGCAGGGGAGTGAACTTAGGCACTTTATGAGTGAACAGGATGAAGAGTCATGACTACCACATATGGATTGAGCGGCTTCTTCCGGCGATGGTCCGAGGCTATGTCCCTGACCATGTCTGGCAAGTGTTGGCAGAGTTGAGCTTTTTCTTCCGTTAGCTTTGTGCCAAGGAGATATCTTGGACCGTCGCTCAGGACTTGGAAAAAGCGGCACCTGTGTTGCTCTGTAAGCTGGAGAAGATCTTTCCACCTGGCTTCTTCTTGCCCATGCAGCATCTGATTGTGCACCTCCCGTCTGAGGTACGTTTGGGGGGGCCCGTGCAAGCCCGGTGGTGCTATCCAATCGAGAGATGTCTAAAGACTCTTCGCAAGAAATGTACAAATAAAGCCAGAATTGAGGCTTCCATTGCAGAGGCAAGTCTAAGGGAGGAGGTGGCAAACTTCACAACACTATACTACAAGCCGAAACTTCCTAGCAATCATAATCCACTCACTCGTTACAATGTTGGCGAAAATGAATGGACCCACAGCCTATTCCAAGGCCAACTCGGCAGCGCAAGTGGATCGACCAATAAGATATTGGGAAATGAAGAGTGGCGAAGTGTCATGCTATATGTGTTGACCAACCTTCCCAAGGTGCAGCTGTTCGTCGAGTAAGTTCTTAATGAACTTGTTTCAATACGCCCTGAATATTCTTCATGCAACCCCACTGATTCTCGTTCGGACAGGGAATTTGTTCGTGAGTCCTGGCATCAATCAAGGGATCCTACCTCGCAGGAATATGACACCCTTCTTTCTCGGGGTGCGGGTGCGGGGAGGCCTAATTTCATTTCTTGGTTCAAACAAAAGGTAATGTCCAATTTAGCTCCCACGTTCCATATTCCAAGTTTCTCGTTCGTTCGATTAATATAACGACCTATCATGCTTGAGCTTGCAGGCCCAGACTGACTCGTCCATGAGTGAGGAGTTGAGATAGGTTGCAGGCGGCTATGACGTTAGGGTGCAGTCATTTACCGGTTATGACGTGAACGGATATCGCTTCCACACAACAAGATATGAGCAGACTCGGCCCAAACGGAAAACCACAAATAGCGGAGTTTGCACGCCCAGCACTGATGGCCTCGACTATCATGGTAGAGTTGAGGAAATATATGAACTCTCATTTCATGGTCACAAACATAAACCTGTCGTGTTCAAATGCCACTGGTTTAATCCTCGAGAAACGAGATGGACCCCTCATCTTGGGCTAGTCGAGATTCTAGAAGATTTCGTCTATCCAGGAAAAGATGTCTACATTATGGATCAACAGGCCGTGCAGGTGTATTATACGTGATATGCCAACCAAGACAAAGCGGATCTTAAGGGTTGGGCTATTGTGCACCAGGTGTCTCCACACGGTAAACTACCTGCCCCAAATGATGACGATTACAACTTCAACGCAAACACATATGATGGACAGTTCTTTCAAGAAGATGGGCTACTAGGCACGTTTGAGATAGTCTTACCCGAAGCGATCGAAATAGAAGTAGACAACGAAACGGAGGATGACGAGGTTGATGGAGATGTGGTGCAAAATGCCAAGGACATAGAAATGCTTGACCGATTAAGGCTAGGCAATGACAATGAAGACAACATAGAACCTTTAGATAGTGTTGCCCATTTGGACAATTTTGACAGTGATGACGACACCTATGATCCTAATCATGAAGATTATTCCTAATACATGTAATACTACGTTTGTTTTAGTTTGTGTTTTCTTTATTTATTTTGAATCTATTTCTAATATATATACTAATAAGTCTTGTTCATTCTTTGTGATTGCAGGTGATGGCGAGCAGCCGTCCACGACGTGAGACGGCCTCCCTTTACGGGAGACCACGCCCTCCCGTTTCAGACGAGGGGTCGGGGTTAGGGGTAGCGTCCACAGGAGGTCAGAGGAGGAGGACCAGGGTCAGCAGGAGGCAGTGGACTCCTTCCCCGCCACCTTCAGACGAGGTGATGGAGGAGGAGCACGTGACGGCCATGCCCAAGGATGAGGTCGAGGACGAGGACGTCCGACAAACCTAGGACGGGGCAGCCGAGGACGAGGCCGCCGAGGGCGAGGCTGCCGAGGGCGATAGTTCCGCTACCCCGACTGTCTACCAGCGAGGTCCCGCGAGCCTCCCTCAGCCTCCGCTTCCTCACAACTGGGCACTGATTCGCTCTATGGCGAAGAGGTAAGTAACTATAGATGTTATCACAACTACTTCATATGGTAATGTTGGAAATCAAAAGAGGAACTGATAAATTTTCTTAATCACTTGTGCAGGGCCTGGTTGGTTTTGTCGGGTACTTCTGCACGCTCCCCCGCGAGCATCCTTGGTGTTTTGTGCAGGAAATGGTACCCCGGCCTTGTGAACGTGTCTAAGGACGTGCGGGAGCCGGCCTACACATGGGACAGGTACCAGTTGGCCCCTGACGACATGTACCGCAACAAGCAGGAGCGGGTACTAGCGGAGTTTTGGGTAAGTCTCTCTCGCACAACATTTTCATTGGGCAAGTCTTTTATTGAAATAATGAATGGATACATCGGTTTTGTATGCAGATGTATTTCAAGCCGGAAGGACTTGAGGCTCGGGCGGATCAGGCGGCTGCCGCCGCCTGTAGGAAGTACGTCACCGACATGCACCACGAGGCGCGTGTGCAGGTCCACAGAGACTACTATGCCATGGTGTTGAAGCAGTCCATCAGCAAGCCTGATGCAAGACAGGTGGAGCTGTCCCGGGCCCAGTACCTTGAGGTAGACGAAAAACATTAATAATGATTCGTTTTGAGATTAAGTCGGTTTAATTTTATCTTTTTCTATGTCAAATAATTGATGACTTGTAGGTGGTTCCCTAGTGGTGCCGATCCCACTCCTTGTGCTGGGAGATGATCATGGACAGGTGGTTGTCCAACAACTTTGCTGAGAACCACGCGAGGCAGTGGGACCAGCGTCTGTTGAGGCGAGGTGCTACTCACCATCAAGGCAGCCGCAGCCTCCCGGCCTACAAACAAACATATGTAAGTGATTTCTTTTATCTTATTTGACGCTGAGTTCTGCCTTATTTCTCACTATCTTGCCGTCTTACTCGTAGGAGGCTGCATACCCGGGCGTGGAGGTCTCGGAGTTCTCTGCGTGGGCTATGTCCCACATGGGCAGGGCGTCTTCCTCTGTCTCCTTCGACCTGTCTGCCCCGCACGAGGTGTACTCCGACCCAACCGTGCACACTAAGGTCCAAGAGTACACCTCAAAGGTGAGGGAGTTCCATGGGGAAGATTACGATGTGCGCACTGAGCCCATTGATGCAGAGACCATCATGAGGCTAGGAGGAGGCAAGAAGCATGGGCGGCTGTGGATTGCAGATGGCGCCATCGACTCCACCACTGTTCCCTCTCTCGACGTGCTCCGAGCACGGAGCACGAGCTTCAGCTAGCCCATACGCCCATGGCCTAGTCCATCACTGTAGCGGGTTGACGCTCTCGAGGTACGTCCTGTTTTACTCGTCGTACGTTCATCTTTGCACACCTAAGTTACATTTGCATTACTGAAACATTGAAGTTTGTATTGCAGGCCGAGCTGCAGGCCTAGAAGCTTGTGGTCGAGGCTCAGAGCGCGCAACGGCAGGCCAGAGGGAAGCGTTCGCGGCCCAGGAGAGGAGGATGCAAGAAATGGAGGCCTTCATGCGGAGTGTCCAGCAAGGGAGTGTACCTTTGCCGTTGGCAGCACCTCCACCGCCTACCCCTACAGCCACTCCTGTAAGTATGAAAATTCACTCTTACTAGATGCTTCCTTGACATACAACCATGGTTGACATACAAACTTACTAGATGCTTGACATAAAAACTTACTAGATGCTTGACATAGAAACTTACTACATGCTTGCACTAGCTATGACATACACCAATGCTTCACATAGAAACTTACTAGATGAATCTCACACATGCAACCTCTTATCCTTTTTGCAGCTTCCGTCGGCGGGTTCGAATAACCCCGCTAATGCGTCACCGAATGAACCATCGTGTCATAGGCCGCTTTTTTGAGGAGTTGTGCTTCGTCATGTGCTTGGACTTGAGCTTCACTTGTGGTTGTGACTTGTGCTTTGACTTGATGGACTGTGTTTGTGAATTTATGACTTGTGGTTGTGATATTTGACTTGTGGTTGCGATATGTTGTTATTTGAGTTGTGGTTGTGATATAATGTGTGAAAATGGTTTCGTTGTGATATATATGTGATTATTGTGATGTTTGTGATATATATGTGACATGTGATATATATTTGAACTGTTTGTGTCAGTGGAATGCAAAAAACAAAAAAAAAATTGCAGTTTCGGTTGATTTGCCGAGTGCAATAGTCATGACACTCGGCAAAGCTGGAAAACTTTGCCGAGTGCCAGGACATTGCACTCGGCAAAGATTTTTTTTTTTTAAAAAGCAAAAAATATTTGCCGAGTGCCAAGCTGGGGAGGCACTCAGCAAAGAGTTTTTTTTAAAAAAAAAATGTCTTTGCCGAGTGCCTTGCCGCCGTGGCACTCGGCAAAGAGTTTTTGAAAAAAAATAAAAAATGTCTTTGCCGAGTGCCCAAACTGTCGGCACTCGGCAAAGACGCCGTCAACGGAGCAGCGCCGTTGACGGCTGCTTTTCTTTGCCGAGCGCCGCCGTTGGCCCTCGGAAAATATTTTGCCGAGTGCCCGACAACTGGCCCTCGGCAAAGAGCCTCTTTGCCGTTAAATTTTTTTTCGAGGGCTCTTTGCCAAGGGCGGCGCTCGGCAAAGCCTTTGCCGAGGGCTTTTAGGCCTTTGCCGAGTGCCCTGAGCCCTCGGCAAAGATGCTCTGTCCGGTAGTGATTGATCGGTAACAGGTTAGACCTCGTGATTAGGCTCTGTCCGTTTGTTTTGCATAGAAAACCTACAGAAGTGCTAAATGGAACTGCAGCATCGATGTGTTGTGGAGTTGCTTGCATCCTTTCAGCAGCCATCCGAGAATACATGACAGATATATGTGCTAATTTGAGTACTTCTCTTGGAGGAAGGAGGGGCCATGGCCCACTATGGCCATAACGTGGCTCCGCCACTGAGCCATGTACCGGTTTATCGTCGATGTGCTTCCAGCCATGAACCTCCGCAAAGCAAGTAGTTGCCAGTCACGAAGAAACAAGCAGGCTGTCTTGTGTTCATCTGCAGCTACTACACGTTCAACCATGAAGCCGGACAATGCTGATGTTTCTCACTGCTTCTGTGTTCGCTAGCACGAAGTATCTCAGCTGCTGCAACTGCACGTCAGATCGTCCTGTCCATGCTACTGAAGCAAGCTAGCTGGTGAAGCATATGCAAACGTGCACCATGATTAACTGAAGGTCAGCGGCCAGATTAGTCCCTTGTCACATTATTCTATTCTATTGATTAACTAGGTAGCGTGCCCGTGCATTGCTACGGGATAACTAAATCTTTTGTACTAAAAACACACGGATTGCACGATAAGATAACAATACTGTTAAATTAAATACCAATGTCAAAGTAACATTTAATTCAAAAAGCAAAGTTCGTGAAATTAACACAGTCATGGAAAGCGCGACGTCGCAGCCTCACAAACTCTATTGTATAGACTATTTTGTGATACGGCTAAGATAATATTTTATATCGGTAGAAAGAATTCTACGATATCCATTTCTTTCGTGCGCCAATAAATCCATGAATAAGTTCCGCTGCATCTCCATATAATCATGTACACACAGGTTCGAGTATATATGTCAATAGGTTCGTGGCCATGCGTTGCTACGGGACAACTAAACTTTTGTACTAAAAACACACGGATCGCATGATAAGATAACAACACTTCACTTGCCGAGTGTTTTTTGGGCTTTGCCGAATGCCTGTGGCACACGGCAAAGCGATTGTTTCCGGTAGTGGTAGTGACCTATAGCACAACACGTCGACGATAATATATTGTGCGGGAAAAGTAAATTTGTGCAGGAAAAGTAATATCGACGCCCACGGCCAAGGTGGCGGTGGCGGGCATCTGGCCCGTGCGCCGGGGTGGAGGCGACGGATTTCCGGCGGCCAGGCGCCGGGGTGCCGGGGACGTCGGGCGGGCGGTGACGGCGGCGGGCGTCACGCAGACGGGTGGGCAGCGGCGGTGGAGGCGGCGAGTGGGTGGGGAGCGGGAGTGAGGTTTCCAGACCGAGGGTGACTTCGGGTTTAGACCTGACGGGTGGGCGGCGACGGTGTCCCCCTGCTGCTGTGCTCCGCATGATTGTTTCCTTCCATGCATGATTATTGTTTCTTTCCATGCATGTGGCCTATATCGATTTGTTTCCTTCAAAACGGGCGGGGATCGTAGGGATGTTGCTGTGCTCCGGATTATTGTTTCCTTTCATGCATGATTATTATTTCCTTCCATGCATGTGGCCTCTATCCATTTGTTTCCTTCAAAGCGGGCGGGGATCGTAGGGATGGCAGTTTCTTTTTCTATCGTGCTGGGTATCGCACGACCCTAAGGGAGGAGCGACTCAAAAAAAAGTCGCACCAAAAAATAGTCTTACTTTTGTTCTTTTTAGTTGTAGGAGAATCATGTGCTGATGTCATGCTAACATCATTTTGGTGCAATATCCGTTTTCCTTTAATAAAAATAATAAATAGAAGTGCTTACACGTGACTAAGCTCCACCTCCAATATGTGCTTCTTCTTAATTGATCTATTGCTCAAGTAATTTAATATATTTTAATTCTTCTTGTGTATCATTGAGTGGTCAGTGGTGTATTGTCTTATTTATTTGTTTGTTTGTTTGTTTGCATGTTTGCACGTGTGCCTAATGTTTGACGCGTTTAGATGGAGAGCTGTTCATGAGTGTTGAAGAGCAGAAGCTGAAGACTAAAGATTCTGAGGAACTTTACTTTTGGAAAAAGGCAAGTATAATATGAGGCTCTCCTTGATACCTAATAATCATAATATCACTATGTTCATGCTGCATGTGTTGAATATGATTAGCCTTTAAGGATATTCCAAGCACATTGTTATCTTGATCCTTGATATCTATGAGGTTTATGCATATGGGTAGTTCCTGCTATTTGCTCTATTTAATGATGAAAGCTCCTTAATATTAATTAATGGCATATACACTGATGTTTAAAATATGTTTTTTAGCAGCATGGAATTAATTCTAAGAACTTATCTGTGAGAAAAATCCGGGACTTATAGTACAACAATGAGTGCTATATGACTCTGGCTTTAGTCAAGTATGAGGACCTTTTATAGCTTGTTAGTGGTTACCCGAAAGGGCTCAAAAGGGGCTTGACATGATGGGTATAGTGCGGCCTCTGTTCCTAAGAGTACTTCTGCGTGAGTGTGCCTTTTGAAAGGGGGCTCTATATCTGCCTGCCGATTGGAAACCTAGTGTCCCTAACTTGTTAGATGAACTTTTGAAAGACTTCATAGTAAACCCTACTGACCTTCCTTGGTAGTGGGTTAAGAGACTGATCACCTCGGGCGAAAGGGTAAATCACGGCTCATGGTGAAAGTGTACAACCTCTGCAGTATAAAACTGGTATATCAGTCGTGCTCACGGTCACGAGCGGCTTAGAAAACTGACGGAATAATTAGTTCTTATTGTTCTTCTATGATGTTGATGCTCATGTTTAATCATTACTGTTTTATTGCCATTACTCATGATCATACGGGAATTGGAGATTAAGCATAACTTAGCAGCTCAGGCTTTAAACGCTAAAACTTAGTCTACTAAAAATGCACACGGCAGTTCAACAATGTCTAGTCTTTTGAGCCTTCATTCGCCCATGTTATATTTGCGGAGTACGACATGTGCTCACCCTTGCTATTCCCCCAACACCTCAGTCTCTAGCAAAAGTTGCTCAGAAGTTTGGCAAGGACACGGAGGAGTTTCAGAGAAGTGCTTGGCGTATGGAGCCCCCAGTCAGCCATCCCTATGAAGAATGGAGACTAAATATTAGTTACCGTTCTATGATACTCTGATGTAAGTGTTAAATATGAGTATATTTCCGCTATATAACATTGTTTCTGATATCCATCCTTTCTGTGGTTGTATGTGTGGACTTCCTAGGCACACATATGACGAATCTGGTTTTGTTTTTAAACCGGGTGTTACAAATTCGCTTTATGCTCTGGTTCTACCCGCATTGGCATGTTTTTTTAAACAAGTTAATCAATATGGGTCGTACCTGTATGTGTCTCATAGGAAGATCTTTATGCCCATATAACTTCTTGGACTAATTCTTCCCTCCTATATAGTTATGGTCTTGTTCAATATGCTCTTGAGTTTATTTGAGGTGTCACCTTGCCCATTTGTCAAATGATGGTAAGATGTACCCACTGTGTGACAGATTTCTAATTTCCACGTGTATTCAGTAAATTCATTTCTAAAAAAGTGCCTACCGCTCTCACTAACAATTATTGTCGACAGAATATCATCGGCAGTCCTCCGAAGGGTATCCCACGAAGATAGATTGATCGGCAGTAGTGCGCGTAATCAAGAACAATAAGGCAACAGAGACATAAGAGTTAGACAGGTTCAGGCCATCTGCACGACGTAATACCCTACTCCTGTGGTCTGTTGGTTTGTATTGGCTATCGTATGATATTGCGTGTGTTTTGAGGAGGTCCCCTACCCGCCTTATATAGCTAGGGGGTAGGGTTACAAGTCCGTTAGATCTAGGAAATAACTGGTAAGTAATAACAGATTACAGGAATCATCGGATCGAAGATATCCTAACAGATCTCATAGCATCTTCAGGATATCGCCCTTGATGTCTTGCGGTACACGCCGAGCAGTACTGTGCACCGTAGGTCTTTGTCTTGTGGGCTGGACCGCCCCTAGCAGTGCAGCCCATGTAGTCTGTCGTGGATATCCGGGGTCGTACCCCCCATAGCTAGTCCCCGAGCGCCTTGTATCCACTGTGCAACGCCGTCTTGAGCTTATCCGAGCAGGTGTAAACAAAGCCGAGCAGTCAGACTCATAGTTCGACCACCCTAATAAGCCGTCGAGCGGTTGTGAACCGTAACCGACCAGCTTCACTGTCCGGCTGAGCTCGGGCTTACCTAAGTAAGGCTTGCCAGAAGGATGTAAGGAGCTCAAGTTTAAAATAAAAAAATTCCTCGCTGTGAACCAAGTGTGCCCACTTAGAGTCCGACCACAAGACAAGGAGATTATCTTCTTCAACTTCAGGAGGCACGGAGTCTTCCAATGAACAGATTAAAGAAAACACACTCACTGTAATATGAAGTGTGCCCACTTAGTCCCCGAGCCTGACAGTAGGTGATGTGGTCACGTGGTGCCAGGGTCCAGAAAGTAGAAGAAAGACGGAAGACCAGCCGAACAGGCAGGCAGTCCATGGGCTGAGCCCTGAAATGAAAAGCACACATTCACCACAAGGTGAAGTGTGCCCACTTAGTCCCCGAGCCTGACAGCAGGCGAAGTAGTCACGTTGTGCTAGGGTCCAAATTAGTAGTGTTCAGGTGCTGGCCTAGTCCCAATGTCACTGGAAACCAGTGTAGAAACAAATACAGTCATTGCGAGATGACGTATACACACGTAGTCCCTGAGCCTGCTGGAAGATTTTGAAGATATCTTATAGCAGGGTCAAAGAATTTTTAATAAAAGCTTGCCAACATCATCTGCCATGTACTTCACAAGACCCTAGACGTGCTGCCCAAGATCAGCACCCTGATCCGAACAGCATGGAGCAACTTGATAGTACACCGATGAGACGTAGCAAGATCCGACCACCAAGGGAGTCCTCAGCTTAGCTGGCGACGCTTGCACGAAGAATCCGAACACCGAGGAGTCCCTAGCATAGCTGGTGAGCCCCCAGCTTAGCTGACGATGAAGCCCATGCGATGAGTAGTCCAACCAACTGGTCGGCGGCGAAGTGAACGCCGAGCAGGAGTGAGTGCCGAGCAGTCCGACTAGTTGGTTGGTGGTGAAGTCCGTCTGATAGGTGGTCCGACCACCCAGACGACGATTATCGTGTCTAGTCCCTGAGCGTAAGCTCGTTGACCGAGTCGTGCCCCTGCGAAACAAATGCATAGAATAGGTAGTATATGATGTAAAAATAAAATATATGAACTCTAGAGAAGAACCAACAATGGTGATGAAATAGCGTATGTAGCTCGGCGATCAGTTATTGTGAACACTTAGTGTTATTCTGAAGATGCGTTTATATTTAATATAAACCGCCCGACTAGTTAGTGTGTAGATGAGTCTCCAGCCCTAGCTAGCCTGTTAACCATAACACGGAGCGTGGAGCCCCTGTGCGTGTAGGAAGAGCAGGGCGTCGCTAAGGAGGCGTTACCGACCACCCCAAACGCAGAGGGTAGGTGCTCGAGCACGTGTAGAGAGAAGCCGGAGACATGGCCATCTCTGGGAACATCCGAGCATCAACATGGTTGTTCGGGGATTTGCCTTAGGCTTAGCTGTATGTCATCTTTAAGATGATATACATGAAAGAAAATCGTTTGGAGAACAAACATGGATAAAACAACTCGGAGAAAATCATGGAGATATATGAAGGTTGGGGAATATTTAGAAAAATGTTAAAGCATGACTTAGCTTTAGACAGAACATCTGGTCGGTGGCGTATGACGTTATCTGGTCGGCGTGTACGAAATTGCTCGGCCTTTAAACTTTCCGAACTATCATCGTGGCGGCGGTCGTGATCGTCATAGTGCCGTTCTTCGTGTGGGTCATCGTTGCGACGCGGCACGGCTCGCTTGATGGCTCGGTTCAAATGTAGTCGAACTTGGCAAGAAGAAATCGAGGTCGATCACCGCCAGCGTACTCGAACTCAGCGTTGCGTGGCTGCTGCACATACGATCCGGTGCGTATGTGTACGCAAGTAGCTTTTGATTGTTAGCTTGCTTGCGTCATCGCGCGTGCCTTGATGCACTCCTTGGCGTGATCGGCTTGGTGACGCGGTGCCTTGATCGACCTTGAGCCGAGCTTGCAGGACAATCGCTGCGTGCAGTCGATGAGATCCGTGCCGCTAGCGTGAGACGACGCGGAACGACTATGAGCGCAGTTAGATTCCTGTCAAAATAATCATGCGCACATATCACTACTGGATTCAGGTTCTTTGCCGAGTGCCTGAGGCACTCGGCAAAGGCTATATAGCACTCGGCAAAGCCTTTGCCGAGTGCGGCACTCGGCAAAGCACACACGGCAAAAAATTGATCGGCAAAGCACTCTTTGCCGAGTGTATTTTATCGGACACTCGGCAAAGGCTTTGCCGAGTGCCCCGGAAACACTCGGCAAAGAAAAGCGACCGTCACGGCGCCGGTTCCGTTGACGGTCACTTTGCCGAGTGTCAACCCTGCCGGCACTCGGCAAAGATTTTTTTAAATTTTTTTTAAAACTTTCTTTGCCGAGTGCCAACACGTGAGGCACTCGGCAAAGAGCTTTTATTTTTTTTGAGAATTTTTTTTGCCGAGTGCCAACCCTCCATGCACTCGGCAAAGCTTTTTTTTTTAAAAAAATTCTTTGCCGAGCGCCAACCCGGAAGGCACTCGGCAAAGAGCTTTTATTTTATTTTTTTGAAAATTTTCTTTGCCGAGTGCCAAACCTCCAGGCACTCGGCAAAGATTTTTTATTTTTTTTAAAAAAATTATTTGCCGAGCGTCAACCCGGAAGGCACTCGGCAAAGAGCTTTTATTTTTTTTGGAAATTTTCTTTGCCGAGTGCCACCACTCCAGGCACTCGGCAAAGATTTTTTTAAACTCTTTGCCGAGTGCCAACACAGCAGGCACTCGGCAAAGTTTAAATTTTTTTTAAATTTCTTTGCCGAGTGTTATAGTCACAGCACTCGGCAAAGCTGGAAAATCTGTTTTCTGGTCGCCCATTTTGCCAGCTTTGCCGAGTGTTGTGACCATTGCGCTCGGCAAAGGGGTCCTTTGCCGAGTGCAACACTCGGCAAAGTGACCCAAAACGGCAAATATTTTTTTTTGCGTTCCATCATGACAAATACATTCATACAAACATATATCACATATATATCTCATCCATCACATATATATCTCATCCATCGCATATATATCTCATCCATCACATATATATCTCATCCATCCACACATCCATCCGCCCATAACACATCCATCACAATATGTAATAATAAGTGCTCAAGTCCATCCAAATAAGTTTACAAGTCCATCAAAGTCCACAAGTGCATCACAAGTCCATCACCAAGTGAACAACAAATGTAAAAAATACAACATGCACTCATCTCGGCCACTGCGACTGTGGTGAAGGCCCAGGTGCATCATTCGTAGGTGCATGAGGTGGATTATTCGAACCACCGTCAGATGGAGACTGCACAAAGGAGAAAAGATTGCATGTGAGACAAAATTATTTTGATAGCTAATCTAGGATGATAGAGGCCATACAAGCAAAGCACAAGTGAAAGTAAAAAACTTTGATACTCACAGGAGTAGCTGCAGCTGCAGGACGCGGAGGCGGAGGTGGAACCAACAGCCCAGGTGGCAGAGACAAGCCCATACGTTGCCCAAGCCCTTGTAGGAAATCCGTAATGTCCATCAGCCTCTGCGCCTGGGCCTACCGCTCGGCCTCCAACTGGGCCCCTAGCTCCTGACGTTCCTTCATTTCTTGTTCTAGCCGGGCCTGCAATATTTCACTCCAATGTTTCAGTAATGCAAAGCTAATTAAGGTGTGTAAAGATCAATGTATGACGAGTAAAACAGGAATAACCTCGAGTGCGTCGACCCGGTGCTGTGCAGCGGTCGGCCGTGTGCGAATGGCCGGGCTCTCGCTCGTGCTCCGTGCTCGGATCTGGGAGAGAGAGGGAGTAGAGGCCATGTCGATGATGCCGTTGCCAAGCCAAAACCGTCCATGCTTCTTGCCTTGCCCCGCCCTCGTGACGGCCTCTCCATCGAAGTCCTGGGTGCTTGGATCGTGGTCTGCCCCATGGAGCGACCTCGCCACCTCAGTATACTCACTGATGCGGGAGTGGACGCTTGGGTTCATGTATGCCTCGGGCGGGTCCTCCAGGTTGAAGGAGACGTCAGATGTCGCCTTACCCTTGTGGGCCATACACCATGCCTGGAAGTCCGAGCAAGCCTGGCCACTATGTGACGCCGACTGCGAGAAAGACAGCACGATGATTAGAAATCAGACAGAACTGAGCGTGACAATAGATAAATCAATTCGCGTACCCATGCTTGTTTGTATCCGGCGAGGTTGCGGCTGCCTTGATGGTGTGCTGGACCTTGCATCAGTAAACGACGGTCCCGGGCATCCCTGTGCATCTTGAGGTACTCCTCCGTGAACCACCTATCCACCATCATCGCCCAGCACTCGAGATACGCTTGGCACCATCAGGGAATCACCTACACGTCATCAAGCATTGGACATATAGTGGCCAGGTTTGTAAGCATCGTACGTGACAACGTGCACGAAATCTTCTGAAATTTTTATCATAGCCTCCACATATGATATCACGACATCTCAACACGTTTCATGATTTTCGGACTTCGTTTGCTTTTTATAGAATTTATAAACACTTCACACGCAATTTCGCGGACATGTTTCGTGAACGAGATGTCCGAAATTTCGGGTCCGTTCCTGGATACGGCCTCTCATAACACTCACTAACATGACTATCAATTTTTGAATCATTAAACTCCATTATTCGTACCACGTGCAGTTCAAATTTCTAATTTCCGGAAAAATTCAAGTAAACGAAATAAAGTAACTAAATATAACAAAAAGCCACAAAAAATCCCCAAATTGTAACTAGGAGTTCCTGGTGCTTTAAAAAGGCTGCACAAAAAAATTGGAGGCCAAAAACAAAAAAAAAAAACAAAAAAACTTTGCCGAGTGCTGGGGCATGGCACTCGGCAAAGGGTGTCTTTGCCGAGTGCCAGCCATCAGGCACTCGGCAAAGAATGTTTTAATTTTTTTTTTAAAATTTCCTCTTTGCCGAGTGCATACACAGGAGCACTCGGCAAAGAAATAATAAAAAAAATTAAATCTTTGCCGAGTGCCGTCCAGGGAGCACTCGGCAAAGTATTTTAAAAATAAAAAAATTTTCTTTGCCGAGCGCCAGATCTGAGACGCTCGGCAAAGAATTTAAAAATAAATAAATAAATCTTTGCCGAGTGCCAGATCTGAGGCACTCGGCAAAGAAATTAAAAACAAAAAAAAAAAACAAAGCTTTGCCGAGTGCCTAACCGCAGGCGCTCGGCAAAGAAGGCCGTGGTAGGGCGCCGTTTCACTGGCAGCCTATGCCGAGTGTAGAGATTTTGCCGAGAGTCTGGCACTCGGCAAAGAAGTTCTTTGCCGAGTGCCTGTGTTTGCCGAGTGCCCGGCACTCGGCAAAGAAATCTTTGCCGAGTGCAGCACTCGGCAAAGAAGATCTTTGCCGAGTGTCCGATTTTTAACACTCGGCAAAGAAATTTATACTCGGCAAAGTCTCTGTTTCCAGTAGTGTATGGAGGTATCTGGTTGCATACATATATCACATGATTGATTGAAGATTTAAAGATTGACTTAGCTTTGTTCGGTTGCGCATGGGCGTGCGTAGTGGCTGCATGCGTGATGCATCCGTACGTACATGCAGGATTCATCACGCAGGTGGATTGATCGGCAGTAGTGCGCGTATTCAAGAATAAGAAGACAACAGAGACACAAGAGTTAGATAGGTTCGGACCATCTGCACGACGTAATACCCTACTCTTGGCTATCGTATGATATTGCGTGTGTTTTGAGGGAGTCCCCTACTCGCCTTATATAGCTGAGGGTAGGGTTACAAGTCGGTTAGATCTAGAAGATTACCGGTAAATAATAACAGATTACATGAATCATGGGATCGAACATATCCTAACAGATCTCGTAGCATCTTCAGGATATCGCCCTTGATGTCTTGCGGTACACGCCGATCAGTACTATGCATCGTAGGTCTTCGTCTTGTGGGCTGGACCGCCCCTAGCAGCGCATCCCATGTAGTCTGCCGTGGGTATCCGGAGTCGTACCCCCACAATTACTCTTGACACACCATACCATGGAAAGATAATATTCTTTATCATCTAAAATCGATCGTTCATATATTAAAGCCAAAGCTTGCAATCATATTATGACAAATCCTAACCTTTGCATAGCTAAGGTGCATACAGCCTATAGAAACAAAGGAAAATAAGAAAGACAAGGCAACACACATCATATCGCAGCAGACTACAACACACAACATAATCTTCAATTCCTTGCACCATCATATAGTAACTCCTTGAATGTGACAGAGGTTCCCTAGAACAACACCTCAAAGGACACGACATTTATATGCACCGTTGTTGCCATTATCCAACTAGTGAAGGCCATACCATAGATTTTCACCTCAGAGAGAAAATTCTCCAAACTCCGAAAAAATGCTTTCAACGAGGTCATCGGCATGTACAACCAGCTAAGACTAGATCTAGGGATTGCTCCCCTGAGTCAAGGAGTGACTACCCAACAAGTAACACCAAGTATTTCGTCAAAAAAAAAGAACAAGTAACACCATGTTGAAGTCCATCGGCATTATCTCCCTTTTTTCCAAGCCAATGTTGTCATACTACCAAGCCTTGACTAATTACAGCCAGCCACAAACTCCACCACATGAAAACCATTAGTAAACGCAACTCCTAGGATGATCCTTTCACGAGTCATCTAAAGACTCGTGATACGTCGTTGAAAAGTCCGTAGGGTTAGTGTAAAGGTGGGATGCGTTGCCGGATAAGAGATTCTATGAGACAATGCCAAGATGACCCCAGCACCCCGAGAATATAATTAAACAAAACACTGACTAGAGATGAAGATGTCGTCACGACAGGTGATTTCAAGGGCATTGCCACGCCATGCATGCGTGGCTGCGGCCGTGCCGTGGCATTGTCCTCACCGCCATGCAAAGTTGTAGATGTGGAACGACTCCAACTTCTGGCTGCAATGACACCATGTCACCGCTAGCCGCAAATAGAAGGCGGACACACTGGACTGGATCAGCATGGCCCCACACCGAGGCAGCGATGCAAACAAAATCGGCGGTGCCTCCGATCCTAGGACCCGATCAAGTAAGCATTCACTTGGATCCGGGATCCAGGCCATCATCATTCATAGCAGGCCACTGCTAGCAAGGTCACACAACCAAAAGAAGAACGAGGATTGGAGATGGCCTGGGAAGAGAAAGAGCAAATCAATTGCCCGGTCACCCCCTTCCTCATCTTCCTAGTCTATAACTTATACCGTCGAGAGACTGCTACGACGATGGTGAGGAACGGAGAAGGATGATCAGGTGGGAGTGGTGGCGGTATGTGTAACCCTGGCCTGTGAAAGAAGTATGCATCGTTCAAGCACGTGTTATTGAAGATATCAGGATAGCTACGTAGGAAGCATGTGCTTTTGTATTATTTCCTCTTGGATGTAAACATTACTTTCATGGGTGTGCCACTACCGGTCCCTAGCTGGCTCTGTATGCGTGGTTCGTGTGCACTGAACAGGTCAAGCATCCGACTGTGACGACGTCGACCAGTAGCAGATGGGCACCGTCAGCAAAATTAGAATTGCCAAACAATTTGAGCCCTAATAAAAACACTTCTCTGATAGTACTAGCTAGTCTAGTAGCTGAATTCGTTCTGCAAGTACATAAAGAGTTAGTGTATATGTTGGTTTTTTTTCCTGGTTCTACATTGCCTACTAGCTGACTTCAATATATACATAACTCATCTTCTGAAGCTAGCTCCTTAGTCACACTCCCACTCTTCTATATGAGTTAAATATTTGTGTTCTTAGCCTCCACGATGGTGAATATATATAGGATGAGGGTGGGGTGGGGTGGGGCAAATGCCACAAGTATAGCTCTTTGTCCACTGCATTGCTTGTGTCATTGATGTCTATGGGTTTGGGAGGCAACAAGAGAAAATCATTCAGGGTCTGGAGATATTGAAGTTGAGTCCCTGGAACGGTCATTAGTTAACTGTTGGTCTCATGAGACATATAATGAGTGCTCCCGCTGCATACTTACATGTAGGACACAGGACACTTGTGTGTATTTCTAGCGTGTCTCTCCTGTCCACGGCATGAGTTGAGCTGTTGTTCAGATAAGCCTTAGTAGCATTGATGAACATCCGTCCACCAAGTCCAAACATGTGAAGGCACATGCTTAACAAAATGCATTGTAAATTGGTTAGCTAATACCAAACAACTCCTGCTGCAAATAATCTTCAACACAATTAACTCCAACTTCTAGCTGCAATGACACCAGTGATGTCACCGATAGCCGCAAATAGAAAGGCGGACGCACTGGGCTGGATCAGATGCGGGGCCCGTATTCCATTCCATGTCCACGCGCCGCAGCATGGCCCCGCACCGAGGCAGCGATGCAAACGAAATCGGGGGTGCCTCCGATCCTAGGACTAGATCAAGTAAGCATTCACTTGGATCCGGGATCCAAGCCATCATCGTGCATAGCAGGCCACCGCCAGCAATGTCACACAGCCAAAAGAAGAACGAGGATAGGAGATGGCCTGGGAAGAGAAAGAGCAGATCAATTGCCCTGTCACCCCCTTCCTCATCTTCCTAGTCTAGCTTACACCGTCGAGAGATTGCTACGATGGTGAGGAACAGAGAAGGATCAGGTGGGAGTGGTGGAGGTATGTGTAACCCTGGCCCGTGAAAGAAGTATGCATCGTTCAAGCACGTGTTATTGAAGAGATCAGGATAGCTACGTAGAAAGCAGGTGCCACTACTAGAGAACAGACTTTAGAATGATGTCCCAATTTGGCATTAGCCTCGGCATTTTTTTTGCCCCCAGGACTAAAGGACCTTTTAGTCCCGGTTGGTAATACCAACCGGGACTAAAGGTCCCTGCCCAACGGTCGCCCGCGGGGCAGGGATCTTTAGTCCCGGCTGGTATTACCAAGGCAGGGATCTTTAGTCCTGGCTGGTATTACCAACCGGGACTAAAGCTTTTAGTCCCGGTTTGGGTGATGCCCCGGGAATAAAGATTAATCTTTAGTCTTGGTTTGGACTCCCTAACCGGGACTAATTATGCTGGCCTATAATTCAGCTTATTTCTTCCTCCCCGAGCCCGAGCCATTCCATTCAAACTCACTGCCTCTGCTCTTCAGCTTGCTGTTGTTCTTGCTCTCTCCCCCTCCATTGGTGTTGCTCTTCGATTTTGGAGGTAACAAACTTAATCCTCTTATGTTTTATCAGTAGCTTATCTCATTTTGCGATGTAGATGCATGTGTAACTTTATATGTTGGACTTTATTATGATTTTATATGTCATTTTTAGCTCAAAATCACATGATGATTTGCATATATGTTTGGATAAACAAAAGTTAAATTAGTTCATCAAAATCACGCCTCGCTCGTCCTCGCTGGAGCACGCGCCATCCTCATCCCCGGTGGCTTACGTGATCTTAGAATTAATTTTTTCATGAAATGAAAAACTTAGAAAATTGTTAGAAAATTGTAGAAAATCCGTACTAGTTGAACTTGCGGACCATATTCAGCTCGGCAAGCATGTTCTCTGCCGAGCGGTAACGGACGTCAAGGAGGAGCTTTGATTCTATGAGGGAGAGCGGCAACGGTCGTGGAAGACTGTGTTCCCTTTCTCGTAGAATCGGAGCTCTTCCTTGGCCAAGTATGGTGCCGTCCGGTGGAGAAATGCTCGCCGAGATGATCACGTAAGCAAGGTCAACTAGTACGGATGGTTATTTATTGAAACATGTTTTTGAGCTATAATTTGATGGATATTTGATAACTTCAGACCTACAAATGTCATCTACAAATGTTACTATCCTCGGCAACCTAAACGCCCGCGAGCTCGCCGATATCGAGCAGGTCACTTAGAATTATTTTTTTCATGAAATGAAATACTTAGAAATCATGCCTTTTATTTTTTAGAATTAATTTTTCCATGAAATGAAAAACTTAGAAAATAGTTAGAAAATTATAGAAAATCCGTACTAGTTGAACTTGCGGACCGTGTTCAGGTCGGCGAGCATGTTCTCTGCCGAGCGGTAACGGACGTCAAGGAGGAGCTTTGATTCTACGAGGGAGAGCGGCAACGGTCGTGGAAGACCGTGTTCCCTTTCTCGTAGAATCGGAGCTCTTCCTTGGCCAAGTACGGTGCCGTCCGGTGGAGAAATGCTCGCCGAGTTGATCACGTAAGCAAGGTCAACTAGTACGGATGGTTATTTATTGAAACATGTTTTTGAGCTATAATTTGATGGATATTTGATAACTTCAGACCTATAAATGTTATCTACAAATGTTACTATCCTCGGCAACCTAAACGTCCGTAAGCTCGCCGATATCGAGCAGGTCACTTAGAATTATTTTTTCCATGAAATGAACTACTTAGAAATCATGCCTTTTTTTTAGAATTAAATTTTTCATGAAATGAAAAACTTAGTAAATAGTTAGAAAATTATAGAAAATCCGTACTAGTTGAACTTGTGGACCGTGTAAACATATATTATTTCCTCTTGGATGTAAACATATATTATTTTCAAGGGTGTGCCACTAACAGTCCTTTGCTGGGTCTCTGTATGCGTGGCTCGTGTGCACTGAATAGGTCAAGCATCTGACAGTTACGACGTCGACCAGTAGCAGATGGCCACCTTGGATGTCTTGCGTCAGCAAAATTAGAACCGCCAAACAATTTGAGCACTAATGAAAACACTTCTCTGATAGTACTATTAGTAGCTGAATTCGTTCTGCAAGTACATAAAGAGTTATGTTATTGGTTCCTTTTCCTGCTTCTATATTACCTATGCTTCTACATTGCCTACTAGCTGACTTCAATATATACATAACTCATCTTCTGAAACTAGCTCCTTAGTCACACACTCCCACTCTTCTGTATGATCGAGTTAAATATTTGTGTTCTTAGCCTCCACGATGATGAATATATAGGATGAGGGTGGGGTGGGGCAAATGCCACAAGTGTAGCTCTTTGTGCACTGCATTGCTTGTGTCATTGATGTCTACGGGTTTGGGAGGCAACATGAGAAAATCATTCAGGGTCTGGAGATATTGAAGTTGAGTCCCTGGAATGGTCATTAGTTAGCTGTTGGTCTCATGAGACAAATAATGAGTGCTCCCGCTGCATACTTACATGTATGACACAGGTCACTTGTGTGCATTTCTAGCATGTCTCCGTCTCTCCTGTCCCTGGCATGAGTTGAGCTGTTGTTCAGATCAGCCTTGTAGCATTGATGAACATCCGTCCACCAAGTCAAAACTTGTGAAGGCACATGCTTAAAAAAATGCATTGTAAATTGGTTAGCTAATACCAACAACTCCTGCTGCAAATAATCTTCGACACAATTAACTCACCGTGAGCGTACTCCTTGCTAAGATCAAGGAGGACAAAGGGAGGACTTGGGCTCTCGCTCTCGCAGGTGCCTTGGAGACTTAATACCTTAAATTGTAAGTCTTTTGTTTTTTGCCCACCTGCGGTGGCTCTGTTAAGCTATTCTCTATTCAATGAAATTGGCACTTTAATTTCACATGCCCATTTGTTTTTCTAAAAAGATCCTCGCTATGCTTGTTTTGGCTTTTCCTCTGCCCCTGCCCCTCTCTCTTTGATCTTTTTTCCTATCCCCTTTTGACTGCAACGTTAACATAAATACTACGATTCCCAGGCGGCAATGGGAAGGGAATCGATTATTTCCATTTTTGTTTGGTTCCAGCCGCGGTGATCATGAGACCGTTTTTTTCCTTTTTTTTCTCGCGGCGGCGTTACGGGAGGCAAGCGCGATCCCTTACCGCCCGCAATCGAGCTTAACCGGGGTGTCAAAAGCCCGTATCCGTTCCGGTGTCAACCGATTACACAGGACGGCAAACAAACAATTATCAACGCAATCAATTGGCGCCGTGATCGGGTTACCCCCTGAAATGAGCGAACCAAACAACACCTTAGCTCCAATCCACTACGTTCCACCATCACCACGCTCAATGGCAGAAAGACGATTGAGCAAGCCATGAGACTTTCCCTTCCATTTCTAATTTGATTTGATCATAATTTAATTTGGGCATGTACTATACTAAAACCCTTGCAGTCGCATGACCTCGCTCGATGGTGGCCTTGGGCGGATTCCGCAAGACCCGGCGCGTCTTCGGGGGCACCAGTGCCGACGGCATCGGTAGCTCCGGTGGCTGGAGCGGCGGAGCGGCTCGGTTGCTCGTGGATGGAGGTGGAGGTGGAGGTGGCGGGGGCGTCGAGGAGGCGGCCAGCAGCGTAGAGCGGCGGAATTCATGAGTAGCTGGCTGCATGACGAATCGCTCGAGGACTCACCAAACGGGCGGAGAAGTGGAGAACTGCCTGCCCGTCTTCTCAGTTTGAAAGGTTGACTGTGGAGTGGAAGCAGCACCGCACGCGGCGACTTGCCTTAACTGAGAAGAGGACATGTTTGGGTAGGGTCCACCACCCTCCTGGGTAGATGTAGGATTTGAAGGATGTTTGATATGATTTGATTTGAAATGAACTTTTCTCTCCTCTTTACTTCACTGATGACTCCTGAAACTACCACCCTTGTACTGGATTTTAAATTTTTTAATAGAGCATTTATACGCAAAGTATTACTCTTTTGTACAGTGCACAACCTACTTGCATAACACACATCTTTATTTACGTTGTTGTCAGCTGCAGTTCTGAAGTTATGGAAAGGTATTGGCTCATTTTGTCTCCTGTCTTCTATGGGGTGATGATATATAAATGTTTTAGAAGATGAATGAGACATAGAGGGAGGAGTTTCGGTTGTTGTTTTCTCACGAGGCATTCGTCTCGAAAGGCCATGTTATGTTTGAATTTGGGAAGAAAGGAGTCCAAGTTTTCCTATAAGCGACTATAAATATGTTGGTTTAGGTTTGGGAGGTACCAGGAGCAGATTGCATGGAGCTTCTAAAGGATGTTGGATGGGACTTGATCTTGTTCTAGTAAGATCTTTAAAGTGACATAAAGTGACTTCTCTTGACATCCATGATTTCGACAGCTTTTGCTGAGCTTGGAAGACATCATGCACTACAACATACTCCCTAATGATAAAATTAGTGACCTTTTTGACTTTTAAACTTCTTGTTTGACTGTTCATCTTTTTTTTGTAAATAATAAAATAAATAAGTCATTATTAAAGTATCTCTAATGATTGAATAAGTCATAACAAAATAAATTATATTTATACAAAAATTTTGAATAAGACGAACGGCCAAACAATACGTATAGAAATAAAAAACATCAGTTATTTTGGGACGGAGGGAGTAAGGTCCATGCCTTTTTGTTCTCGAGTTTACCTCTGCCACATAGTTTAAACCTCGAGTTGTATAAAGGCATTTGCCTCCCTTTTTGGATTCATTTTTTTAGGAAATTTATCTCGAACCATGTTTTGGTTTGCTCTTGTGTAAATGCCAGCACTACAATAAGCCATCAACCTTGGTTTCTCTAGTTTTCACTTATTTGAATTCTTTTTTTATTGCAGCATTCAAGTATAAGTTCTTTTATCTTATTATAGCCCAGTTCGCCTTATGCTCTAGTTCTACTGGCAAAGGACATTTTTTTTATAAACAAGTTAATTAATATGGGTCGTACCTATATATGTGTCTTAAAGGAAGTTCTTTATGCCAATTGAGCTCCGTCTAACTTCTTGGATCAGTTCTTCCCTCCAATATAGATATGGTCTTGTTCCATATGGTCACGAGTTGCTTATTTGAGCCCTCACCTGGGTGATTTGTTCGATGATGGTAAGATGTACCCAATGTGTGATAGATTCCTAATTTCCTCAGGCATTCTGTAAATTCATTTTTACAAAAAGTGGCTACCTCCTTTAATAACCCTTACTCTTGACCTACCATACCATGGAAAGATAATAACTACTCTCTTTAACTGCCCAGGAATCCCAGGCTTCTGAGAGCCTCCCGTTACTGTTCACCATTCACGCCAACCACTATTCGTTTTCCTGCGCAACAAGTGTTCATGCTTTTGTGCAGCACACGTTTTACTGTTTGCTGCACTGTTGTTCGTGCGCGCCCTGCAATAACCGGCGCGGCGGCGGCACGCCTGCCTGCCTAGTATTCTTTATCATCTAAACTGATCTTTCTGAATTGAAGCCCAAGCTTGCAATCAAATTAAGACCAAACCTAGCCTTTGCATAGCTAAGATACACAAAGTCCATAAGAAACAATGGAAAAGAAGAAAGACATGGCAACATATACATCATGTCGCAGCAGACTTCAATGCACAACTTAATCTTCAGTTCCTTGCGCCATCATATAGCAACAATTGTGAGAGAGTTTCCTAGAACAACTACTCCAGGAACAACATGACATACACATGCACCGTTGTTGCCATGATCCAACAAGTGAAGGCCAGACCATAGATTTTCATCTCAGAGAGAAAACTCTTCGAAGTCCGAAACAATGCTTTCAACGAGATCATTAGCATGTACAACCAGCTAAGGCAAAATCTAGGGTCCTAGGGAGTAGGGATTGCTCCCCAGAGTCGAGGAGTGAGTACCCAACAAGTAACACAAAGTCGAAGTCCCTCAGCATTACCTCCATCTTCTTTTCGAGCCAACGTTGTCATACTACCTAGCCTTGACGAACTAGAGCCAACCACAAACTACACCACATGCAAACCATTATTAAACGCAATTCTCAGATGATCCTTTCACGAGTCATCTAAATATTTGTGATGCATCAGCAGCGCCGACGGCAGCGGTAGCTCTGGTGGCTGGAGAGGTGGGGCGGCTCGGTTGCTCAGGGATGGAGGTGGCGGGGGCGTCCCGGAGGCGGCCGCCGGCGTGGGCCGGTAGAGTACATGAGTATTAGTGACTGGCCGCATGATGAATCGCTCGTGAACGAACTCACCAAATGGGTGGAGAAGTGGAGAACTGCCTGCCATCCGGCTTGTCACTTTGAAAGGCTGGTGCTTGGACCCTGGAGAGGTGAAGCGGAAGCACTGCACACGGCGACTTGCCTTTAACTGAGAAGAAAAGGACATGTTTCGGTGGTGTCCACAACCCCATGTTACTCCTGGTCCGGGTAGATGTAGGATTTGAAGGATGTTTAAATTTTGATATGATTTGATTTGAAATGAATTCCGGGAAGGGACAAGGGACTATTTTTCTCTCCTCTTTGCTTCATTGATGATTCCTGAAACTACCACCCTTGTACTAGATTTTAAAATTGTTAATAGAGCATTATTTACACGCAAAACATTACTATTTTTCTACAGTACACAACCTATTTCCATAACACACGTCTTTATTTACGTTAGTGTTAGCTGGAGTTCTGAATCATTGTTTACCAACTCTTTTATACAGAGTTATTGGCTCATTTAGACTCCTGTCTTCCAAGGGTGGTATATATAAATGTGTTAGAAGATGAATGAAACATAGAGGACGAATTTTGGTTGTTGTTTTCTCGCAAGGCATTCATCATGAAAGGCCATGTTATGTTATGAATTTGGGAAGAAAGGAGTTAGCATCCTTGTTTCCCGGCCTATAAGCGACTATACATATGTTAGTTTAGGTTTGGAAGGCAGCAGGAGCAGATTACATGGAAAATCTCTAAGTTCCAGTTGGCCTTGATCTTGTTAGAAGGCCAGAGAAAATGGTACAGTGTCTCGTCCCTTGACATCCATTATTTCAACAGTTTTTGCTGAGAAGACATCATGTGTACTACAACATAGGGTCCATTCCTTTTGCTCTCAAGTTTAAACAGTTGTATAAAAGCATTTTGCCTCCCTTTTTGAATTCATTTTTAGGAGATTTCTCTCGAACCATGTTTTGGTTTACTCATTTGTAAATGCTAGCACTACAATAAGCCTTCAACCACATGCACACACACCGTTATTGCCATGATCCAACAAGTGATTGAGTGAAGACCAGACCATAGATTTTCATCTCAGAGAGAAAATTCTCTGAACACTGAAATAATGCTTTCAACAAGGTCATTGTGGCATGTACAAACAGCTAATAAGGCCAGATCTAGAGATTGCTCCTCAAGTCAAGGAGTCAGTACCCAACAAGTAACACAAAGTCGAAGTCCGTCGACACTACCTCCCTCTTTTTCGAGCCAATGTTGCCACGGTACCTAACCTTGACTAACTACAGCCAGCCACAAACTCCACCACATGCAAAAACCATTATTGAAAAAAATTCCCACGATGATCTTTTTAGGAGTTGCCTAATAAAGACGCATGATGCATCGCCAAGAAGTCCATAGTGTCATCGGAGTTAGAGATTCCATGAGACAATGCCAAGATGACTCCAGTCTCCAAGAATATAAGGAAAATCTGACTAGAGATGAAGATGTCATCACGAGAAGTGGTTGCAAGGGCACTGCCACCATGTGTGCGTGGCTATGGAACTCCAGCGTGCGTGGCTGCAATGACACCAGTGACATATATATCACTGCTGCCCACAAATAGAAGGCGAACACACTTGATCAGATCAGGGTCCCGTATTGCATGCGATGCAGCAACATGATCCTGCACTGAGGCAGCAACGCTCACATGCCCTGGTGGGAGATTGGGCCGGTCAACCCCATCTAGCGACGCAAACAATCAGGGGCACCTCCGATCCTAGGACCGGATCACGCGTAAGCAGTCGCTTGGGTCCAGGATCCACGCCGTCACCATGCAGAGCAGGCCATCGTCGGCGCCCGACAAAGGTCACACAACCAAAAAAGAACGAGGAGAGGAGATGGCCTGGGAAGAGAAAGAGCAGACCAATTGCCCCGTCACCACCTTCCTCATCTTCCTAGACTAGCTTACCATCGAGAGACTCCTATGGCGGTGCGGAAAGTCGACCAGCAGCAGATGGCCACCTTGGATGTCTTGCCTCTTGCGTCAGCAAAATTAGAATCACCCAACAATTTGAGCACTAATAAAAACACTTCTCTGATAGTACCATAATCTAGTAGCTGAATTTGTTCTGGACGTACATAAAGAGAGTTATGTTTGTTCCTTTTCCCGCTTTTACATTGCCTAGCTGACTTCAGTATATACATAACTCATCTTCTGAAGCTAGCTCTTCAGTCACACTCTCACTCTTCTGTACGACTTAAATATTTGTGTTCTTCTTAGTCTCTACAATGGTGAATATATATAGGAGGTGGGGGTGGGGCAAAGGCCACAAGTGTACCTCTAGGTGCACTGCATTGCTTGTGTCATTGTCTTGGGATTGGGAGGCAACAGGAGAAAATCTTCCAGAGGAAGGACTCATTCAAGTTGAGTGGTCTCATGAGACAGATAATGAGTGCTCCTGCTGCATACTTGCAGGCACACGTACAGCACACTTGCATGTATTTCTAGCGTATCTCCAGTCCATGTGGCTTGAGTTGAGTGGTCGCTCAGAGCAACCTTGCAGCAATGAAGATTGAACATACATCCACCATCTTCGCTCAGAGCAACTAGGCTGCCAACACCTGTTGATGGAACGTGAAGACTGAAGACACAACATGCTTAACAAAATGCAGATTAAATTTGTTAGCTAGTACCAATCGACTCTCACTGCAAAGAATCTTCCACACACTGTGACTGCACTCTCTCCTTGCTAGGATCAAGGAAGAAGCTAAAGGAGGACTTGCCTTGGAGTTTTAATACTTTAATTTTAAATCTTTTGTTTTTGCCCACTTAGGATGGCTTTGTTAAAAACTCCTCTATTCAATGAAATTGGCACTTTCTTGTGCCCAATTATTTAAAAAAACCCATCGTTGCGCTTATTCTAGGTTTCCCTCGACCACCACCGCTTCCCTCTCTCTTCCTATAACCTGAGCATGTAGGTGTGGACACGGGCCGGCCCGGGCACGCCGCCCACTGTGCGCATGCCTCCTCACAGGACTTGGGGGGATCCGCCTCCCCTTGGGCCCACCGGCTATCATTGACGGCTCGGATCCACGCACACCAAGTGTCGCGGCTCCTCCTCCACTGGATCTGCTCTACGTGGCCCCGACGTCCCATCTCCCAGATGAGATAGGACGGCGCGGGGGGAGGGCGCGTGCGTCATAACTCCTCTACCAGGCATGATGGCCCAGACGTCATCAACCGCCTACGCAAGGCGTCAGCAGACTGGACGCGCCTAGAAGTCGCCCCCTTCGCTGGCAAGGAGGCCCCACAATGGCCCCGGGGGCTGTGCCGGCTCCCCAGACGGGGAAGCCCGACCTCCCGATCAACGGGTGCTCGGGTGGCGCATCCCCCAAAAAATCAACCAACTCCCCGGAGTTGGATCGAGAGCTGCTGAGTAGCAGGCCCCACGAGGGCTTCTAACCGAGCCTCAGCGCGCTCCCGCTTCCCCGATCTATGGCTATAGAGGGTCGGTCCCAGAAGGCCGGCTTGAGAGGATCGGGACCTGTTATCACAACCCTCAGAAGGGTGTGGAGCTCTGGATGACTAGATGGCCCCGAGCTAGAGCCTAACGCTTTTGATCACCCAGCCCATGGCAGGCTCCGATCAGAAAGGAGGGCGCCCCCAGGCCTACAATCGGTGACTTCCAGACGAGTCCGCCGAGCTCTCGCTCAAGTCAAACACCCATGCGACATGGACTCACAAAGGGATCAGCATCATCTTCGTTCGGTCTCGACAACCGGGCACCATCCATCGCACTGGAGAAGAAGGCCCCAAATAGGGCACAACACTCTCGCCAGCGGAAGCCATCCCCGCCAAGGAGGGTTCAGTCACCAGATGATCGAATTCAACCCTTACCATCACGTCAGGTGAGGCCACGAAGGGCTCGGGGGCTCCTGACGAGATCCTAACATACAGGTATGTTAAGCTTCGGGTCCAATGGTGCCCGAATGAAGAAGACCCCCCAGTCGACCCCCTTAGGATCGCCCGGGGGCTCAGGGGCTATGCCCATCGGGCACACTCACGCGTGCCCTCTGGCAAAGAGACCCAGCCGAGCCTGACTCGACCACAGCTTCAGCCTAGGGCTCAGGGGCTTCCCCAAGTCTTGGGCTCCCGATCTACGGCACCTTCGGGCCCGGCCCTTGGCTCCTGCCCGGCTAACGATGCCAGCCAAGGCCCAGGCACAAGAAGACAAGCCCTAGGATACTGATGTCTGGGGGCTCCCTGGCGTCATTCCCTAGGCATGCCCCTGCCAACTGCTCCTCCAACAGGATCACGTCCGGGGCGTGACACAAGAAGACAAAGCTTTCTGCAGCCTCCGGGGGCTCGGGGGCTTCTAGGCCCGCGCATCAGCTCTTGGAGCCGATCTCCTTCACCACCAAGAAGACTCCAGAAGGTCGCATCCGGGGAGGCCAGTCCAAGCCGACACCCTCTGACACGCAGAGTGTTAGAATAGAGCAGCCGGACAATGCCTAGGCTTCTTCGGCTCCAAGACACCTCGACGATTCACGGCGCACCGCTACAAGCCCCTCCTAGACTCCGGCGCGCGTAGACCATAGACTAGAACCCTCAAACTGCCTTGTACCCGACCTATCTCATTATATAAGGGATAAGGTCGGACCTAGAGGGGAGAGGATCTGAGTTCGATCACCAAACACTCCATTCCATTCCATCTGCCTCCGCTCTGCACCGGGGGCAGGGCAACCCGGAGAGGGGCACCGAGAGCCCCTCCTCCACCGCATCCCAATGTCTCCTTCCTTTCCAATGAGGGGGAGACTCCACCGACAGTGAGACAACCTTAGGATTAGCACCGAGCTAACCCTCCTACCAAATCTTCTTCATTTACGCTCTGTTGTAACCCCCCTAAATTTTGGGTGCTCTTGAGTATAAGGATCATCAGCTGCTGGACGTAGGGACCGAATTGGCTTGAACCAGGATAAACCATTGCGTCTTCTCTGCGTGATTCTTGTGTTCCTGAGTCCACCCGAGCCACCGGAGACCCCGTACTCTGACACCGACTCGAACAACATGCTTGCCATGGTTTCGACCCCGCGACACAATACAAGTTGCAATTTTAATGAATGGATTTGATTCCATTATTGCCTCCTACTATCCTAGTAATGGGTAGCTTTAACTTCTTGTGCCTACCTACATTGACGTTAAGGACAGACCGTAAGTAGCTCGCAGTGCGCTTGAAGATTTGATACGTTAATTGTAAGCTTTTGATTTTTGGGCCCTCGGTGTTTCTTAAAGTACTCTTCGCTATTCAATAAAAATGGCACTTGCACATGCCAGTTTGTTTTTTCTAAAAAAAAAATCCTCTCTGTGCTTGTTCTAGCTTTCCATCAGGCCCTACGGTTGCTCTATCCCTCTCTCTCATCTTTTCCAGTATTATTTTGCTCCGATACACTACCTCCTGTCGTCTTCACGCCCACTGTTGGAGAGCCAATCGAGCAAAGCCATTGATGATCCCTTTGTTTTCCCTTCCATTGCTGATCCGATTAATTTGATATTAATTTGGGCTCATACTATATTACTCGCTCACATGCAATCAATTGACTTGGATTGTTCTTTCCCATGTTAATAATGAGAGGGCGTGGCAAAATTGGGAACACGTAGTGTGATTGGTGAAGGGCAAAATTGTGTAGCACACGGCTTGTGAATTTCTGACCTCGCTATGTCATCGACTAACTCGACAACCACGAGGATCGCGATGGCTCGTGGTGCCTAGCTCCATGCGCCTTGCCCACTAAACAGCACAATTCAACTGAGCTAGATGCCAACTTTTGTTTGAATCTGGCGTAAGGAACACGAGCCATGAAACAGTTAATGGAACAACCATTTTTAGATGAACCAATATTTATCAATACAGATTTGGCATCGTCTGCAATGAACCAATGGAACTAAAGTCTTTAAAAATTGGTGTAACTAGAAGGATTCCCCGCGCGTTGCTGCGGGTATTAAGAAAAAAATAGAATGGATTTGAATGTTAACCACTAAAAATTAGGAGTATACATGTGTATGATGTTATTAATGTACGCACATTTATGAAATTATGGTGTAAGAAAATGACAGCAATTATAGGAAATGAGTAAATCATAGAACAGTACAGTTTAACTATATCTACATATATCCACGTCAAGAAAATAAATATGTGTTTTTTGAGAGGAACTTGATTTACAATGCAACAATTCAGAACAAATGGCACCAAGAATCGATTTACTATGAACCTGGACAAATCACAGGGGAATAGATTATGAACCGGTCCGGCGTCATAGCTCGTGGCCTCATGCCCACACCTCAGCCCTTGCATCCGGATGCCGCTGCTCGGCGGATGTGGCAATGGGAAGCAACGTAGAAACTCGAGCAAAGGTTGGAGGCACTACGTGAAAAACGGTTTGTAGCAACGGGATAAATTTTTTATAGGGGCGGCTAGTGATGGAGCCGCCCTTACAGTGGCATGCTCAGGAGCCACTAGACTAGCCGCCCCTACAAATGGCACAGTAGGGGCGGCTAATAATACGAGTCGCCCCTACAAATAGGGTCGATTTGTAGGGACGGCTCACTCACCAGCCGCCCCTGGGGTTACGATTTGTAGGGGCGGCTCAATCACCAGCCGCCCCTACAAATCACTTGTCCAACAAATATCACCCACCTCTCCCCCTGTTCATCGGGAAAAAGAAAAAGAAACAAGTTACCTCTCGCTCGCCTCGCCGCCACCGCCGACTGCGCTCCTTCCCGTACACCACCACCCCAGGTCCCCGCACGCCCTGACCCTACTAGCCCCGCCCGTTGCCTCCTCCAGGAAGTCCGCCGCCGCGCTCCCCGCGTGCCCCGTCGCGTCCCCGCGCCACTCCGACTACTTCGACCCCCGGGCCCCGCCGCTGCCGCGCGGAGACGGCGTGTACGGGCGCGCCCCAAACGGCGCGCAGGACGGGAAGGTCTTCACCAGCTACAGCATCTACAAGGGCAAGGCCGCACTCTCATTCGACCCCAGGCCGCACATCTCGTCTGCTCCATGAAACCCTAGGTGCGCCCCTCGACCCCCATTTGGATCTCTCTGATCTCGTGGATCTAGGGTTCTTTGGTGATTTGGTCTTGGGGTGGGGCTTCGTAGTTGTGTTCGTTGTGGTCCGGGCTCGAGATTGGTTTAGGGTTTTGATCTCCTCTGTCGTTGTGGTCCGTATGTCTAGTCTTTGGGTGAGAGACTTTAATCTAGTGTAAACTAAATGATTATAATGTCCTTACTCCCTGATTCATCGAACAATGGATTACTTGCATAGCTGTTGGTGGCAAATTACTTATTGTTGATTCGTTGTAAAGAGTTTGCCAAACTTATAACTAATTTAGTGTTCTGTATTTTTTCGTACCAGACCATCCTGCAATTCTTCCTGGATTTTGGGGAGGCGGTCTTGCACGATGCTGATGGTAGCTTGAAAACCTTCTTCCGCTCTTGCTTAAGTAGGTAATGTTGTTTTCTATGTTTTTCTCTTGATCTGTATACCATCGTTGGATTGCTACCACAAGCATCTAAGATACTCAACTTTTTTTCTTGTAAATAGGGAGTTTGCAGATCCTATTGTTGCAGAGCGCATGGTTGAATTCCTTGTAACAAACAAGACAAAGATCCTTAGCTCCTTTCCCAATTTGATTCCACAGGTGCCAACACTTCAAATGTTTACTTACTTGGAACTGACAAATTCCACATGTAGCTCCTATTATTCATGTTGTTGCAGATCACTGCTTTGAAAGATATAAATCCAGCTTCATTGTTTGTTTTATAGCATATGTATTAATCTTTTATGAGAATGGCGGGGGAGGCCCCTACATGTATTTCTTCATTAACATAAGAAATAATTACAATACAGGAGGCCGTAAGCCAAAATGGTAGAGAAAAAACAGAAAAACCATATTTCTATGATAAGCTACTCAACCAACTATTGTGAGATTCTTTATAGAATATTTCTCTCTTCTCTTCCTATTTTCCAAATTCGACTTAATCATGTTAGCACATGCCAATGCTTGTGTATTCTTGTTTATACACAGTTCTATCCATTGTTGTTAAAGCTTATTGCATCAAATGGTGAGAGGTATGTGCTCTATTGTCATGAACTTAGCCTATATCTGTCATCTATGTTTCCTTTAAATGACTTGGTACTGGTATCATAAATATTCAATAGCAATCCTGTTGAACTACCTAATTTGTTTGCTAACATTCTAGACTGGAGAATAAGTTTGCGGAAGTACTTCCGTTAATGATGTTAGCAGGATCTTTTCTTCCTCTGTTCCTATCCCTTATGAATTTGCCAAGTAAGCCTGTTGATATTTCTCCTTCAGGATTTTTATATAACCCAAACAATTTTTTTTGCTGATTAGCTGATGAGTGAGGTGCACTATGGCATTATTAAATTATTGTTTCTGCTTTCATGTGATGTGCATTCCTTACATTCTTACAATATGTGAGATTTATGTAATGTATGGCATACATACATGACCTGGTCCCTGCAGGCCTTGATTGTTTATCCTGTATACAATTACTCACTTTTTATTTGTGAACATGGAGTATACAGTTTTTTTTTTGAAACTAACATGGAGTATACAGTTGGCACACTATTCAGATTCTTTTGGTAAAGAACTCTTCATTTTGAGTTCCAATAGTGCACATAATATGAATCAGTTGTGATTGATATTTATTGGAGGCTACCAGATTTTATGGCTTGATTTAGATAAGTGTCTTTTGTCATTCAACCATGCATTATTGGTTTTTGTTCAACTATAATGTATTGATTTCAACAACTTTGTTCCTCATCACTCTGAATTTTACCCAGTGTTAGGTGGTGGCACTGGAAAAGGTGGAAAGAAGTTCTGGAACTCTTATTGGCAGTAGTATAGCTACAATCCAGAAGAGCGCTGCTCCTGAGGTCAGTATCCAGTGTTGGAGTGCTCCTTTTTCTGCTATAACTTATGCACAGGTGATTGTATTTCTTGCAAAAATAGAACATGAATGCTACTTGTTTTGCAGAGCTTATCATGCTAGTCTCTTTTCCGTTTTGATTCAGCTAATGCTTCAGATTAACTATGCCATCACTATTTTTTCTTATATATTGGAAATACTCATGGGTGCAAAGATAATTCTTTATTCTTTGTGAAACATAATATACTAGTTATAGGAACAAGAAAGCAATGGATCGGATATCACACTGAGCTGATCATGGAAGCATGTTTGTTCGCATTGGCACCTACCATGCTGTGCCATGTTTGTTCGTATTGGCACCTGCCATACTTTCACAACTCACAGCATCCTGCTTGCCCATTTTCAACGAAATTCTGATACCTTTTTTTTGTGGTGTAGATGCCGGAAGTAAGTGTGGGATTATTGCTCAGGAACGGGAGGAAACCTGTTGACTTGTAGAGGAAGAGAGATGGGCTGCACAGGGTACAATGCATGTGGCAATGGTTTACATGCATTTCCATCTGTCATTTGTTTGTTTTTTTAAGCGAAACCATCTGTCATTTGTTCCTTCCGATACTTGGTATCTGTGCAGCTTGCGTTTAGAAGTGTTCATAAGGTGAATATTTCAGAAGTTTCTTTTTTCCGGGACATAAATTTGGGTTTCCTGATTGTGCTGTTATCTATGATAGAGGCATTGAGCATACTAGTTAGCATTTTTTAGTTGACTTGATATTTTTTTATATTTGATTTGATATGTATTACTACAATTCGCATTTGGAAGACATGTCATGGAATATTTGTTATAATCTGGTATAAATAAATGTGTATTGTCATTGAGTTTCAGTACAATCACAGAAGAAGATAAGTCATAATGAAAAATATATGTTCTGGTCGAATTTGAATTATAAATTTAATTTTTTTTTATGAAAAATTATTTGTAGGGGCGGTTGTTACTGTAGCTGCCCCTACAAATCGATTTGTAGGGACGGCTGGTGTTCCCAGACCGCCCCTATAAATTGATTTGTAGAGGCGGCTACAGTACCAACCGTCCCTACAAATGCATGATTTATAGCCACTCTTTCATAGGGGCTGCTGGCAAAACCGCCCCTGCAAACGGTTACCGGCCGCCCCTAAAAACGTTTTTCTACGTAGCGAGGAGTACCGCAGCAGGCGGCAGGTGGCAGACGTGGGAGAGGACGGTGGAGAGGGGGACCCGGACGCTGGCGGCGGCTTGGAGCGACGCACAGGAAGCAACGATGTTTTCTTTCCCATCCGCGGTGTGGAGCGGCAGGCCCGTGGCCTTTTATTTTCCTTTTCTTTACGGTGGGCGGCGTTTCTGGGCAGGGGCATTTAGGTAGGAGGGAGCGGGACGGTGCATGTTGTACCTGTAGTGGTGCATGGCGTTTCCTTTTATTTTGTTTTATATAAATGGACCCAGGAGGCAAGCGGTCAGGTGACAGACTTGGGATGGACCTTTGTAGTGCTCGGATCAATGGAAGGATTTAGCTTACAACGCGAATTAGACGGCTCATAATATTTGATGATGTGGATCGCTGTGGGATTAGATAAATCTTCCAGTGGGGTTTTGCTTTATAAGAGTTATAGATATAGTATGTGTCCGACATATATGTTAGTATCTTAGTATTTGATCAACAAATAAAGTAAACCTCAAAATTGCCACTTTAAATGTTGATTAATTATCCACCACTATCATTAGACAAAAATAATATAAAATGCACGTGTTTCAACTTCCAATTTATATGTTAAACACCTATATATATGCCATTGTTAAAGATAACAAAGATGTATCGCTGTAGCACCTTATACATTTATTTATGAGTTCAAGGTTGACTTCAAAAAGTTTCTTAACGATCTTTTCTTATACCAACTATAATATCAAAATTAGAAACAAGTTCCCAGAAGTGGCTAGAAATATGTACATATTAAAAAAGTAGAGGTAATTAAGATCCGGTACAAGATAGTGATCAATCTATTCATATCATGCAAAATTGTTGTTCGGTTGATGAGTTTTGCGGCTAATAAGCCGGTTGATTCTGTTTTGTTATGAGAGAAAAACATTGTACCTTGGCTGATAAACCGGGCTAATAAGTTCAAGCGAATAGGACGTTAACTTATTCTATCTTTCTCCAAGATGATATATAGGCTATCAAATTTACTAGCTAGTGATGCTGCTAGCTCAATTCAGCTCCGATCCTTTTGGATGAATATATCATTAGCTGTAACTTATGTGAATATATGAAATAATGTATTGTGTTGTGCAGAGCAATAAGATCGAAGACCAATCGACGCTTGCGATCCATCAGGTGCTTGGCCACAAGTACCCAATTTGCCAAATAGAATGTCCAATGTGTCTCCACGCCTTTACCTATTTTCTAAATTCTAAAGAAGTGTTCTTAGGACTTAATTTTGACAAGATTAACAACAAGTTTCACATCACAAAAAACCAGAAGATAATTTTTTCTAAGCCTCCTGGAAGACCTAGATTTTCTTAGTGTTTTAGTAGTGGTATGTTTTGTTACTATGTTCTACATATTTTTGGAGGCGATTGGCTTAGGTGACCCACATCTGCAAATCGTTTCTGTGGAATTCCTTTGTCACCTTTGCAAACCACCCCATCTCCTCTATATGAATTTGTTTGGCATTTTGCACATTCATTTTCTGTGGAATACCTCTGAAAATCGTTTCATATAGAGGACATGGATCTGCAAAAACCACAGAAAATGAATTTGCAAAATACATCTGAAAATTATTTTCTCCCACCTCTACAAATCAATTTCATAAGTAGTGTTTCCTGATTTTAAATAACTGCTCATCTGACTTCTTTATAACTCAACCTACTTTAATATGGCATTTTGTAGAGGTCCTTTTGAGCAGCTAGTTGCTCTCGAACTCAAGAGTATGCTGCAATGTTCACTTGTACTGATCCAATCCTTTTCGGCACTTTCCATGAGCATTATCTTGGTCACATCCTTGTCTTTATATATATTGTTGGAAAAAGATATTTCCAGCAGGTGGGACAAGGAAGGACTAACGGAGGCCCTCGCCCAACCGAGTGCCCTGGGCGAAGGTGTGAAAGGTGCAAAGTGGGCCCAAGCCTGATTAGGGTTTCATAAATGTATTCAACCACCTCCCTTTGTACAGAGTATGAGTCTCCCTTTTATAGGGCACTGTTTTACTAAGGCTACTCTTTACAATTCTACCCCTTGTCGGCCACGGTACATTCTCAGAATATTCTTATGCCAATACAAGCCACTAGGGGTACTATGGGTGCCTTCTTCTTCAACCGCCCTTACACGTCAGGCCACTTCCGATGGCCCACCATTGGCCCATGGGCCAGTGCTACTGCCGAGCCAGTTCTGGGTCCTCCGCCCAGGGTGCCTTCGCCGAGACCTCCGCTATCGTCGCTCGGACCGTGGTCTCCGCCCATGTTGGTGGATCCTTCGCCACAATCTCTAGGACTTCGCCTAGAGTGACTGGTCGAGCAGAGGTCTCCTTTGATGCCTTCGCCAGGTGCTACCGCCCGAGCGGAGGTCTCTGTCTCCTTTTCCTGCAAGTTGCCCATGAAACTTGGAAAGTTGTTAGTTCTTTGCCGTCGTTGTGAACTCTAGCCTCCGTGGCTCGTAACCGTGTCCCAACAGTTCCCCCTATGAGGGCATGGTCTGATGCTGGCGGGCCTTGCTTCAAAATTAGGTCTTCAAGTTTTGAGGCGCGGAGGCTTTTGTGTACGTGGAGGCTTCCCCTTCTTCCCCCCTGGATCACCCAGAATAGACCATTGTGTTGTTGACGTGTCACTATTTGATTGGCTATGGTGGCTCTGCAACCGTGCGCTGCCGAGCGGACATGACCGTTGGCTCTAGAAGTTGAAGTGACAGGGCAGAGGCTATATAAGGGGGTGGTAGGTGAAGTCCTCCCCATCCCCATCTGAGCCATCGCTTTTGCCACAATCACTTTCTAGGTTCTTTCTTCTTTGCTTGACCTTCGCTTAGTTGTCGCTTGCCTTCGCTTCCTATTGGTGTTGCTTGATCTTGGAAGTGGCTTTGCCTGTTAACCCTCCTCTCTGCCAGGCTACTTTCTTTGGTCCATATTGCCACCTTCTCAGCGTTAGAGCGAGTGGGTGGTCTGCGCATTTTGAGGAGTGCATGATTGCTAGTACAGAGGCTCAGGAGCTTGAGGAGGATCTTGCTGGGGTTGAAGCTTCCATTGGTGATTTGATTGGAGCTGAGGAATCGGAGGCCATGGTTGGAAAGACTTGGGACTTTGGGCCTTCGCTAATGACCAAGAGGATGATCCTTCAACTCGAGATGGATGAGTGCATCCCCCAAGGCCGGGCTAAACTTCCGCAGGGCGAGACGGTACCTGAGCCTGGTAAGGATTATGCTATCATTTTCAAGGACTTCTTTGCTTGTGGCCTTCGCCTTCCCTCTATTAAGTTCCTGCGTGAAGTACATGAGGAGTTTGATGTTTAGATTCATCACCTCACCCCCAATGGATTTCTTACTTTGAGTAAGTTTTGCTGGGCCTGCAAGTCTTATGGTGCTGAGCCGGATCTAGATACCTTTTGTACTTATTATGAGCTTCAGCGCCAGCCTAAAAAGGTGGGTGACGATGAACTCGTAGCTCAGTATGGCAGTTGTGCATTTATGGCGAAGAGGCAGCAGGGAAAATCCCGGCCAGAAATCTCGTATTGTCAGAAGAACAAGTGGGACAAGGACTGGATGCACTATTGGTTTTACATTCAAACCTTCAATGTTACTTCTACCCATGAAGACGGGAAGAAGATTACTCGTTATCCCGTTGCCTCCGTGATGACCGAAATGAAACCATTGGCAAGGTGACTCCTAGTGAAGAGATGATGCCTCATAGGGAGGCATGCAATAAGGCCTTCGTCTTGGCTTGCCTTTACTCCAAAGGCCATGGCCTTGTGGAAGAAATAATTGCTACCAAGTTCTAGCCCCTTGGGAAGTATAGGCCTTCGTTTAAGATAGAGATGGTGAATCTACTTTTTATGGCGAAGCTGAAGGGGTTCTTTTTCCCCGTTTTAGGATAGCTTTATTGGAGGAGGAGACTTCCGAGGATTTTGTTGCTGCTATGGGACAAGAGGCACGGGAGATTGTTGGTGATATAACCGACAAGGAATTTCTTGTGCGTAGGGCTATTGCGAGCACTATGCCCCAACTAAATCTCATGTTCAAAGAGTTGGGGGATACACCACACGGAACACAAGGTTACTGCGAAGGTGTTGAAATCCCTAGAGGATAAGGCAAGGAAGACTGCCGCAAAGAATACAACTATTGTGGCGAAGACGAAGAAGAGAAGGGGGACTGGCACTTCTAAGGTTGTTAGCAAGAGGCAGAAGAACGCTCCCGCCTCCACCATTGCCTTCGCCGCTGCCTCCGCTGATGCTGACGAGGAGGTTGCGGAGAATGTTGGCGGAGGCTCAGCCTGCAATGGCGTTGGGACGAAAGGCGAAGGCTCTACCATCGATTTGGATCTTGGGGGCGACAACTTCATCGAGACTGCCCTCCAAGGAATGGGTACCTATGCCCAGTGTTTTGGATGATGATTCTTCTGGCTCTGAAGAGGAGATTGGTGGAGGTGACGCCTCCCCACCAAAGAATGTGGAGGTCATTGGTACGAAGCGCCGCCGCCCTGCTATTGGTGCTACCATGGAGGTGTCCAAGGGCAAGGCAGAGGATCGCCCTCTGGCTGCTTCGTTCCATAGCGTGGTGTACCGGGCCTCGGTGCGATGTAGCGGGGACGCTGGTGCCGCGGATGCTGTTCCAGACCCTTTGCATTTGGGTGAGTTGCCTTTTAACTTTGTTTTTCCTTGCTATTTGTGTTTCTAGTTTTATCAGGACTTGACTTATTTTGATTGTTTTAGCAAGTTTGATGAAGGCCCTTGGGAACCCTGACGCAAACCCTAATGATCCTGTGGGCGTGGACCTCGCTCTGGTCGGCTTGGGGGGACCTTCGAGGCCTCCGCTTGTGGGCTGTGACTCCTCGTCCATTTGCTCTGGGCCTTGATGGTGGCAAAGGTTGGTTTTGCTTATTTTCTGTTTCTGCGCTATCTCCATTTTGTTTGAGTTTTGCTGATGCTTAGTTGCTGTTTTAGGTGCCTCCGACAACACAATAAGTGGGTGGGCGGATGTCCTTCAAGCTGTTTATAATGATATCGGAGGTTGTTATTTCTATTTTTTGTTTTCTTGCTTTTGGTCTTACGTCTCTTACGCTTGATTTTCTATTAGGCCGCCTTCGCCATCACTTGAAGAATGTTGATTACTTCAAGCTGCTATAGATGAATTTGGAGCAGCAATGCATGGTATGTTTCTTGTTTGCTTTTCCTACCGTTGTTCTGTTGTGCCATGGCTGATCTTTGTCTTGACAGAGCCATTATCTTTCTGAGGCCATCGAGGAACGTGGCACGTAGGAGGTGGTCGACCACAATCTGGCTATCGAGGCCCTAAAGAAAGAGGTGGACACTGTTGAGGTCGAGAAGACCCAGCTTGTAGGGTAGGTTGGTGGCCTCCGCACTGTCCAAGCTGAATTGGAGGAGCTACAGAAGAATGTTGATTTGCTGAAGAAGGAGGTGGATGGCACCAAGGCTACCGAGCAATTGGCTGCTGAACATGCCCTAAAAGCTATTGAGACGATCGATAACCTTCGCAAGGAGATGGACGCCGAGAGAGAGTCTAGTGCTACCTTGAAGGCGCAAGTGGATATGTTGACTAAGCGCATCAAGGACGCCAAGGCTATTGGATTGGCCGCATCTGATCTCTATGTGGGTGCCCTTAAAAAATTCGGGGGCTCTACGTCGTCGCTGCCTTCTGAGCCTTCACCATTCAATATCTTTTCCTAGATGAAGGCCAACTTCCTGAAGCTCCCTGACTTTGTTGGCGGTGTTGTTGATTTTGGAGCCCTGGACTCCGCCACCAACCTTTCCAAGATGCTGGCGCAGGACGACTGCCCGCATGCCAAAGATGTGAAGGAAAGAGACCTAGAGGGCCTGGCTGATCTTGGAGTGACTTCGTGCGATATCAGGAGATCGGTCCGCCACTTTATGAAGTCATTCTCGGTAAAGTTTGGCCAGGCGGAGGCTCGCTCAATGGCAGAGGCACACCGAGCTAAGGTTGGTTTTTTCTTTGTTGTTTATAGTTTTTCGCTTAAGCTTTTAGTCGCTTGTTGGTTGTTTTACAACTTTGTATTGTTTTTGCAGGAGTCGCAGAGGACGAAGGCTGTGTGTGTTACTACTAGGGCGAGCTGTGGAGACGCTGGCTCCGAAGGCTCCTTCCCTTGCTGCCGAGGTCCCAAAGTCTAGGGAACCTACGCTTGCACCTGCTGACCCGGAGGTGTAATGTCTAGGTTTTAGCTAGTTTTTTAGGCTTGGTCGAAGGCGATGTGCTGCAAACGCAGTGCCGGTCCTGTGTTTTATAGGGCCCGGAGCGGCACACGCAATCAGGCCCCCCTGATACAACCATCTTAATAATAAATAATACTATATGATTATATATTAAATGTTACAAATAAACACTTGAAATATATAAGCAATATTTTATGAAATAATTTATTTGTACTTAGTATCATTCGAAATCTTGTTTGATGTTGCATATAAATAGACATATTTAATTTAGGACAAAAGTAAAACGATTTACTGCTTCTATTTCAAATTATAAGAAATTTTTGTTTTAGATTTATAATCTTTGCTACGCATCTAGATATATGGTATATTTATAAAACATCTTATAATTTGAGACGGAGGCAAGCGAACGCTAGATCAGTTGGTCTAGTTGTGTGTTTTTCACCCTGCCGGTCAGAGTTCGAACCACCTCGGAGGCGGATTTATTGGCTGGAGAAGACGCAATTTATTTGCGCGTTGAAAAAAATCCCCTCGTCTGTCACACGTCAAAGCACAGGTCTAAGGCCAATCCAGCTTCACGAGAGCTGCGGTGCCGCTGTGTATGGGTGAGGCAGAGGTTCAGGGGTGAGGAGATCTTTTTCTAAAGCACGATGCCTGGTCGAGTTTTTTTAATTTGGGACGAATGAAGTACAATTTACATTGCAACTGAGGGAGTACATATTAAATCACCTTAAAATTCCTTTTAATATTTATTTATGCAAAACTATCACCGATCTAATAATAAACACTTGAACTTTAACATTCATTATTTATGCAAAGTTGATCATCAATTTAGCACAACAGGAGGAATTAGCGATTTATGATGGTCATTGGATTCAGAAATCTGGAGAGGAGGATGTGCGGGTGTGCAAGATTTCAAGGCTGCACCAGCGCGCGTTCTACTTTTTTTTAGCAAAGTGTCAGTGTTCTACTGGCTGGTTAGCTACTACTCAAAGCTCTACTACGTCCAACACACAGCTGCTGGGGCCCTTTGGCATCGAAGGCCTGGAGCGGCCGCCCCGCTCGCCCTGCCCCAGGGCCGGGCCTGTGCAAACGCCCGCCCTTTTATGTATATCTAGGTTTGAGTTGTGAATTTGTCCTGCGTAGGTCTTCTTCTCTAGGCCTATGCAGGACGTACTCCCTACCACTATGTATCAAGATGGGATTAATGTTAGTGGTGAGCTTTGGCAATATTGGTGGGAAGCTTTTCCCCGGCGTTCTGTTTTTTACATGTTTGCTTTCATGAAGTACGATATTGATGATGAACGTGCAGAGTTTACTAGGTCACAGGCCTGGCGAGGGCCTTGCCCTTAGTTTTATATTGATTTGTTTGACTGGCCTTCGCGCCCTTGTAGCTGTTGCTTGGAATGCTTTAACACCTTTTGTGCTTTGCTCTGTTATTGCCTTCATGCTTTTGTACTATTGCGCTTGTAATGCTCTGTTGTTGTAATCATATCTGCTTTTGTAATGAACTTTTCTTGGATTGTTTAACTGTGCTCTTGTTTTTATAAAAGATTCTTAATATAAGTTTTAGCTAGGCTGAAGGGTTACATTTTCTGTGGCTTACTTTCTCTCTCTTGCCTTCGCTTCTCTCTTCTCTGGTCGACGTTGAGTACGAGTCTGTGTGCTCGCGCGGAAAAGGTGAGGTATTGGTCTTTGACCTTGCATGCCTTGCAGAGGCTTTAGTGTCTATTTTGTCGCTCTAGCCTCGGTCTTTGTGCTTGCTTGGGGTTGACTTGAATTCTTTAGCACGTCGCTGCGGAGAAAATGGTGTGCTCGTGTTCGATCTTGCAGTTGTTGCGAAGTTTTTGGTAGGCTTCCCCCCTAGCGCTCTTCTAGGGGTAGGGATATGAAAATGCACTAACTGGGGCTAGCGCTGGGGTAAGGCGCTAAATTTTATAGCCTACTACTTGTACGACTTAATAAATCTTGGTGGTTGGCTGATGTTTATTGCTTAGATACGTTTTAAGGTCGTAATAAGGCCGGCGGATTACATTGTACCTGGCGTATCTTTGTTGTTTATTTATGTTGTACTTGGGTTATTAATCCCTGACAGTCATGTGGTGCCTGATAAGGATAGGTCTTCGCCATGC
Source organism: Miscanthus floridulus (assembly GCF_019320115.1). Taxonomy (NCBI): domain Eukaryota; kingdom Viridiplantae; phylum Streptophyta; class Magnoliopsida; order Poales; family Poaceae; genus Miscanthus; species Miscanthus floridulus. The sequence continues at coordinate 14,367,321 of NC_089583.1, forward strand.
GTTTTCTTGCCTGATGCCTACGATGAAGGTAGGTCTTAGTTGGGTTTTGTGGCCTTTTGGCTGTTTTGATGAATCCTTGATGCCTGAATGTGGATAGGGCTTTGTCAAGGTTACATGCTAATTTAGCCAGGGAGGTCATTCCATGATTTTAGATCCTTCGGCTAAAGCAGTGGAAGGTCCTCTTTGTCATGGTGTTGTTGTCGAATGTGTGGCTCCGTTGCTAGCCACTTTCTACCTTCGCTTTTTATGGTATTCTTGGGGGGAAATCCTCTTTATATTTTTAGAGGTTTTCACATGGGTCCTGCCTTGTTAAAAACCTCACCTCTAGTAGGAGCCCCCTTTGTGAGGAAAAGAGTACAGGTCCTTTTGCATGAAATGTAAAGGAAATATAGAAACTAGGAGAGGTGCGGTGACCTTCGTTTATAGTTCTGTGGAGGCCACTTTTTTACATTTTAGATGTAGAACCTACACAAACTATCGATGATCCAAGTATGAGTGGTTGTTTTACCTGCGTTGTCTATCAAGAAGAACGACCTTGGCCTCTTGACGGCCTTCGCCGTGTATGGTCCTTCCCATTTAGGTTGGAGCTTTCCCGTATTGGCTGCACTGGGCTTCTTTCTTAGGACTAGGTCTCCGTCTCATATGAGCTTTTTGACTACCTGACAGTCTCTCCACCTTTTGGTTTGCTCTTGGTATTTTGTGATGTTTTCTACTGCTTCCAATCTTGTGCCTTCGATCATCTCCTTGGAGTATTCTTCATCTTTTGACAGGGCTTGTTTTATGACGCAGAGGCTCTGATGCTTGATTTCCTCGGGTAGCATTGCTTCTTCACCATATAAGAGTTTGAACGGTGTAATGCCTGTTGTTCTAGAGGCAATGGTGTTATGGGACCACACAACCTTCGGCAGTTCTTCTACCCATTTGCCTTTTCGGAGGTTGAACAAGGTCCTCGATATTGCTGAGAATATTACTCTATTAGCTCTTTCCACCGCTCTATTTGACTCTGGGTGGTAGACCGAGGCGAAGGCTATCTTGGTGCCTATGCTTTTACAAAATTCCTTGAATTTGTCTGAGTCGAATTATTTGCCATTGTCAGATGTTAAGGTTCTTGGCACTCCGAACCTTCAAACTATGTTCTGCCAGAAGAACATTTTTACTATCTCTGATGTGATTGTTGCAAGTGGCTTGGCCTCAATGCATCTTGTGAAATACTCTATGGCTACTACTACAAACTTATTCACCCTGTGATGGTGGTAGTGGCCCAACAAGGTCCATGCCCCATCTTTGCAAGGGCCAGGTGGGTGGGATGAGTTATGCGGTAGCCGAAGGTTTTGACTGTTGGCGAAGGTTTCCTTTAAATCTACTATGTGGTCTTCTTCATTCTTGCTCATTACCACAATGTTGTCGACATAAGCTATGCTGTTTTTCTATAGCTATGGGCCGAGGACTGCCTTCGTCATTTTGGCGAAGGTGGAGCCTGCGTTCTTTAGTCCTTCGGGCATTCTGGTGTAGCAATAAGTTCTGAAGGGGGTAGTGAAACTTGTCTTCTCCTAATCTTCTTTGTTGAGCCAGATCTGGTGATTTCCTAAAAAATAGTCTAGGAGGGAGAAGCGCTTGCATCCTGCCGCCTTATCGATAGAGGTGTCTATCCTTGGTTGCGGAAATGGGTCTTTCTTGCATGCTTTGTTGAGATCTGTGAAGTCTATGCATATTCTCATCTTTCCATTTTTCTTTGGTACTAGTATAATAGTTGCTAGCCATTCTGAGTATTGGACTTCTCTGATGACGTTTGCATCTAACAACCTCTGTACTCATGCCTTCGCTGCTAAGATTATGTCCTTCGACATTTTCCTTTATCGCTGCTTTCTTGGCTTCATTTTGGGGTTGATGTCAAGGGAGTGTTGTATGATATCCCTGCTGACTCCTTTGAGGTCGAAGGCTGACCAGGCTGTTGAAACTAGCAGTTTCGGACAGAGTGAGGGAGACAGAGGCCTCCGCCCGCCAGGCGTCGCCCTCGGGCGGAGGCTCGGGATAGGCTCGACAGGTGAGCTTGTGGGAAGATGGCATGAAAAGTTAGGGTTTCATTAATTCATTCACCATCCATCCGCATGGTTACAAGTGTTCCCTATTTATAGGGCTCAACTACTTCTTGACAGAATTTATTATAATGCCCCTCAACTGCTACGGTACATTCCTGGAATATTCCGCCACTGGTCTCTTGTTTGCGAGGCAATCCTGCCACACCGTTTCCAGGTGATGGGCCTTCATAGGCGGTTGGCCCACCGTGCCTCGATCTTTGGCCCAAAGGCCTGGGTTCCCGATGCTGGCCTCTGTCTTTGGGGGCGTGCCGTCGCCTTGGCGGGTCTCCGCCGGTCCGGTCGGAGACATCATCCATATGTCTCCGCCCGGCCGCACGGGGGCCGTGGTTCCCGACGCTGGCCTACGTCTTCGGGGGCACGCCGTCGCCTTGGCGGGTCTCCGCCAGTCCAGTCGGAGACGTCTACCTTGGGTCTCCGCCCAGCCGTGCGGGGGCCATGCTGGTGCGCTCGCGTAGACCACGGGCGCCTGCGCTTGAGTACCTGCACACACTTAGGCAAGATTGTTTGTTTAATTAGTTTAGAGGTAAGGCGGCCTCCGCCCTCATCGCCGGAGACACCCGTGAGCTGAAGACCATGGGCGCCTGCGCTTGAGTACCTGCACACACTTAGGCAAGATTGTTTGTTTAATTAGTTCAGAGGTAAGGCGGCCTCCGCCCTCATCGCCGGAGACACCCATGAGCTGAAGCGGGGCAGCGTCCGCCTGAGCATAGGTCGAAGATGTCTGTGCCTGGCCTAGGCGGAATTCGTGACAAGCTCGCTAAGCCTCCTGTAGTGCCCTATGAGCATAGCCAGGAAAGTTCCTTTAGTCAGCGCTAGGTCTCCACCCCAAGACGGTCGAAGACGCCTTGGCGACACCTCGCTGTCGGAGGCCTTCGCCACCCGCCGAAGCCGTGCTACAACACAGGCGAAGACATCTTTGTTCTTGGGTAAGGTTTCTATGAGTTTTGCTTTTTCTTCTTTCGACAAGTTGCCTCTGATAATGACTTTTCTATCTGGGACTGCATCTTCCAATGGGACAAACTTTGTTTCTTCTTGATCTTTGAGATCTGTTTTGCCCTTCGGCATGTCCGGAGGCTCCAGTGAGTTGCTTCTGGCTACTTTGACAGAATTGAAGTTGCGCTGTGATTTGTAGATTGCTCTTTCTATGTTTCTTGCCTCCTTCTGACTTCCATGCACTGTGATGGTGCCATGCAAAGATGGTATTTGCATACATAAGTAGCCCAAGTGAATGGCTATATTGAACTTGTTTGCAAACCCCCTGCCGAAGTTGGCATTGTATGGGTAGTAGAGGTCTACTACGTCGAAGGTCACATATTCTATTCTGGCATTCTCCTGACCTCCGAAAGAAACTAGCAGGGATATTTTTCCCAATGCATTGATCCTTTTTCATCCAAAACCTATCAGTGGTGAATTCGAAGGCTGCAGCTGGCTTCTGCTTAGTTTCATCAAATCGAAGGCATTGACAAAGATGATGTCGATAGAGCTTTCGGAGTCCATGAGAACCCTGTTGATTTCCCAGCCTACTATATTGGCTTTGATCACCATCGCATCAGTATGGGGGTAGCTCTCCAACTGGAGGTCTTGTTTTGAGAATGTGGTGGGTGTCTTCGACCAATTTGTGCAGTTCACTGGACCCTACATTGCTATGTTGTTAATGAGCCTGAGGTGATCTTTCTTCTGCTTCTTTGTCTAAAATTCCATTGAGGAGCCTTCGGTTATCGGCAGTATCATGCCAATGGTGGGTAGTAGTGTATGTGGATTGAGCTAGTTTTATGGGTTAGGCTCGTTTTTGGGAGCGTTTAGCTATGGTGGAGTTGGTGGCGGAGGTAGTGCTTCAAGTTGTCTATTAGGCACTTGAGTTGGCTGGCTTGTCTCTATGAATGTTACGTGCGGAGGCCTTGGGTTTATGTAGATGAGGTTGGCTTCTGCTCGCTGGCTACTTGGTTGCCCCTGCTGTTGGGTCCTTGGTCGCCATGCATGTAGGAAGTTTAGGTAGTATGCGGTTGCCAAAGTGGATGGGTGAATTTGATTGGAGTTAAGGCTTGGGTAGATTGGGCAATATGGCTGTTGCAGAGGTACAACGAAGGTATGGTTGATCTCCCTGGAGGGTTGTTGTGGCAGAGGTTGAGGGTTTGCCCTATTTTTTATTCTCTCCTGAGTTTCTTTCGCATCTGGGCAATCTTTGGTGATGTGACCTTTGTTTTCTCCATGGAAGAAACAATACTGCCTTCACTACCTTGGTTCCTGGTTTTTGTTCCAGCTCTTCTTTTGATTGTACTTTTTGCCTTCATACTGCTTCTGCGATGCTTTGTTTTGTTCTGCCTCGGGCATCTGTTGCCATTGCTGGCTACTCCCTTGCTGCTCTATGTTGAAAACTTGTTGATCAGGCGCTTGCTGGGGCTGTGACCAGCTTTGGCTTTTGTTGCCCCTCTGAGCATTCCTACCGTTTCCTTGGTACTGCTTGTTCTGATTTTGTTCTTCCAGCCTTCTTTGGAGGTCATTATCTGACCTGCAGTATTTCTCTAACTCTCTATATAATTCTTTATGATGTTTGGCTTCTCCCGAGCTAGATGAGCTACGAAGGCTTCGATGTGGAGGCCTTTAATTGCGGCCTCGATTGCTACATCTTCTGGGACATTTGGTGCCTTCGCTTTAAGCTGCACAAATCTATGAAAATAATCCCTTAGTGCTTCACCTTGATTCTGTTTGCACTGAAACAAATCCATTGATGTCAAAGATTCGATGGTGAACCCTTTGAAGTTAGTGATGATCTTGTCTCGGAGGTCCTCCCATGAGTATACTGAACTTGGCCTCAACATTAAGTACCTTGCCAATGCATCTCCTTCGGTTGCAATGACAAATGACTTGGCCAAAACAGTGTCATTTCCTCCTGCGGAGGCTACGGCTGCCTCAAAGCTCATGATGAACTGGCGCAGATCTGACCTTCCGTTGAATTTGAGTAGGGTAATGGGCTTGGTGGCCAGGGTGAAGTTTAGATTCCCTCAGACAGTGGGGATCTTGAATCTATGGTTCTTTGCACTGGCGGTAAGTTGAAAGGTGCGCCGAAGGTTGGTTGGGCAGCCATACCTGGCGAAGGGTTAAGCTGGCTTTGATTTGCTGAGTGGAGCTAGCTGGATGTGTTAGGTTGGGGCTGACTTTCCTGCATGCTTTGTATCTCCGCCTGTAGGATTGCCAATTGTTGCCTGATCTCCGCTGCCTGTAATGATGTCTAGGCTACCCTCTAGTTAGCACCGACGGTTGCCGCCAACCTATCTCTTTCCTGTTGTGTGCTCTGCAGTTGAGCTTGTAGTTGTTGGAGCACCTGCTCGGGGGTGGGGTCTGAGGCTGGCTGATCTTCGCCTGCCGGAGGCTAATCTTCGACTGCGGGCTCTTCTTCAACTTGGTCTTCTAGGACGCTAGAGTAAGCGCTATGGATGCTACGCCTAGGTCATCCCCTCGTCGAGGGCTCCGCGGGAATTCTAGTGGAGGCTGCTCTCTTGCTTGCCACCTTGGGTTTTGCTCAGCCAACACGCGGTGAGCGCCAATGTTGGAAAAGGGGATTTCTAGCAGGTGGGACAAGGAAGGACTAACGGAGGACCTCGCACGGCCGAGTGTCCTGGGCGAAGGTGTGCATGGTGAAAAGTGGGCCCAAGCCTGATTAGGGTTTCATAAATGTATTCAACCACCTCCCTTTTGTACAGAGTTTGAGTCCCCCTTTTATAGGGCAGTGTTTTACTAAGACTACTCTTTACAATTCTACCCCTTGCCGGCCATGGTACATTCTCGGAATATTCTTATGCCAATACAAGCCACTAGACTTGTATGAGGAATGTTGCCATTTGAGGAATTGATCTGGCACCATGCAATGGGCAATAGTGGTCATCACAGGAAGCATGCTCTTTGCATGGCCCGTGTTCACTGAACAGATCGATCAAGCATTCGACTGTGAAGACTTTCCATCAGCTACTGCAGACCGCCCAACAATTTGAGCACTAATAATAAAAAAGCACTCTTCTAATTGGCAGGCACACCTTCAATACGTGTTTGCCTGTCATGGATAAACGTACTCTTGCTTTGTTGGTTAATAAAGTGGGGGAAACATTTTGTCTAAAAAACACTTTCTAATAGTTCTTGTGTAGTAGCTGAAATTGTTCTAGAAGTACTCTTACACATAATGAGTAATTATGTTAGTTCCTTTTCCTAGTTTTACATTGCCCAGCTGACTTAAATATAACTCACCATCTCTTCTCAGACTAGCTCTTCAGTCACACTCCCACCGTAAGACCACGAGGGTGAATATATATACACATCATGGAAGAGAAAACATACAGATGAGGATGAGAAGGGCGGGGGGGGGGGGGGGGGGGGGGGGGGGGGGGGGGGGGGGTGTTGGTCAAAGGCCACAAGTGTACCTCGCATCGCACTGCATTGTTTGTGACATTGTCTAGGTTTGGGAGGCAACTGGAGAAAATCATCCAGAGACAAAAGTGCATGTAGTTGAGCCCCTGGGAGGGTCATCAATTTGTTGCTGGTCTCATGAGACATAGAGTGCTCCCGATGCAGACTTACAAGTACACAGCACATTTGCGTGTATCTCTAACGTGTCTCCAGTCCATGGCATGAGCCAGCTTGGAAAAAGTTGATTAGCTAGTACCATACTACCCTCGCTGCAAATGATCTTCCAACGCAAGCAACAACTGTCCTTGAATACACTGCTTGCTGAGATCGTGGAAGAAGCAATGACTCGTGCTCTCACGGGTGCTTTTGGAGACCTGGCACGTTAATTGTAATAAGGCTTTTGATTTTGGGCCCCTGGGTCGCTGCTTTGAACTCTTCACTATTTAATAAAATTGTCACTTTCTCGTGCCAGTTGGTTTTTTCTAAAAATCCTCTCTGTGCTTGTTTTAGCTTTCCCTCAGCCCCTACAGGCCGGGCTACTGTTACCTCTCCTCTCTTTCATATGGTATGGTCATCTCAGCTCTGATCCACTCCCTCTTGCCGTCGCCATGCCAATGGCGGAGAGACAATCGAGCAAGCCATGCTTCAGCCGTTCATTATTTCCCTTCCATTGCTCATCCGATTCGATCTTAATTTGGGCATGCACGTACCATATTGCTCGCAGCCATTTGACTTGGACTGTGCTTTCTCTTGTCAATCATGAGCGGGCACTCCACATATCACCTCCTCCTTTCTTGCGTCTAAGCTCGCGAGGTGTGGTGGCGGGCACTCCATCACGTCCATCTGCAACACTTGGCGCCCGCAGCGGACGACGAACTCCGGCACTGGTGGCTACGGACACGTTCCATGGTGCCGCCGAGTCTTTCCAGATCGTTCGACTCCCTTGTGCTGCTGGTCTCCTGGAACCTATGGAAGGAGCGCAACAGCCGTCCCTTCAATCGAACGCAGACGCAGGCAACAGCATTGTTGGAGACCATCGCCAAGGAGGCTGACTCGTGGATCGCCACGGGGTTCAACGCGCTGGCGCTGCTTCTAGCTCGGACCGGCTGATCTTCTCTTTCTCTGTCACCCACTTTTCGTATGTAATAGGCCTTTCGATCAGCCGTGTCTTTGTTTTTCTTTACCTTTTGTTGAGTGCGTCGCCGGTTTGGTCTGCTGGCTACTCGCCATCTGCCCACCTCGTTTATACTCAGTCTAACTTCCCTTAATGAAATACACGCCTAAGAGCGTTCTTAAAAAAGCGGGCACGGGAACACATGGCGATCAGTGAAGGCAACGCCCCGCGCCTCGCATGGAGGCACCAGGTGTACTCAGTCTGAGACATGAGCAAACGGGTTGTGAAATCCTGATCTCGCGAAGCTCTCCACTGACAACTCGACAACTGCGAGGATTGTGATGGTCATGATAAGAGGTGCCTAGCTCCATGCCTCGTGTCAGTCCATTAAACGTACTCTTTAGGCTTTGTTGGTTAATAAAGCGCGAGAAATTTTGTCTAAAAAAACCAAAGTTTTAAATAGCCGGCTATAGCTGAAGCTATAGCCGAAAATAGCTGCTGGACAAGGTAGAAGCTAAGATATGCAATTTTTAGCGCTATGAAACCAAATCAGCTAATAGCCGGAGATATCCGGAGATAGCCACTATAGCTGGGCACATTTTAGCGGCAGCCCAGCAGCTTCTACCGCGCGAGAGCCCAAGATTTTCGCCGGCCCAGCAGCAGCCCCCACCCCTACCGTAAGGACCCAGCAAGCAGCAACCAGCAACCCTAGCTCCAAGTCCCATCCCTCTCGGTCTCTCTACCGCGCAAAAGGAGGCGGCGGCAGCGGCGGCTGCTTCTTCTAGGCTTCAGCGGCGGCGGCGGCGAGGGTTCCCCAAGCGGCGCGGCGGCCGGAGTCTCGTGCTACCGTCTCCGCTCAGACTCGAAGCCATCTCTTCTCCTCGCGGCTTGGTAAGTCGTTCATCCACCAGGCCTGCATCAATCGACTCCATTAGGAAACGGTGATTCAGACTTTCAGAGAGCCATCTGTTCCTCCAGATCCAAGCGGCGGCAGCGGCTTCGGCGCTTCTGCAGCGGCGGCGGAGAGGGGGCCCCAAGCGGCCCGCTTCATCTTCGGCTTCACCATGGCAGATCAACAAAGTAAGTGCTGGACTCTCTGAATTCAGTTCCTGACAAATCCATTTAGAGCAGTCTTGTATGAGCAATGTGTTGTAGCGGCTGTTATCATTGTCATAAATCCATTTAGTGCTGGAATCATAGTTCAATGTGTTGCTGCTCATAAATCTGACAAAGCAAGTGCTCATCATAGTTCAATCTTGCATAGTTTGCCATATTAACTCAAGCTTTGTACTTAAGCAACTATATTAATTTTGTTGCCTTTTGTGTCTGCTCTTTGCATAGGTCATCCATCTAGTACCGCCTCTGCCACAGTAGTAGGTGCACAACGTGCTATTAACTCAGACGACCCTGCATGGTCTCATTGTTATTGCCCAGACATAACCAAGAAGCAAAATCTAAAGTGCAAATACTGTGACAAGCTCTGCAGTGGTGGAATTACCAGGATAAAGTACCATCTTGCTGGGATTAAAGGATTCAATACTACTAAGTGCTTGAAAGTTCCACCTCAAGTGCAGCAAGAGTTGTTTGCTTTGATTACAAAGAATACTAGTGAAAAGGAAGAGAAAGCCAAAGAAAAGGAAAGGGAAAGAGCTGAAGTTGACATAGATCACTCAGACTGTGGAAGTGGCAGTGAAGATTCTGAACATGGCAATGTTGTTCTTGTGGTGAAGCCAAAGGAAACAAAAGGATCTAGTAGCTCTAGATCTGTAGTACAAAGTGATTCTATTCAGAAGTACTACAAGCCGCCTACTATAGAGGAGTTTGCTAAGACCAAGCTAAGCAACAAGGTTCAAACAACATTGACAACCCAGAAAAGAGAAGAGAGGAGGGATAGAACCTGTGAGTACATATGTCAGTGGTTCTATGAAGCTAGCATTCCACACAACACAGTCAGTCTTCCTAGCTTTGCTAATATGTTAGAGGCCATTGGACAATTTGGTAGAGGTCTAAGAGGGCCCAGTCCCTATGAGATGAGTGGACCATTCTTGTAGAAAAGGAAGGAAAAGGTGTTGGACGGATTCAAGGAGCATAAGGAGGCATGGGAGCTCACAGGTTGTTCAATCATGACAGATGCATGGACAGATAGGAAGGGTAGGGGAGTGATGAATTTAGTTGTGCATAGTGCTCATGGGGTTCTTCTTCGATTCAGTGGACTGCTCAGGTGATAGGAAAGATGGCAACTATATCTTTGACCTTGTGGGCAGATACATAGAAGAGATAGGGGAACAACATGTTGTCCAAGTGGTGACTGATAATGTCAGTGTCAATACAATTGCAGCAAGTCTATTGACAAAAAAAAGACCTTCAATATTTTGGAATGGATGTGCTGCTCATTGCTTGGATGTCATGCTGGAGGATATTGGGAAGCTTAGACCTGTTGAGGAAACAATTGCTAGTGCAAGACAAGTGACTGTGTTCTTGTATGCTCATACTAGGGTGTTGGATTTGATGAGAAAATTTCTTAAGAAAGACTTGGTTCGCTCCAGGGTTACACGATTTGCCACTGCTTATTTGAATCTCAAAAGCTTGCTGGACAGCAAAAAAGAGTTGATGCAACTGTTTAAATCAGATGAGATGGAAGAATTGGGTTACTTGAAGCAGGCCAAGGGGAACAAAGCCAACAAAGTGGTCAGGTCTCAAACCTTTTGGAAAAATATTGACACTGCAATTAATTTCTTTGAGCCATTGGCTAGCGTGTTGAGAAGAATGGACAGCGATGTACCATCAATGGGATTCTTCCATGGATTAATGCTTGGGGCAAAGAAAGAAATTTCTAGGAGGTTTGACAATGATAACAGCTGCTTCAAAGAGGTTTGGGAAATCATTGATAAAAGATGGGACAACAAGCACAAAACTCCACTACACCTGGCTGGTTACTATTTGAACCCCCACTACTATTACCCAAATAAGTCAGAGATCGAGAAAGATGTATCATTTAGAGCAGGTGTGATTTCTTGTATTTCAAAGATGGCTGATGATGAAGAAACTCAAGACAAGATATTTGAAGAACTTGACATGTATCAAATTCAGTAAGATAATTTTGGATCTGAAATTGCCACAAGACAGCGAAAGAATAAGAATTTCAATCCAGGTGAACAACTGAACATATGAACTTAATTTGATTGCTGAATATCATATTTTTGTTGTAACTTGTTTAATGTTTATGTAGCAAAATGGTGGCAGAACCATGGCACAAGCACACCAAATCTTAGGAAATTGGCAGCAAGGATTCTGAGTCTAACCTGCAGCTCCTCAGCTTGTGAGAGGAACTGGTCAGTATTTGAATAGGTAAAAAGAAATTTGTGACATGCAGCCTTGTGTGCATGCTATCTTTTTTGAATTATAATATTTCTTCATGGAATTTAAATCTGACCTGCAGCCTTGTGTTCACTACTTGACTCATAGGTTCATACAAAAAAGCACAATAGGCTACTTCATGAAAGGACGAGAGATCTTGTATTTGTTAAATTTAACTCTAAGTTAAGGAATAAGAGACAAAAGAAGGATAGAGATCCCTTGGAGAAGGAAGTAGATGATGTTGTGGCTGATGGTGATAATGAATTCATTACTGGTATTATGCCTTGCCAAGTGAAATGGAACAACAATGTGCACAAGAATCACAGCAACACACACCACAACAAGCAGAAGCAGAAGCACAAACACAAGCTAAAAGGAAAAGGCCTGTGCGCCCTAAGAAGAGGAAAGTCAGCCTGTAGTCTTTGATGAGAAATGGTCCAGTGCAGCCTGAAGCTTCATCATCCGACTCAGAAGATTGTGATGATGGTATTTCAATGCAGACTACTGACTCTGATAAGTCTCCCTCTCCCTCACCCTATGTCTCTGAGTCTGATGAGTGATGACTAGAAGAAATGAAGATTGCAATATTGCCTCATAGTCATATTAGTAATTTAGTATCCACTATCCAGAAGACCAGAACTCTTGTTGTCTTTATTCCAGAATGTTGTACTTTTGTGAAACTGATGTTTCAGTATTCTGTTCCACTTAGCCTGTGATGTAATGTACTCCTATGAACCTGTAATGTACTCCTTTGAACTGGTTATGTATCAATTGGTAATGGTTATGAAGTTATGCCAAGGTCATGTCTTTTTTTCTATTTTTTTGCAAAAACAGCTAAATGGCATAGCTGCAGCTATCTCCCGCTATAGCTGCGCTTAGCTGTTCAGAAGGCCAGCAGCTAAGAGGCATATCCGACGATTTAAAACATTGAAAAAAAACACTTTATAATAGTACTAGTGTAGTAGCTGAATTATTTAATTGGAAGTACTCTTACACATAAAGAGTTATAATATTGGTTCCTTTTTCTCCTTTTACATTGCCCAGCTGATGACTTCAATATAACCGATTATCATATCTTCTCAATCTGGCTCTTCAGTCTCACTTCCACTCTTCTGCTCAAGTTAAATATTTGTGTTCTTATCGTCCACAAGACCACAAGGGTGAATATCTATAGACATCATGGAAGAGAAAACGTAGAGGATGAGGAGGGGGGGGGGGGGGGGGGGGGGGGGGGGCACAAGTGTACCCTCGAAGTGCACCACATTGCTTGTGTCATTGTCAAGGTTTCAGAGGCAATTGGAGAAAATCATCCGGACTCAAAACTTGCGTGTCATTATATAGTTGAGACACTGGAAGGGTCATTAATTTGCTGCTGGTATCATCAGATAAAGAGTGCCCCCCTCTGGATACTTACAAACACATAGCACAGTGTTGCGTGTATCTCTAGCGTGTCTCCAGTCCATGGCATGAGTTGGGAGGAATACCTGGTGATCGGTGAAGGCAACACTCCGCGCCTTGCATGGAGGCACCAGGTGTACTCAGTTGAGACACGAGCAAACGGGTTGTGAATTCCTGATGTCGCGAAGGCCTCCACTGACAACTCGACAGCTGCGAGGATTGTGATGATACATGGTGCCTAGCTCCACGGTCCACGCTTCATGTCAGTCGATTAAACAGCACAATACAGAGAAATTTTACAATTGAGCCAGACACCGAGCCAGTACCGTGAAATGTTGATGAGCCGGAGTCTCCCGAATCCTGGAGAAATTATTGGTTATGCTTGTGTACAAATTAAATATGTTCACCTTGGGTCTCCCATTGTCTTGGTACTCAACCATAGCATTCATAGTAAAACCAAAACCAAATCAAATATATATGACTACCTCTATCGATGCATGCAGTTAAGTTACCCTAGCTCCAGGACGGCCAAGGATTATTTCAACGGACTTGCTAGCGTCCGGACATTCGATCCAGGGCGCTAGCGTTGGATGGTACCCGTTCAGCGAGCGAGCGCGCACCTCAGTGCATCGGGCTTGCGAGCAAGCGCCCCAGCAGCAGGCCCGCGCCGCTCCGAAAGTCGCCTACGCCACCGTTCGCTTCCCACACGCATCCCATGTGTAACCCCCAATATACTTTTCAAACATCCAGATGTAACAATTACAACATACAAAAGAAGACAGATAAAACACTTAAAACATGTGTCTGAAATACTTACAAAAACACAAAAAAAAACACTTGAAAACCATTACAAACGTATGCAATATTCAGATAAAACACTTGCAACAGACGTATGAAACACCTGAAAACACTTAAAAAATACGCTTGCAACATGCATGTATATGCAACATCCAGATGAAAAATACTTACAACATACGTATGATATAGATGGAACATTTATAACGTACACTTGAAACATATGTTTATAGCCATTGCAACACGTGCACAATCTCGATCTACTTTTGCAACATCCCGATCTACTTTTGCAACACCGATACGAAACACTTGCAACATACCTTTAGAAACACCTAAAATATATGTTTACAACATGCACTTTCAGCTCAACATCTCCTTGATGCTTGTGAATGGAGGCTCGTTGGCGTGTGGAGCTATCACATCCGGCTCAGTTTGTAATTTGGTCCATAGTGGACCATGTGCATGTTATGAGTTATTGTGGAGGGTTTAGTTTCACATTGGTTGTTAAAGGTGGGTTAGATCAATATATAAGGCTTCTAGAGTCCATCCCATCATCCCCGGGTTAATCCTTTCACGCGAAGCAAGGACGAAAGCGTAAGTGGGATGGTGGTAGGTGTGGTTCACTCAGCGTGCAGAGTGGATCTGAGCCGTTTGGACTCTGGGACTTTACAAATGGTATCAGAACCGACCGTCGTGGTCACGGGCGGCATGGCGAAGTGCGGTGGAGTCTTTTGGAGAGGACGAGTGGACAAGAGGATACGATGTTGGGCCGTTGGGCTAGTGTCGTGGCCCGCGAATGACGGTGTCCGGAGGACGCCCAGGTGTAAGCATTTTTGTTATTTCACCATGACTCCCCCGAAAGATCATTAGTCCAAACGGTGGCTGTCGGCCGTAGGAAGCGGAGTTGTTGAGGTTCCTGTCAGTGATGTGGGTTCTAAAGTTCCACATCACGTCTGTCCATAGTTACCAGATTTTCTATCATATTATGAAGTTCAAAGGAGTTCAACCTGTGTGTATCAGGATTTTAAAATTTCCAACAGAAACATTCATGAACATGTGCGTTTCAGTACTGAAAACTATCAGTCATATTTTTTTCCTGACTGCTGCTGCTGCTAGATGCATTTGATCTAAATTTTCTATCCTATGTAATTGGATCTGACTACGAAAGTATATCTAGGAAATTCATAGGTAATGAAATGAAGTAACTCTTCTATGACAATTTTTTCCTCTCCAATTCTATTGTCTATCGATCTGGAAATACATAAATTGCAATGTCTTTGTGCAGTAATGAAAATCATATTAGTCTAACCAAGTGTCACATGAAAACTGTGGAAAATTAAATGGAAAGCAAATCAGTTAACATGTTCCAAATCATGCCCATAAAACTTAGTCCAAGGCTACATGCACATAGCATGAAGGTTTATATCAGATCATTGGTATCAACATTTCTGAAGTTGCACACATCAGTAATTAACATTATTTCTCTGAGTCACAGTGGCTCAAGGCACTCGCCGTTAGCTTGAGACACTCATTGGCATGTGACACACGCGAATGCATCACTTCTCTGTCTTTAATGAGCTCTGTAGTCTTCTCTTTAAGAATATCCACATCTGTGCATTTTTGGGTCAAGGCCTCTTGGATTGATTTGTTCTTCTTATTTAGCTCGTCGATCATTTGCTTCTGGTCGTCGATCGTTTGCTTCTGGTCTGTATACAAAAATACACATATTAACTCGATCCTAATGGAAATTTGACTTAAAAGACAAAAAGATCTAACTACCTTTCATCTTAACATTTAGAATTGCAATTTCCTCTATCCTTTTCAAAGCCCCTTCCTCGGCTTCCTGCATCTTTTCCTCTAATAACCTTCTGTTTGCTTGGAGGTCTAACAGAAAGGCAAGAAATAAGAAAAAGATATATAATGAACTGTGATATTGATGAACCTTCTTTGAGATATATAGCATGGTAAAAATGTGATATTACCTTCTACTTGTTGCACCAGCGTTGTCTGCTCATCCTTCAGGCGTTTTTTTCTCAAGAACCAACTTTTTTGCTTGTTCCAAAAATGCCACCTCACTCAAAGGCATTACCTACAAAGAAAGGAACATATGAAGAAATGATCATGTGATCCTAAATATTCAACATAATAAAATGTAAATTATTTGTATGACTGGCACTGCAGAAAAAAATGGGCAATGAACAGTCAATGCAGGTACTCCATTCACCTTTAAATATACAGCATTTAGGAACGATTATATATATAAAAAACAGAGGGAGTATTAATAAGGCAACAGTAAAGAGAGAAATTACTTACTTCACGATCTTCCTGCATCTGCTCCCTTTGCATGTCATTATTTGTTTCATCTGTGTTGGCCCACAGGATCACCGGCTTAGGTGAGTGTACCACTCACCAGTCTTGCCGAGCACCCGCTAGTGCTGTCAAGCAGCCACTTGCCGTGCCGACCACGAACAGACGTTGTCCAACCACACACTCTATGACTAGAGGTAGAGGAAGAATGGAGAATAGAGCATACACACAGTACAAGCACCAGCGTTGGCTGGAGCCCTATATAGGAGATGACAAATCTGAACTCTCTTTACTGAGTTGCCGTGGTAAGCTATTTATACAACTCTATCTATCTAGTCCTACCACAGTTGCCCTGCTGCAACAGTGACTAGATAACACAGCAGGACTGACTTCTGCGCCTGTCCCCGCATGTGGCTACGGTGCGGCAGGTGAGCCTTTCGGCGCCTGCCTCTACAGCAGCTACAGTACCACAGCAGGGGGCCTTTTCGGCGCCGCCTTCTCCTGCCGTGCGTTACAAGGAAGTAGTAGATTATCTAACGATTCTTCCCCTAATCCTTGCTATCCCTTGTACCCCCTTCATGCCGATCATCTCCTTCAGCTCCGTGAGTCGAAGACGTCCGAGCGGCTTGGTGAGGACATCCACGAGTTGCCGACCAGTTTCGACAAACTCGATGATGATCTGCCCTTCATCGACACAGTCCCTGAGGAAGTGGAACTTCATGTCGATGTGCTTGCTACGATCGTGTAGAACCGGATTCTTCGCGAGGGCGGTGGCGGGCTGGTTGTCCACCATCAGTGCTAGTGGGTGAGCTTCTGCACCGGTCAGCTCGCCCAGCAGCCGGCGTAGCCACACAACTTGGCACGCCGCTGCTACGTACTCTGTCTCGCACGTAGATAGCGCCACCACCTTCTGCTTCAGTGAGAGCCATGAAATTGGAGCCGACCCGAGGAAGACTAGCACGCCAGAGGTGCTCCGTCGTCCGTCGATGTCCCCCGCCATATCTACATCGTTGAACACAGTGAGCTGCAGCCTACTCCCGCCGGTCTTGGGAAAGATGACCCCTTGATCCACCGTTCCCTTGACGTAGCGTAGTAGCCGCTTCACCGCAGCCCAATGATCCTCTTGAGGATCCTCCATGAAACGACTGACGTAGCCCACAACAACGCAATGTCCGGCCTTGTGTGGACTAACGATGCTTCGGTAGAGTGTTGCATCTACCTTTGCCGCGGTGCTGGCCTTCGTCAGCTTGAGCCGCTCCTCCATTGGAGTTACGCATGGCTTGCACTCAGCCATGCCGCTCCGCTCCAATAGCTTAGAGGCGTACGCGCTCTGACCGAGCGTGAGTGCCTCCTTCCCCTATTTCACCTCGATGCTGAGGAAGTAGGAGAGCGCCCTGAGATCGCTCATTCAAAAAGGAGCTGCCATCTCACGCTTGAAGCTATCGATGTCCTTCGTACGCGCTGGTGACGATCAAGTCATCCACATACATGCCGACGATGAGCTCCTCCTTCTCCCGTCGCCACGTGCAAAGCACGTGCTCGGTTGGGCACCGTTGGAACCCAAGCTTGCCCAGCGTGGTGTCAAGCTTGGCGTTCCATGCTCATGGGGCCTGTCGCAGCTCGTAGAGCACCTTGCATAGTCGGAGCACCCTATGCTCCTCTCCCTTGATGGTGAAGCCTAGAGTTTGCCTGACGAAGACCGTCTCCGCCAGCTCGCCGTTGAGAAAGGCCAATTTAATGTCCAAGTGATGGACGTGCCAATCCTTTGCTGCTGCCAAGGCTAGTAGCAAACGAACGGACTTCATGCGCGCTACTAGCGCAAAGACTTCCTCAAAGTCGATGCCCTCGCGCTGAACAAAGCCTCAGGAGATGAGGCACGCCTTGTGCTTGACAATGGCACTGAGCTCGTCCCGTTTAACCTTGTACACCCACATCAGGTTGATCGGACGACATCCTAGAGGTGGATCGATGAGCTACCAAGTCTCATTTTCCTCGATCGCCTTCATCTCCTCTAGCATCGCCCGTCGCCAATTTCCATCGTGCTCGACCAGCGCGAACGTGGGTGGTTCCTCTACACTGACGAGCAGCAGCTCTTGGTCATTGAGTAGCTGACCAGCCAGTCCTGAGGGCCCTGTGCCGCCGACGATGTCATCCAGCCTACGGAACCGCACCTCCTCACCTTCGTGGAAGGCATCCACGAACTCAGTGATGTCACTTGGAGGTGAGGCGAACTCGATCGGCATCGATGGAGTTCCCTGTTCCGCCTGAGTGCTCGGTAGAGCACCTAGATTGCTTGGCACCCCGGTTGTAGTGCTCGGCACTACTTCTGGACCGCTCGTCACTACTTCTGCAGTGCTCGGCACTACTACAGGAGTGCTCTGCCTCAGTCTTGGAGTGGTTAGCACCACTGCAAGACCTTTTGGCTCCGCTATGGGAGTACTCGGCACCCATTCTGGAGTGGTCGCCACCACTGCAAAACCTCCCGGCACCACTCCTGGCGTGCTCGGCACTCCCCCGGAGTGCTCGGCATCCCTCCCGAAGTGCTCGGCACTGCCCCAGGAGTGCTTGGCTCTGTCGCTGGAGTGCTCGACACCTCTTCCCTAGCGTCTCCACCACTGTGGATGACCAGGTGCTCAACGACAAAGGTGTTGGTGAAGCCGCCAGCTTCCCCCATGCTCGGACTGATCCAGTCCCAAGCCGTCTTCTCATCGAATATGACGTCGCACGAGACAAGTACCTTGTCTCCGCGTGGGTCGTAGAGCCGGTATGCCTTGGTACCCTCCGCGTATGATTCATCGAGGTTGACAGCCTTTAGGGCCTTCGCAGACCCTTCCACCGCCATCACCTCTTCCTTCTCCTCGACCTCGACGTCGTACAGTGCACAGAATGTCGCCATCAGGATAGTGGCCTCATCCTCATCATCAGCCTACGCTAGATGAGCTTCAGCCTTCTTCCCCTGCTTGCGATTTGGGCACTCCCGTGGCCAATGGCCTATCTTCCCACAGCGCCGGTAGGCGTTGGGGTCGGCCTGCTTCTTCTTCTCCGAAGAAGCCCTGCCACGGCGCTTGCCATCGCCACTGTGACTGGATGAGGCTACCCAGGAGTTCCTCCGAGCAGCCCACTCCTCCTCTGTCAGTAGCAGTTTGCCGTTATCCTTCATTGCTGTCGCCTGCTCCAGGCGCTCGTCCACCGCCCGCAGATGGCCTGTCACATCCTCATTGGTGAGGGTGGACAAGTCTAGCATCGCCTCTATGGAGAGAGCGATCTGGATGTACTTTGCCGGCATGGAGTGGAGGTATTTGGAGACCGTCTCCTCTTCGTCGATGGTGACGCCGTGGCTCTTCAGCTTGCTGATGAGCATCTGCTAGCGGAGGGAGAAGTCTTCCACCATTTCACCATCCTTGAACTTGAGGTTGGCGTACTCCTACTTCAGAAGCTGGGCCGTCGCCGTCTTTGCGCGGTTGGAACCGACGCGCATCGCCGCAATAGCCTACCACGCCTCCTTAGCAGAGCTCTTCGCCCCAACGACTCTCAATACTCCACCGGTACAGCAGCGAGGATAGCCTCCAGCGCTGATATGTCATCTTCCTCATTGTCGGTGCTCTTGTCAACAGCATTCCAGAGTCGTCGGGCTCTGAGCTTGACCTTCATGGTCACCGACCACTCTCCATAGTTGGTGCGAGTCAGCGTCAGCCAACTGGTGCCGCTGACCTCCCACACCGTGCGAACAACGACCTTCAGTCATGGTTGGGCAGCCACAGAAGTGCCACTGCTGTCGCTCATCTCCGAACCGTTCATCATCGCCAGCGGTTAGTCCGGCGACGGCGCTTGTACGGCTCTGATACCACTTGTTGGCCCACAGGATCACCGGCTCAGGTGAGTGTACCACTCACCAGTCTTACCAAGCACCCGCTAGTGCTGCCGAGCAGCCACTAGCCGTGCCGACCACACACTCTATGGCTAGAGGTAGAGGAAGAAGAGAGAACAGAGCATACACACACAGTACAAGCACCAGCGTTGGCCGGAGCCCTGTATAGGAGATGGCAAATCTGAACTCTCTTTACTGAGTTATCGTGGTAAGCTATTTATACAACTTTATCCATCTAGTCCTAGTACAGCTGCCCTGCTGCAACAGTGACTAGATAACACAGTAGGATTGACTTCTGCGCCTACCCCTTCATGTGGCTACAGTGCGGCAGGTGAGCCTTTCGGCGTTTGCCTCTACAGCGGCTACAGTACCACAGCAGGGGACCTTTTCAGCGCCGTCTTCCCCTGCCGTGCGTTATAAGGAAGCAGTAGATTATCTAACAGTCTGTACTATGCACTGGAGTGGGAGCCGGTTCCTCAGTGGCTTCCTGGTCTTTCTCTCTCTCAAAGACAGATTGCTCAGGATCAACCTCTTTGGGAGGAGAATCTCTAACAGGCTGGTCAAGGAGTACATTTGATACAGAGCCACTGTCCAAAGATGAATTGCTGCAGGAATGATTCCGTCAGATTTTGAGGAAATGTTTTTTAACAGAATATGTTGAAAGATCTACCTGGTCTTTGTAAGAACAGAAAGTGATGAGTACTTTTCTTTTCTCTTATAACTGGATGGTGGGGAGGCCAAGGGCTTTCTTTTGGCTGTTTTTTTTCTCCCTTTGGGAGACAAGACCTGCAAATTGGTTCAATTGTAAGGATCAACATTAACAAATTTCCTTCAGATGATTACTTTTGTACTTACCAGAGGTCGATTGGCTCGCTCATCGTCTGGTGCTTCCATAAGGCTGGTTGGAACATTAGGTCTACTTGGAGGCGGCAACATGCCCATCATCTTAAGATCTAGAAGGTAGCTTAGCTGGCTTTCAATGTCTTCCACGGAGAAGTCTACATAAAAAAAGGCAGAAGAAATATCACTAGAATTTTTTTTAAAAAAAATTGTGCTATAATTAAACATGGCTCCAACTAGCCTCGTTGCAAAAGCAAGAAATTCATACGTCAATGAACAAGGAGAAGAAACCCTAATATCTGGTATGAAGTAAGACCAGAACACCCACGGGTGTCTTGTTTAGAAGAAAACAGTGTGCTCAATCAGGTCTGAGCCGAATTTTTTCAGCCAAGCTGTAGCTGCTAATTTTAGACAAGGTAACCAAAGAAATGTACCACTAGCAACTTAATCTATCATGAATTGGACTAAAAAGGTAAAGTTGATGTCAACTATTTTGGTGCTGGATCAAAAGATCTCTCGACTATTGTAGGCTGTAGCTCAGCTTATGAATTTGGTTTTCAAAAAAAGCAACTGAAACTATGATGTAGAGTAGTAAAATTAAAGATGGAACAGTTAAAACACATACAAATTATTGTCATGCTAGAATAAGAAGTGATTCTCTATCAGAATCCAGAAATGTCTCTTTTCTACAATCTGACTGAAATAGATTCATAAATTCGCAGCAAGTGTGACAGACAGCAATGAAGATAAGGTGCATCACAGAAATCTTATTATATATATACAATAATTCTAGCCAAAATGCAATTTCATTGCAGGTATATAACTTGGAGCAGTTGTTTTTATCTTTAAAGTAATGATAACTGATCGCAAATTTGGTAAATGTACCTTTATATGAATCCCTAGTAGGATCAGCTGGAACAGTATACTTGCATTCCAAATGCCTCCTTCTGCGCAAAGGGCTAATCCTGTGCTTGAGGTAATCGCGGATGATGTCTACACCAGTCAAGCGTCGGTTGCTCAGCTCCATGATTTGGGTAACTTGCTCCTCCTGATCATGAGAAAGAGCTAGTAGGTCCTTCCAACTGTTTGCCTCCTTCAACGCATTGGCTCTAAAGGTCAAGCGGCAGCTCTGCGGCAACTTGGCATGGAACCACTGAGTCGTCCACATGGCTTGCTGTGTGGTCTTCAAATAGTACATGGGATAATTCTTCTTCATGGAGTCCCTGAGCTGGAAGTAGGCGCCGCCGCATGTCGTCATCGTTCCACCTTGCATATTGGGATAGAGCCTGTGCATGAAGACCCCCAACGTGGGTGCCACGCCCATGAACTCCTCGCTGAGGTGGGCGAAAGATGCTCAGCACGGTGATGGAGTTGGGCGTGAGGTGGTACCACTCGATCCCGTAGTGCGAGAGCACGCTGACCAAGAACTCGCTCGCGTTCACCCTTAGGCCGTGCAATATGTGCGTCAGATACAACACCACGAACTGATCCTCGTCATCCTTCATGTTGGGCATCGTCTGGATCGCATCTTTGATGGGGGCTTGCCATTTCAGCAGCTCGTCCGGACGGAAGGTGCCATCCGCCTCCAGCATGCGTATGGAGTCCTCAATGGACGCAGCCTTGCCCCACCCAATGTTCACCATTTGTGGAATGGATTCTGAGGAGGAAGAATTAACACGATAGGTGAGTGATCCCACTGACAGGTGTGGAGAAACAGGAGCCAAAAAAGGATAAAACACAGGAATGAATCGAGGATGATAGATTGTGAAGAATCTCACCTGTGGTCAGTGCCGTTTCATCCCGCTCTGCCGGCGATCACCGAGGTTGGTTTGCCAATCTCACCACCTTGCTGGTTCACCTTGCTAGCTAGGTCTAGAATAATTAAGGGAATGAACAACGCTAATGAAAGTTGTATTTGTCGAATGCTCACGGTGTTTGGTACTTTGTGCTATCCTATATATCCCACTTCCCACGCAACGTGTCTACCGTAGCAGAAACGAAGCTTGCATTGCCTCTCTCCCACCCAACATCCTCCGTCACATTATTGGTCACTGGTTTCTCTCTCATCTCTCCTATGCAACTTTGCACTAGTACTATATCGCACCCATCCAAACTATTTTTGCAGGGTTCTGCCATGATACTCTGAAATGACACTGAGCCATTCTTTTACTTAAATTGTATGGTTAAGATCTTCTATTACTTCCGAGGTAACAGGATATATATATATATATATATATATATATATATATATATATATATATATATATATATATATATATATATATATATATATATATATATAACTTTAGTAAACAGATAAATAAGGACAAGTTTAGATATAAAAATTCTTTTTTTCCTAGATCTAATTGACGCATGCATGAGCTGATGGATGTGATAAATCTTTTTATTTTGCAACACCAACCTTTTTTTATACATACTAAATATATGTCCGTGCGTTGCATGGTGACCACCAATTTTGTATGTACATCAGATTCGTTCAAACTGAAGGTGAAGCCCGGCAAAATGTACATGCTCTAGCTCATCAACGCCGCATTCAACATTGAGCTCTTCTTCTGCATCCAAATGGTCATGGTCGTTGACGTCTACGCACTCTACCACTATGCCTGAAAACCAGATTAGTGACGCGTCTAAACAGTAATTAGTGACATGAAAAACACGTGTCACTTACATTGCTTATGTTATGTGAACACCTTAGTGACGCGTATTTACGCGTCACTGATTTGGATTTGGATTATCAGCGACGCGTGTGGCCAAAAACGCGTCAGTGATGTGGGTTATCAGCAACGAGTGTAGCCAAAAAGGCGTCAATGATGTGGGCTATAGGCGACGCGTGTAGCCAAAAAACGCGTCACTGATGTGGGTCTCATCAGCGACCTGTATGCCCAAGAGGCGTCACTTAGATCACAAATTTAGAAATATTCCTACCTGTGAAGCAGCACTTAGATCGAAACTCTTCTGCACACTCCACTTGGCTCTCCAATCTTTCACCTCTGCAAGCACTGTATCAATGGCTTTATGCTGCAAACATCGAAGTCATGAACAAAAATGATTGATAGATCAATCGTACAATCACATAAATATGCTGCATTACATTCTTCTGGAAGACAGGCTTGGTCTGACCACTAGATCCTGTACAGATGGTATTAAGTACAACAAAATGCCTGAGACAGAAGATAGGATGTCAGGCCGGAGATAGAAGATTGCATAAGGCTCATAGGAATTCGAAGAAAGGATGACAACCAGGTGTATGATGCCTATTCTAATTGGCAGATTCTGATGGTCTAAATTATTTATGATCAAAGCATTTTGGTCACAAATAGTGCCAGGTATGATCATTAAAAATAATGTACCATAAAATCTCAACTATCTGTAACAAGGACACATTGAAATGAAGATGGCATGTATCCTGAACAGCTAACACCAACTTTGGAACTACTAGACATCAACAATGTTTCAACTAGCTTTCTTGAAGAATAATTCATTGTAAGTTGTTCCTATGCATGATATGGTTATTTGAGACAAGTGCAGAGATATTATTAATTAATTAAAGAACCATAAAATTTGATAAGAATGTACCCATATGTTCTATTCTAAGAAGGGGAGCACATACAAATTCAGTTCTAACTGACAAAAAACAATATACCTGTATATTACTCAAATAACAGCGTTGATTCTATTGGGCATCGTTGTCCACAATAGAATGCGCCCGTCCTAGTGCCCTGGTGCCCTGCTATTGTTCGCTTGCACCTTACAGCATAGCCAGCACCACAGAGGAACTGCTTTGGGTCCTCACTGAGTGATCTCATAATGCATCTTGAAGTAGCACACCGTCCCTCACTACTGGAGACGGCCTCTTTGCCAAGGGCCTGAGGCCCTCGGCAAAGGCCCATTAACCCTCAGCAAAGGCTTTGCCGAGAGCGGACGTCGGCAAAGAGCTCTCGGGGAATTTTGAGTCAGCGAAGAGGATCTTTGCCGAGGGCCCTTTATCGGGCACTCGGCAAAGCCTTTGCCGAGGGCTGGAGCGGCACTCGGCAAAGAAAAGCAGCCGTCACGGCGCCGGCGCCTGGGACGGAGTCTTTGCCGAGGGCTGTCTCTGGGGGCCCTCGGCAAAGAATTATTCTTTTTTTTGAAAAATCTTTGCCGAGGGCCTCCAACCATGGCCCTCGGCAAAGAAATGTGCAGAATTTTTCCAAAAAATCTTTGCCGAGGGCAATGGGACGGCCCTCGGCAAAGAATTATTCTTTTTTTTTGAAAAATCTTTGCCGATGGCTTCCACCCAGGCCCTCGGCAAAGAAATTTTATTTTTTTAAAAAAAGTCTTTGCCGAGGGCCTCTAACCATGGCCCTCTCCAAAGAAATGTTGCAGAAATTTTATTTTTTTTAAAAAAAATCTTCATTCACATGTTTATTACGATATATCACACAGAACCCATTTTCTCACAATATATCACAACCATAATTGTGAACCACAAATCACAATATATTACAATGACAAGTCACATGTTCATCATCATTCACATGTTTATTACGACAAGTTCATGAAATCCAAGCACAAGTCAGAACCATAAACCACAAATATTACAATAAAGTCCAACCACATCACCTAGCACTAGTCCTTATCAAGATAGCCTATGAGACGGTGGTGAAGGAAAGGCAGGATCACCCGGTGACGCACTACCAAATTGATTGGAACCCGCGGACAGAGGCTGCACAAAGGAGCAGAGATTGCATGTGTGAGTAATTCGGGAAAACAGTTTTGGAACTTAGAGATTGTATCTAGTAATCTAGGAATACAAAAAGATTAGACTCAATTGAAAATTTCGGCAGCACCTCCCCTGCACGGGGAGGTTTCCAAAACCTGCAAGGAACAACGGCACGAACGCTGACATCCGCAACGGCACGAAGGCCGACATACATGCAAAGCACAAGCGAAAAGTGAACTTTCATACTTACAGGAGTAGCTGCAAGAGTAGGAGGTGGAGGAGCTGAAAACTGCACAGGTACACCCGATACTTGCCCAAGACTTTGCATGATCACCATCATCTCCGCCATCTGCTTGTACGCGGCCTTGAACGCGACCTGCTAGGCCTGCAGCTGTGCGGTCAGTTCCGCGTTCTACTCTTGACTTTGCCTTTTTTTTCTTGCAACTCGGCCTGCAATATTTCACTCCAATGTATCAGTAATGCAAATCTAATTTAGGTGTGTAAATATCAACGTACGACGAGTAAAATAGGAATTACCTAGAGTGCCTAGACCTGCTGCAGTGCTGGAGAAGGCCGTGAGCGTATGGGCTGGCTGAAGCTCGTGCTCCGTGCTTGGATAGCGTCGAGGGAGGGAACAGTGGTGGAGTCGATGGCGCCGTCTGCAATCCACAGCCGCCCGTGCTTCTTGCCTCCTCTGAGCCTCATGATCGTCTCTGCATCAATGGGCTTAGTGCGCACATTGTAATCTTCCCCATAGATATCCCTTACCGAGGACGTATACTCTTGGACTTTAGTGTATACGTTCGGGTCGGAGTACACCTGGGGCGGGGTAGCCGGGTCGAAGGAGACAGAGGACGACACCCTGCCCATGTAGGACATAGCCCACACAGAGAACTCCGAGACCTCCTCGCCCGGGTGCGCAGCCTCCTACGAGAAAGATGGGAAGATGGTGAGAAATCAAGCAGAATTGAGCATCAAAATAAATGAAAGAAATCACTTACGTATGCTTGTTTGTATCCGGGGAGGCTGCGGCTGCCTTGATGGTGAGTTGGACCTTGCCTCATCAGACGCTGTTCCCGCAGCCTCTCGTGCGTGCCAACAAAGTCCTATGATAACCACTTGTCCACAATCATGGCCCAGCACTCGGGATACGATCGGCACCACCAAGGAATCACCTACAAGTCATCAAGTATTTGACATATAAGAAGATGAAATTGAACCTACTTAATATCAAAACGAATCATTATGAATGTTATTCGCCTACCTCAAGGTACTGGTCCCGGGTCAGCGTAATCAGTCTTGCTTGAGGCTTGGGGAGGGACTGCTTAAGTACCAACCTGTAGTAGTCTATGTGGGCTTGGACGCGCCCATGGTGGTGCATCTCGGTGACGTACTTCCTACAAGCTGCGGCAGCCGCCCGATCCGCCTGGGCCTCAAGTCCTTCTTCGGCCTTGAAAAATTTCTGCATACAAAACCGATGTATCCATTCATTATTTCAATAAAATATTTAACCAATGAATGAGATGTATTAAGCAATGTTGTGTGAGAGAAACTTACCCAAAACTCCGCCAATACCCGCTCCCCCGCTCCTGCTTGTTGCGGTAAGTGTCATCCATGACCAGCGCGTACCTATCCCAGTTGGAGGCCGGCTCCCGCACCACCGGCTCTTCGGACAGTTGCATAATGCCGGGGTACCATTTCCTGCACAAAACACCAAGGATGCTCGCGGGGGTGCGTGCTGGAGTACCTGACAAAACCAACCAGGCCCTGCACAAGTGATTAAGAAAATTTATCAGTTTCTCTTATGATTTCCAACATATCTTATGAAGTAGTTGTGATAACATCTATAGTTACTTACCTCTTTGCCATAGGCCGAATCACTGGGCGGTTGTGAGGAAGCGGAACCGGAGGGAGGCTCGCGGGACCTCACTCATAGGGAGTCTGGGTAGCGGTACCCCCTCCGTCGCCCTCGAGCCCCTCGCCTCCCTCACCCTCGAGCGCCTCGCCTCCCTCGCCCATCTGCTGACCCCTCTCATCCTCCGACGAGGATGTGGCCATGGCCGTCACGTGCTCCTCCTCCAGCACCTCGTCACGTGGTGAGGGAGGAGACCGCTGCCTCCTGCGGCTACTGCCCCTGGTCGTCCTCTCATCACCTCCTCCGGACGCTGCCCCGGACAATGACCCCTCACCTCAAAGGAGAGGGCGGTCTCTCCCGTAAACCGAGGGCGTGTCACGGCGTGGACGTCTGCTCGCCATCTTTGTTCAATCACCTGCAATCACAAAGAGTGAACAAGACTAATTAGTACATATATTAGAAATAGATTCAAAATATATAAACAAAACACAAATTAAAAAAAACATAGTATTACATGTATTAGGAATAATCTTCATGATTGGGATCATAGGTCTCATCATCACTGTCAAAATTGTCCAAATGGGCAACACTATCCGAAGGTTCTATGTTGTCATCATAGTCATTGCCTAGAAGTAATCGCTCAAGCATTGCTATGTCCTTGGCATTTACCACCACATCTCCATCGACCTCGCCATCAACCATTTCGTTGTCTACTTCCATTTCGATTGCTTCGGGTAAGATATCTCAAACGTGCCTGGTAGCCCATCTTCTTGATAAAACAGTCCATCATATGTGTTTGCGTTGAAGTTGTAATCATCATCGTTTGAGGCAGGTAGTTTACCGTGTGGAGATACCTGGTGCACAATAGCCCAACCCTTAAGATCCTCTTTGTCTTGGTTGGCGTATCGAGTATAATACACCTGCACGCCCTGTTGAGCCACAATGTAGACATCTTTTCCAAGATAGATGGAATCTTCTCGAATCTCGACTAGCCCAAGATGAGGGGTTCGTCTCATTGATCGAGGATTAAACCAGTGGCATTTGAACATGATAGGTTTAAGAGGTTTGTCTCCATGAAATAAGAGTTCATAGATTTCCTCAACTCTACCATGATAGTCGAGGCCATCAGTGCCGACACAGAGATGCAGACGATAAGGTGGACGAGCGGCATCAGCATCGGTGGAGCGCACCGGTGGCGACCAGGCGGGCAGCGAAGGTGGAGGGTGGGAGCGCGATGCGTGGGTGCGGGATCCGGCGGCGGAGGGGGTCAAAGAGACTGAGCTGAAATGGGAGAAGAGAGGGGGAGAGAGGAGAGGAGCGTTGAGCACATCGGACGCAGTACCAAGGCGACGGGACGACCGGTTCCGGGCTTGAGTCCGAACTTAACCCATCTTCATAATTTTTTGGGTTATTTGGATCTATACCATTACAATTTTGTAAGTTTGGAAATATGCCATTACAATTCGTCTATTTGGAGAACTGCCATTATAATTGTGTCTCTCATTCATCCATACCGTTTTATACGTCTTCCACCTATATAGGCCACCTGTCAGACATGTATAAATATAGCAAACGTGTATAGACGTCAAGTCCCGCATACTCCGTCAAAACAAGACAGCCCGCAGCGGCCAGCGCGCAAGGTGGAGGGCGGCGCTCGCCCCGACAGCCTGCGCGCTAGGCGGAACGGCGGCGCTCGCCCGCGGCGGCCTGCGCGCGAGGCAGAACGCTGGCTCACAGCAGCAGCGGCCGGCGCGCGTGCGGAACGGCGACGAGGCGACGAGCGCCCGCGGTGTCCTGCGCGTGAGCGGCCACCATCATCTGCGGCCATCTCGCCGCGGTGCTCGTCCTGCCCCGCATCCCGGCACTCCGTGCGTCATCTGCCGCCCACAACGTGTCCGCCGCCATGGGCGCCGGGTGCGCGCTCTCCATGGCCGCCGTCTTTTTCTGGGCGCGTGTGTTCTACCTTCCCAAGGTGTACGAGCTCGGCGACACCCGTTGCTCATCCTGCTCGCCCATGTGCTATGTCTGGCTTGCCACGCGCCAGTCCTGATGCCCATGGCGCTCGTCCCTGATCAACACCGTCCTAGGTCGGCGATGGATTGGAACGCAACAATCTAGAGAATTTCCCATACCAGATCGAAGCATCAAAATTTCTGTTCAGAAAACGGACAAAATACTTCTAGTGCTAGGCTAGAAAAACAAAGTGACGCTAGAAAAATGATGTCCAGTCCAAAGCTTAAGCCACCGGAACCACGGAGGCAATGAACCATGAGATCATTGCACCGGTCGCCGCACGTTCGGCGCACTGACCGGTGAGCACCCCCATGACCTCGCGGAGCGTCTTCAGTGACGCAGTCCGGAGCTCGGGCCTAGCGAGCGCTTCCGCCGCGACAGCCCCTGAATGCCCATCGGCGTGCGCTCGTCACCAAAGCCACAGCGGCGTCCATCGGCGGGCGCTTCTTCCCGGACTCGCACGACCTCTGCGCAGGCCACCGCGGGCGCTCGCGCGCTCGCTGCCGCGCCGCTCGCGCGCAGGCCACCACGGGCGCTCGTCGCCGCGCCGCCGCGCCGCTCGCGCGGCAGGCCACCGCGGGCGCTCGCGCGCAGGCCACTGCGGTGCGCTCGCTGCGCTCGCTGCCGCGCCGCTCGCGCGCAGGCCACCACGGGCGCTCGTCGCCTCGCCGCCGCGCCGCTCGCGGGCAGGCCACCGCGGGCGCTCGTCGCCTCGCCGCCGTTCTGCTCGCGCGCAGGCAGCTGCGGGCGTGAGCCAGCGTTCTGCCTCGCGCGTAGGCCGCCGCGGGCGAGCGCCGCCGTTCCGCCTAGCGCGCAGGCTACCGGGGCGAGCGCCGCCCTCCACCTTGCGCGTTGGCCGCTGCGGGCTGTCTTGTTTTGACGGAGTACGCGGGACTTAGACGTCTATACACGTTTGTTGTATTTATGCATGTCAGACAGTGGGCCTATATAGGTGGAAGACGTATAAAATGGTATGGATGAATGAGAGACATAATTATAATGGCAGTTCTCCAAATAGGCGAATTGTAATGACATATTTCTAATCTTGCAAAATTATAATGGTATAGATCAAATAACCCTAATTTTTTCGGGTCCGATGGCTCAGGCTACAGACGTGTTTTATTAAAATGCGTCGCTGACTACATTCTTTATTATTGGTGACGTGGGAAAAGAGTCTCACGTTTTGGCTTCTGGCCCTGGAGGACAGCTAATCACTGATGTGTTCCGTTCACCCGAGTCACTAATTTTACACTAGTGATGCAATTTAATTTCAAGTCACTGATTAAGGTATCTCCTTTGTGCTGTTTTCAAGCACTTTACTGTGGACACCCTCTTCAACGCGCTGGGGCAGAACAGCAACGTTCAGCTCACCACCACACCGAGGCCGTGTTGGTTTATCTTATAATATGTACTTTTCAACTTGTTTTTCAGCTGAAACAATATTTTTCTCTCACAATAAATTAGCCGGAACAGTGTTTCGGCTTGTTTTTTCAGCGAATCGAACGGGACCCAAGTCGACATACCCGGCGCGAGCTACTACATGGAGTCATGGTCGTACGTATGAACGCAAAGCAGGGCTGAAGTATGACGCACGTGGCCAGCTTCGGCGGCGGCGTGTGCACGTCCCTCACGCTTGGCCTACAACACCACGGCTACCATGATGGCGGCGTCAACATCACGTTCGGCACGCCGCCCACGCACCACCACGCGACGGCGCCACGGGCACGTACTTGTTCGCTCCGACGGTCGACGGCGGCATACACCCAGGACACCATGTCCAGTGCGATGGCACCGCGGGGTAACTGTTCGATCTCTTCCGACGACGGCCAGCCATCAGATGGACGGTGGCGTGCACCCGAGACACCATGTCCAGTTCGACAGTGTTGGCTCCGACGGCGTTCCCGTGCACCCGGGACACCATATCCAGTTCCGCAGTTCGATCGACGGTGGCAGTAGCATCGACGGCGAGGCGCCACACGTGCAGGAGCACTATCGGGACCTGGAGGGCGTCAAGTTTTACCTCCTGCGTGACCCTTGCCGGTGATCCTGATCCACCACTCGAGCTCCAGCTAGCTGCGAGTGAATTGTGCCCAATGGGGACGTCGTCACGGCGTCTAGCTAGCTAGCTACAGCCAGGTGCCGCTTCCGAGGGATGCATGGCATGCACTCATGTGCACGTCCATCTGGCCGGCAGTGCTGCGGATTTTTGCATTGTTTGGCCAGTGCTTTCCTGGCTCATGCGTCATGCCGCTCTAGGTCTCGGTCACCACCGCCATCGCCGCCCTGCATTATAGATATAATATAGCGTGTATAGATCGGATCGTGAGCAGTTTGGGGTTTGGACGTGCCTAGTCGGGCGGTTACACAATCGCATGGCGGAGGAGTCCCGAAGCGTGTTGGGGTGATGAGCAGGGAAACTGAAGCCCCTTTGGCACGGCTCATCCAAAACAGTTTCACTGGTGAAGCCAAAGCCGGTAAAGCCAGAAAAACTGGCTTTTTTCGGCTTCTAGTTCATTTTAACCCCGGCTTACAAAACGGCTTCACGCTACAGTACCTCGATTTACGCAAAATAGACGAAGCCGAAGCCGGCATAAGCCGTGCCAAAGAGGCCCTGAGTCGGAGGAGGCACGTACACGGCCGCACGCGTAGACGCGCACTTACATGATGTAAAGATGAGCATACAGCCCGCACCCCAATTACCCGGCTCGAAGCACGGTTTTCTGGCCCGGCCCAAGCACAGCACAACCCGGTGTTGTGTGGGCCTAGGCCGGCCTGGCCTGACTCTCTGGGCCATGCCTGGGCTCCACCCCCGGCACGCCGGGTGGCACGGCACGGCCCGATAAATGGTCAAAGGCACGGTGATGCCCCGGCATATCTATGGCCCAACACCAACTCCTAACTTGGCCTATACATTAACTCGGCCATTCTAAAAACTCCCATCCGCTATCTGAGACTCCGCTTCCCCTCCCCTCGCGTCAGATCCAGGCGCGCCTCCTCCCCCGCTCCCCTTCCAGGTCAAACATAACTTCCCCTCCCCTTGCGTCAGATCCAGGAATCCTTCCCCCGACGTGGGAGCACCTACTGCCCGAGCGTGACGCGTGCCTCCCTCTCGGCCGACACCCGAGCAGGATCCCCTCCTCCGCCAGCTGCCCACCTCGCCGTCAACTGGCCACGTGGATGCGCCCTTCTCCTCTTCCTCCTTGCTCCCTGAGTCCCTGTGTGGCGACCGTGCGGGCCACGGGCCGGCCCCGCCTGCTAGATTGGCCGTGCTTTTTTGGGCTGGTCCAGCACGAAAAACGACCCATGGGCCGTGCCTCGGCCATCGGCCATGCATGGAGGACTGGTGCAGCACGGCCTGGCGGCCCAACGGGCCCTTCCGTGTCGTGCCCTATCGGGCCATGTCTGGCACGGGCCAGTGCCGCGCCAGGCCAGACGGCCCGTTTGCTCATCTATAACACGATGTCAGGGTAGGGGCGTGTGCACCAAACTTTGGTTGGACGAAAGTGTCTCCTATTTTTGGGTGGTAATAGATAACTTTTCGTGCCCAATGTACGCGTGAGTACGTGACATGTATGTAACTTTTGTGTCCAACATGTAACTTTTTTATGCCCAACGTACGTGACATCTATAGGCCCATTCGGCTTGCTGAAACTTGACTGAAATTAGCTGAAAAACATTATTCTTGCTGAAATATTGTGAAAGAAAAATATTAAAGTAAGCCGAACGGGGCCTATATATTTTAGATAATGCATTTTCATTAATCCGGCCTCTATATACACAAAAGATATATGCAGCCAAAATGTTACAGGAGCAGTTAGACCCTCACACCTCAATGAAGAGAAGAACACACAACCAAAAAAGTAAATACTACGACCTCGGCACACCCCGCTTCTTGACATCCTCTCCTAAAACGTCCAGATTTGGTGAGTGGAAGTCATTAAGTCGCCGCTACCCCTAGTGCGCAATCGTTGCGAACCTCTGTTGGTGCCACCTTCATCCGCTTCAAGTGAGCTGACGCCACGTGTCACCCATTAGCCCACCTTCATCCATCGTCGTCCAGTCAGAACTAGCCGATTAGACGTGAGTCAACAGGATCCGCTTCCGCTTCGCTGGATTTCAAGGCCTCCGCCACCCATAGGACAACCGCCATCATTGGGATCATGGTTGTTGCCTCTACCAGACTCCTCTGTCACTGCTGCCAAGTATAACCTCTTCCGCCGGGACTCCCAGGTCGCTGCTGCCCCTAGACATAGCTGCCTACGAAACGACCTCCGCTGGATCCGCCTTCTCCACGTCGAGGACTGGCCATCCATGCTTAGGTTGCCACTGTCCTCTGCCACATCCACCATTGCCCAAAGGGACGCCATCACCGACGCCTCGCCGCTACCCACCGCATTCCCGACCACCTCCAATGCCGTCACCAAAGGAAACGCCAATGAGATA
Source organism: Miscanthus floridulus (assembly GCF_019320115.1). Taxonomy (NCBI): domain Eukaryota; kingdom Viridiplantae; phylum Streptophyta; class Magnoliopsida; order Poales; family Poaceae; genus Miscanthus; species Miscanthus floridulus. The sequence goes on from NC_089583.1 coordinate 14,400,531, forward strand.
AGCTCTACCAGGGAGGGGAGCGGAGGGGGACTAGAACTCGGTGTCGCCGGATCAGAGAACGGGGGCTGAGTGGAACTCTGACCTGCCAGATCGGGCCGCGTAGCCCCAGCCACCCGGTCGCCGCCTGGCCTAGCCATCGAGCACGCACGGGCTTCCAGCCGTAGCCCCGGCCACCCAGCCACCGCCTGGCCTAGCCGGCAAGCGTGCGGGGATACGGCCCCAGTGCTTCCCATTGTCCTTTACAACTAACGTGTCACATGTTTTAGAAGCCGCTCTCAATTATTGTAACATAGTTTTAATCGAGATAGCAAACATACACACTCAATTATTTATCGTGTAAGCATGTAACATATTTTAGATCGTCAAAGTTCACAGCTCGATTAACGTGTTAGTTTCCGGTCTTTTTATGCATGCAAACCATATATTTTTTAATTGAGTATATAACATGCATGTCACGTTAGAATCACATTGTATACATGATGAACCCCCAGCCCTTTTTTATGGTACCCTATTGTTACTAGTGTATAACTTTAACCATGTGACATCATAGGTTCATATGCATCATGACAATGGAGTAATAGTTGTATTATACATAACATATTATTCATGTAGGCTTGTTCGGAACACCTTCAACCAACAGCTTCACGAGATATATTTGTGATTTAGTTTTTGCCAAACGGATCTTTTGAAAACAGCTTTATTCTAGAAGCTCCTTTTTTTCTGCTCTCACGAAAGGGATGAGTCGAGATGAACCTAGAAAAGGTAGCTTATCTATCCTAGCTTCATCCCGTACCTATGGACCCCACTGTGTGCAAAGACCGAATTTGCCCCATGGGAGGGTGAGCTCGGCCGCCGCTGGGCGTGAGCCTTGGCCCCCATCGGAGTTGCGCGCTCTCCCCCGTCGGAGGTGCCGGGAGGAGATAGGGAAGAAACGCATGGCTAGAGAAGAAACAGAATGAAAGAAGAAATGCACGGTTGAAGAAGGCCATTAGAGTCTTTTTGTTCATTTGGTTTTCCATGTGAAACTGTTTTGCCAAATGTGGTAAAAAAAATAGCTCAGCTTCACTGAAAAAGCTACTCGTGAAGCTAAAAACAAAAAAAAAAAGCAAAAACTTCACCAGTAAAGGTGAGCCGTGCCAAACGTGGCTGTAGTTGGCAGAAAGAATGAACTGGCTTGGGGCTCGACACTGAGGTGTTAAAAATTAGGTACGGTATAAATACCATGTGTTATATATTTATCAAACAACACATTATTCGACCTGTACAATCGTATCCACCTCCGGTAACATATTTGTCCTTTCTAATAGGAACTTCAGTGATTCCATTGTGTATGATAAATTTATGGACACTTCTATAAATATATGCATGTGCATGGCTTAAGTATCATTAGACATTTATATCTGTACTTTATCTTGCTTCTGTTATTATCCTTCTTATTAGCATCACACAACCCGTCGATATTTACCTCTTCCTCTTCAATCTACAAAAAGAGAGAAGAGGGACTTCACACAGTAGGGGTGCTTACATTTATCCAACAAACCAGTTTAATGCAGTTAGCGTCCAGCTAGGTACAGTTAAAAAAAATAATTACCTTGTCATACTAGTCCTCCCTTTTAAAGTACTCATGCCTTACTCCATCATTATTATTATATTGGTCACCACTCTCTTGATCAAAGGTATCATCAGCACAGTGCGTGCTTTGGACAGAAATGTAATATAGTCACCACTCGTTTCTAGTTCAATGACTACCTGCAACTGCAACGTGGAAAATTTTATTTTCCAATCCATCACTTACCTCAACACAAAGGGAATAAGAACACAGTGTAAAATGTAGAGTCTTAACTCACAGTCCACATGCCTCTCTTCTTTTATTTGTTTGACTATATTATATTGTTCGTTGTAGTTGTTAGAATGACTGATCATAGCAGCGATAGCCCTTGTGTTCAGTGCTCTACCCCAGAAAGACACACTCAACCGACTAGGAGGTCAGCTTGGTGCGCTCACGAGGCAGAAGAAGAACGTAGCAGAGCCCTTTGAGCAGAGGAGGGCTATCGACTAATGAGGAAAACAACGGTGGAAGAGAGCCTCAGCCCAAAAGTGTGGAATAAGATGAGAGGAGAAGAGCACGAGCTGTCTCAAGAATATGAGGATGCTTACGCTCGGCAACACCATTCTGAGCAAGAGAACCCGGGCATGAGAATTTTAGAATAGTACCCTGGTCAGCAAGATAACGCCGATGCGCATCAGAAATGTACTCGCCAGCATAGTCAGCACGAAAAACATGAATTACAGTACCATATACTGAGTGCGAACCATAGTGGCGACTTGCTGGTAGATGGAAAGAATAAACTGACCACAAGAAGACATCAGATAAATTCAAATGAATCATGAATAATCATCAATAAAGATAACATAATAGGAGTGACACCCTTTAGAAGTGAAGGGAGCACGCCCCCATATGTCACAATGGACAAGATCAAAAGGACACTAGGACACATATTCACCGGAAGGATATGGGAGTTGCAGCTGTATGCCAAGCTTGCAACCCATGCAATGGAGAGCACTCTCACCAGAAACAGGACCTAGGACACCGCTACCAATCAAAGTGGATAGTCTAAAGCCTGATAGATGACCTAGATGGCAATGCCACCAAGCAAATGTAGGGGCAGATGACGCAATCGACATATAGGCTGGAGAGTTGGATGCCAGAAGATGGCAAAGGAAAGCTCCCATTGACCCTGAGAATCATGACTCCGGGGCCCAGTGCCCACCAGCTGAACACAACAGGAATCCGCCTCAAGAATGATATGACAACCATGGTCAGTGATCTCTCCCGCGACTATCAACTACATAGTGAGCTAAGGAACATGAGAAACGGTAGGAACATGGAAAGAGGAGGTGGTGAGAGTGCCATCGGCAATATGCACAACAGAAGACAAATGGGGAGACGATAATGACGACAAATGAGTGGGATCACGAGTCATATGGAAAGAGGTGCTAGAATCTAGGAACTACTTCGAGGAGCTTGGGTCAGGAGTGGATGCCAAAGGCGACAGACAGGTAGTGAGATGGCGGAACGGGCAAGAATCTCCTGCTCCGCAACAGAAAGTGAGCAAGGACCTCGTAGAGTGTAGGCACCACAACAACCAACAAGGGATTCCCCGGTCATCACCGGGGAGGACAGGGATGATATAGGCAGCCTGGGAGAGAATGTCGGGAGAGAGGTGGCAGACAGAACAGAGGTCGCCTGTGAAGCACAACTCACACCCCCCAAGATGAAACTGAGGCTCCAGAACTGCAGGTAGCTGCTAATTCTCTCTCTTTTTAAAAATACAGAGGAGGGGGAACAGAGCAGAGGAGGCCGTGCGTGGTCACGTGAGCGGGGGCGAGAGGTCGTGCGGGGCACTGGTAGGAGGCCGCGCGGGGCGCCGATACGAGGCTGCTTGGGCGTGGATAGATGGTCGGCGCGAGCGGCGCGGCACGGGGCCACGCGGGAGGGCATCTAGGGAGGGCGCAGGAGGGTGCGAGAGGTGGGGCCGCGTGGGCCAACGGTTGGGGTGGCTGGTGCAGGCACGGGCGGTCAGTCACAACTCACAAGAGCGAGCGGCCGGCGCGGGTGCTGGAGGCCGCGAATCCAGGAGGCACAACGGTTGCTGGCTTCCGGTGCTGGAACCGGCGCGTGCGGCCGGCGGTCCGCGTAGAGGGGCCGCAATGTGAGCGAAGGGAACCGCATGGGGCCGGCGCGGACAGAGGCACGCGAGGGCGGTGGGGTTGGCATGTCGCTGATGGCTCAGTAGAAGGTGAGAAGTGAACCCTAGCTTGATACTATATTAGAATGACTGGAATGAGGCCAATCAGGTTGTATTGCCTGGCCCAAAGGTGTAGATACACGATTTACAATATGTAAAGAAGTCCTCCAAGTAGAGAGAAAATACATACACATCCTATATATCTAACAGTAGGATCTTAGTATTTGGTAAATTATAAAAAAAAAAATCTAGCATCCTATACTTCTTCTTCTTTTTCTTCTTCTTGTCCGTGAGCACGACTTTTAAGATAATTGTGCAGATGCATTTTACACATAATGCACAGGATATATGCCACTTGTTCTGTGAAAAAAAGGTTTGTTTCAGTTATTAATTTTGAACAATCAAATATCGTTGCTTATTTTTTTAGAACACAGACAAATATCATTATTGTTGAGTAGCATAATTAAAATACTTTACACTCATAGTTTTAGACCTAATATTACAATGCCCCAACATCAAAGATGCAAAAATAAAATAACTAATTCCGATCAAAGTAACACACCACCGTCATAGATTATATATAGTGAAAAAACATACTGTTGAGAGTCAGGCCAAAAAATAATTTTTGACTTCTGGTGTACAGCTACAAAGGTTAGCATGATTTAAACTTGTGTTGCTTGGACTGGAGCAGCCGTTTCATCCTTTGTGACATCTACTTGCTCAGTTCTCTTTGCCCAAAGAACGCAATAGAGACCTCCAACCATGGTGGTTCCACCTAAGACACTACAGAATTGATGATAAATTTCTGGTTAAAAATTGTGAAGCATTCATCATTGTTAGCAGAAAATCGAAGACAATAATAGAATGGGAAGTATAAGGAAACAAAGGCACCTTCCAAGGGTAACTGCTTCGCCAAGAAATGAAGACAGAACTATTGTGACAAGCAGAGTTATCGGCATTGTCATCGCCAAGAAAACTGGTCCACTCTTATCGATCACCCATACCTGCATGTAATATCCAATTCCGGAAACAAGTATGCCCTGCACCATTTTCAGAAGTTTCAGAGAAGTCACCATCATATATATTCCTATTGCTTCATACCAATGGTCCCTTTGGCAAGTGGAAACACAAGAAAACATATGAAAATGAACACTAAGTCGAACTGTATGTTTTTATTGTTAGATTCTGATAAGGCCTTTTTGAGTTTTCAAGATCTAATAGTAGGCATGCAGCCTTGAGGTTTCCTTTGAAATAATCAAAGATAAATTGGTTTAAAAACTCTGACATAGAAAGAATTTATTTCCCACGAGAGTTGAACCATCCCGTGCAATATATGTTCTAATTTGCCAAGATGGAGCAATATATTTGATGAATGTAAAGTTCTGACGGCCCTAAAAGATTTGCTGTGACTTAAAGCTAAAGTTGGTTCTAATTGAAATTCAATACGACCCGATTGGCACGTCAGGATAAACAGGTGCAAGTTATCATCACCATCAGATGCATCTAGCAGAAAAATTCATCTAGACATTTCATATATCAGGTAACAACTGATTGTTGCCAGACACAAACAACACACAGGCCGACACAATAGGAAGACTTAGTTTGCTTACAGAATAAAGCACGGCAATAAGACTTATATCCAGCTTTAGCTTCCACCGTGAAAAATCTCTCTCTACCGCAAGGGCGATAAAGAAGCTCTGAGTAGTTGCAAAAACCATCTGGAGAGTTGTGTTGAGAAGCTTAGACGGATAAGCGTCCAACATAGGCCCCTGAGAACAAAGTAATTAATGTGTATATAAAAAGAATGCACGACCCGAGAGTAATATTGCATTTTCTGTTATGAGATTAGTACCTGTAGCACTGTCCAAAGAGCCCAAAATATAGTGCCTAAAGTCATTAGGAAAATTCCTAATAACCAATTCCTTACTGTATGAGCAGTCACTTCAGCATGGGAGTTACTTATGTGGTGAAGAAGACGGTGGTGGTTGAAAGATTTCAGCTCAGGCCCCTGATAAAATGCAAGTTCAATGACACCAGCAAGGCAAAGCACTATACCAGTAAGTTTCACGGTTCCTTGGAATGTCTTCACGTTCAGAGATTCAATCCTACAAGATATAGAACGGGGGAGAAAATTTAATCAAACTAGTTCTTGAACTTTTTTCTCATAAAAATATATGCATGTTGGTTTAATAGAGATATGTGTAGGAGTCTGGGAAATAATACAAGTGTGAAAAATAGAAAGCCTTACCTCAAAAGAACTGCAAAAAAGAAAGCTACCACTGGCAGAACGTTTGATATTGCAGATGAGGATGTTGCTGAAGCATAACTGAGCCCAATGCTGTATACGTTTATAGAACCAGAAATCCTTAAAGTAAAACATATATAAAACGGTTAATGACTGCTCTGAAAATAGATTTGTTTTGGCACAATTAACAACAACCCACTAGATAAATTATTACCTGATTTTTTCACATATACTATTATCAGTCTGATATTCTATATCATTTTTAACATAAACTGAATAATTGTTTCTTCGTAATAGATTAATGGTTGATTGCCACTATAATAGAAATCTCAGAGTCCTCTATCTGATTCAACATATATGGAGCATATATAGGACAGTGGCAAGATCTATCATCTATATGGTAAAACTTTTACTATAAATTCCAAAGGAATATAACCAGAGGGATCCTACGTAAAGTCACATTTATTTGTAATGAGGAAGGGGTATACATATAACATATATATGCTTACTAAATATAACCTATAGAAGTAAACAAATGAACCTGTTCACCCTATTGGTCAGTAGCTGACTTCTATTGGCAGTTATCAGAATTTATTAATTTTGTATTTCAAAATTTTCGACTCTGATTCACAATTTCCAAAGAAAAATGAAAATATCTTAGCTATAATTTTTTAAGGGGTTGTATGCGCTAGAAGGGTCTCCTAAAATTTCTGAACAGATACAGTTAACTCTCTGTCCAAAACACAAACCAAAACTGAAGTTATAGCACATATGCGCTTTCTGCATTCATGAAAGAAAGGGTTCCTAGCTAGCGTCAAGGTGGATTTGCTGTCCACCTTTAGCTAGTGTTTCAGTTGCAGCAATTGATATGCGACGTACTCTGCTTCGCACGAAGATAAAGCCACCACCCTTTGCTTGATGGATTGCCAACCAAGGAAGAACAACGTGCTGCTCGTGCTCTTCCTAGTGTCAATGTCACCGCCTAGGTTGCCATCATAGTAGATAACCAGCCGTGCACCACCAGTCTAACCACCAATAACGCAGACCATAGTCGAGGCTACCATAGCAGCAGTGGACTTGTGGTAGACTGACGCGCTCCTAGGTGCGGTTCCACTTGATGTCTCGATCTGCTCTTGCATGGCTGTGCGCCGTACCATATCATGTTGTGCTTTGGCAAAAGAGCACACGTCCTCTATATTTGCCAGGAGCAACTCGGCATCAAGATCATGTTGTGCAAATTCAGATAGCAGGATCTCCTCCGCGATTAGATTGTAAATGGTGTGGTAGTGGACCGGGGAGTCACTGTGCATTGCATCCAGCCGTGTCATTGTCATCCCTTGGCATGATGAATTCTGTGTAGGGGGAGCCGGATCTTTTGCAGGCATTGTAGGGGAGGTGCATGTATTATGTAGGACTGGTGTCAAAGAAGCAGGAGATGGAGGAGTCCTTTAGATCGAAACAGGGGAGGTCTTTTGCAGCTGTCTTTCCAGCGGCTCGCTCCTGCCTGTGACGCACACGCCAGCCGGCAAAGCGCGCCTGCCCATTCCCACGCTGCGCTCCATCCTGCGCTCTGCCACGCGCCCCATCTCCTCCCCAACCCCACCCCCAACCACACACGCACTGCCGCGTACATCTCCTGATGCCATCGCTGCCCGGCTCCGATGGGTACGTGCTGTTGGCGGTGGCGAGGGTGTTGGAGCAGCCCACGGTGTCGGGGCGGCCTAGGAGATGGCTCTCCTCGCGGGGCCCCTCTGGGCCGCGGCCTGACTCAGCTTCCCTGATCAACTGGGGCTCGCCGTTGCCACTCCAGCGCCCACCGCCAGGGTGGCTTCCATCCACTCCCTGTACTCCTTGCCGATCTATCGTAGTTCCCCACCAGATAGGCCGTGGTCTCGCAGGCGAACGCTATGTTTCATTCGTTTTAGGCGTTTCAGACTTTTGTTTCAAGTGTTTCATCTGGATGTTGCATCAGTATATTTGCAATGTTGCATATGTTCCAATGACAAAATATACATGTTGCAAGCCCATGTCTCAAGTGTTTCAAGTATTTCTAACGTATGTTACAAATATTTTATCTGGATGTTTCAAAAGTAGATCTTGGTGTTACACATGTTGCAATGGCAACACCCATAATATTTCAAGTGTTTCATCTGTTTCAGACTTATGTTGCAAATGTTTCATCTAGATGTTTCGAAAGTAGATATGATGTTGCACATGTTGCAATGGCACTGGTGGCTGACAGACTACGGCCTGCCTCAGGGCTTCGGCTCCTACCTCGTGCTTTCCTCATGCGGCGTGCCTTAGCCTTTCCTTTCCTCTACCTCCCCTCCCTTCCCTCCATCTCACCAGTTCAAGAGCTCAGTGGGGAAACCATACCCGACGAGCGCAGGAATGTCGGGTAGGCGCAGCAGCAGGCGCTGGGCGGGGGGCGGGAAGCGCAGCAGGCGTGGGCAGGTGCAGTAGGCAGGGAAGCATTGGGCGTCCGGATGGGGCTAGCATCTAGGCATTTGGGCGCTAGTCATGCCTTGTTACACAATGAAAAAAACTACTCCGAACAATTGCTGCTAGACAACTTAAAAGAAGTCCCTTGCTAACATCTGTCTCATACCGTAAATAGAAAGCCAAAAAAAAAAGACAGCCTACTATTCTGTAGAACACAAGGATTACTAACAGAGTGTACATGCATAGAAAATATGTTCGAGTTCAAATACAGATCTTTCTATCTTGGGTCCTGAGGATTGTGAAACACATGCACGAAATTTTAATCCGAGAACTCATGCAGATTTGTTTCAAGCAACTTTTTAGATTGGTGGCCTGAAATGTTTCAAGCACTCAGATCAACACACTAATTCATTTCATAAGAAAGACAACACAAGTCCATAATATGACCTCACTCGAACGTACCCGAAGAATGCATGCACAAACAGTTTCAGAGAGACCTTGTATGACAGTGCTGGAGCTGTTTTCCTGCACGAAGAAACTTCATTTCAATCATCCATATATGATGCCTTGCAACAAACGAAGTTAGAAAACTTGTTTTACATACCTTTCAAGCACAAAAGCAACTGGCACCATGAACAAAATAGCAGTTGCATGTCTGTAGAAAACGAAGACAGATGTGCTCATCCCTTCATCAAAGGCACCTTTGGCTACTATATGCATGCCTCCGTATATGAACCTTAGGATCAATGCTACCACAAAAGCTACTCTAGTGCCCATCATCACAACGGTATGTCATAACTTCTGAACGAGGTTGTTTATATAGTCAAAGAGAGAACTGATTCTGGCATTATTTTGCATTTTTTAGCATCCTTGCTTTAGCATCAGCATACTTCATGGTAGAATTTTTAATGGATGGAACAAATTCAAGTAGGATACTCTACATACTAAACCTCACAACTTGTGCGATGCATATATATGTTATTTATTAAGGGCATGCAGGTTACTTGCCTTAATGATAGATTAAACATATTAATTTCAGTGAAAGACTATTCTAGAAGCTCTTATTAGGTTTGTGTATATTTTTTTAGAAAATGGAAGAGACTTCCTGCTTCTATGTCACCACACACAGCGTTATTAGGTTTCAATATATATAATTATGTATGTTCCAACAAATAGCAACAGTGTGATGTTCAGGATTTTCAAAAGAAAGACGTATGTCTATTTGCACCCATTTGTAGAAGCACAAAGCTAAAAGCCAAAAGCAGGATCTAAGGTGCTGCTAAAATTGTATTACAAAACCAGTTGCTTCTAGAAAAGAAGCTTCTGACTATACCAATTTGGTTGATATTCTGCTTTTTGGCAGCAAAAGCACTTTCCAGAACCTGAACCAAACATAGCCTATGCATAATCAATAATCTAAACTACAGTTTGACAGTGTGATATCCTTCTAAACTTATAACAAAGAAGTTTTCTGGTTAATAATCTTCCAGGTTCTGCCATAGAGACCAAATCCCTCCAACAAATTTTGGACTGCCAGTAATGATCTAGAGCTTGAACCTTGTCTGAAATACATCACAGGCATGTAGTTTTATGTTGATTTTCCCAGGCCGATACGTCCTTTAGAAATACATAACAGGCTAGGCAGAGGTTCCTTATGTAAACTGTCTACCGAACAATAGTTTTCATAAGCAGTTTACTAAATCTGCCATTGATATGCGACACATTTACATGGCGAATTTCTTAAGAAAACACCTGTACAAAATTAAAGGATTTCCACAAGCGCTCCTTGACCTAACAGTTCCCACTAGAGGCAGTGCTAGGATTTGGACATAAGGGGGGAGGGCAAACAAACCGACAAAAAATATGCATGATGAAATACATATACTGCCATGGCCAGAGTATACATAGTGGCAGAGCCAGAAACATTTAGAAGCCCAAACCATTCTTGTTATGCAGAAATATTTATCTAAAAACTATTGGGTTTCTCTTTAATACAAATAAAAATCCCTTTGCACTTTGTTGATGAGCTCGAGCGGCTGCCTGGGGTCATCAGGCGGTGGTTCTGCCACGAGTATACACAATAAATAAACAAATATATGTTTGTGTCACAATGCAAATGAAATCTGAAAACTAAAAATACTTAATATTTTAGAAAAAAGAGAACAAAATTGATTAGCCTTGGACCTCTAGCGTTCACCTGACCAATTTAACTCATAAGCCATAAAAAAAGAATCGCGGTAATAATAGGAACAAAGGATATAAGGAAGATAACAGAAAGACTAATCCCAAATAATATAAATGCTATTGTAGATCAATTCGGAGGAACAACAAACAAGAAAGCACTAACTAATTTAACAAGCTAAAATTAGGGAGTGCATTGTGAGGTTGAACTAGATAATTGGTAGACAATAATAAAAAAGGAACAAAAGAGATGGAGAAAATAATAAAAATATTAATTATTAATTATATAAGATGCTATTAGAGAAAAATTTAAGTACAAACAATATCATTAACTAGCTAACTAGAATATTGAATATAGCTAATTAAGTAGATGTATTGTGCTGGGGAGGGGGGGAGGGGGGGGGGGGGGGGGGGGGGGGGGCATAGAAATGTTGGAAGTGCTGGGCCCCCTCAGCCCCCTTCCCTCCGCCACTGGTTCCCACATGAGGTCCATAAGTAAATCCACCAGTGGAAAAACAGAGTGGATGTCTAGGCAAAGTCTTTTTTATAGTAGTCGTTAATTGTTTGGCACATATGTTGTTTTGTAGAATCAAATTAGTAACATTTTTGTATTTTGATAGCCTTCTGATTAGAGTTCAATAATAAGCTTTCTGGTCCTTGAGTGTTGAGTGTCTAAAAAATACTGCTTTAGGACATGACCGTTTTAAAGAAATACCTGATGCTATTTATGCTTTGTCAGAAGCTTTAGAAAGAATGGATGAGAAATAATCTGTTCTCACTGATTTTATATGGCTTCAATGATAGCCATCCATAGTGACAGAAAAGTACAAAATCGATGTCACAATTAGGGAAAGCACATCGGGAGATCCTCACCCACCAAACACAATGATCGTTTTATATGTGCAATTGCTTTATAAGAGTATCTCCAACAATATTCGATAAATGGAGTCCCAAAAACTAATATTCACTGCACGTTCACTAACTACTCTACTGCTTCAGCAGCTATATAGATGTGGGCACGTGGCTTACTATTGATGCTCATTATTATGCACATATTGTGTATATCCCATTTACTCTCGGATACAACAGTACACGAATCAGCATCACTCCTGTTGATTATACATGAAAAATGGTATATTCTGCAAATGATATATGTTTTGTTACATACATGAACAGCGGTACTAGTATGATCCACCTCCGAGGGGGAGCTAGCGGGTGAGAGACCACGCCGACGAGAGGTCCGTCTGTCGGTGGAGCATGGCCAGCGTGCAAGTCCTCCGGACCTCCCCCTTGCTAGGATTATGTGGGTACACTCCCAGAGCTGTCATCACCATTTGGTCTAGCTGCTCCTCGCGGATGAGGACGCTCGACTTGATTGTAAGGATCCCTTGCACCCTTGAACTCTCATAGGGGCGGTCCCTCATCTTCAAGGGGAGGACCCAACGGCCCAAGAAGGTACGGGTCACCCTCGGTCCCGTCAGGCCCCAGTCCTTCAGGTCCTTGATCACCATTAGCAATAAGGGCACATGCTGCGATTCCAATAGGGTTGGCGGACTCGGCCACCACTCCAGCGTGTCACCATGCAGCCGGTCCGGAGAATAAGATGGCAGCGGCGGCCACACATTAGGGACGTAGAGCCACCTCTGCTGCCACCCCACGTCCGTGGCCGGGTGGCAGGCAATCAGGTAGCGCTCCTCTCATCCGGGACGAACTTAGATCAAGGCGACCCCCATCCAAGGACGATGTACCCCCTGGGGCACTGAGCTAACCATCTGGAAAAAACCAGCACATGTCATAATGGGCAGGGATTATTCCCTGGAAGCCCTCGCACAGCATGATGACGACGGAGAGGTGGATGATCCCCTCTAGGGTCAAGTCAAGGAGGTCTAGTTGGCTTAGACGGTAAAAGTCGAGTTGATGATGGGTTTCTCATCTCTCGCACGATATAGGGCATGTTTAATTTGTCCACTAAAGCAACACAAATGGGTTATGATCTAAAACTTAACCAACGATGAGGTTAATGTTGATGAATGGTTGGTGAGCGGTTGGGTCATGGTAAGACGGGTGATGGTCTTGGATGACATAGCTCGCTAACCGATTAAGGACCATGTATTTGTGGTAGCAAACCATGAACATGATTGTACAAACCACTTGTCATGAATGAGGATGACAAGCCAAGTACCTAATTACAACCAGTCTACCCGTGGATCTGGCGTGAAAGTGATGCTAGGTAGATGGGATGCCGTTACCTGGGTACCTCTCTAACCGTTCATGGGCACTCTTGGCTAGATTAGGGAAAGGTTGACATAGATTTCCCTTTTGTACTGACAGGTCTCATGGGAGATATCATTTGTCTTTGGTGGAGTTAATGTGTACCCCTCTGCAGAGTGTTTCATTCGAAAGCTATAAGTTTTGTACTTCTAGATATGAACTTGAGTTGAATTGAATCTAGGACTCGTGGAAGATCAAGATCCAAATGCTAATGCTCATTTCAATTAACCATGCTATGCTCGTAAAGGCTTAAGTGTAGTGTTCACATTTATGATTCTTGTATAAAATGTGTCTATGCAAAACTAGTTGTATTCCTTGCTACTGTCCAAATGCATACTTCTTGATTATTATATTGGGTAAGTCCTGCAGAGTACAATTGAGTACTCACCTTGTGAAAATCCTGAGTTTTGTAGGTAATACTGCTCTCGTGCATGGCTTCTTTTATGCTCCTGAGTCCTAGGAGGACCAAGAGTAGTGTAGAGGCCAAGACTCATAAATGTGTGGACGTGGCACAACCACACATTGTTATCTTTTAAAACTATGTTTATGAAATACTTCCACTAGTATCTCTGATGTCGGTTATGTAGGCACTATGTCATGTGATGAACTAAGTCTGTGAAACAACTTGGTATTGTAAACCTAAGTACCTAGATTTGTAGTATGTTCTATCTGTGGTTGTGATGTATTCTCTTTCTCTAGCTTGATCCTGGATGAAGGTCGGACATTGAGATAGTACATCATATGGGAGGTGTACCAGGATGACCAATTAAATGAATTATCCAACCTAGTAGTCAACATAAGACTATTGAGCTAAGTACTCATTTAAAAGGGAGATGATCCTGATAGAAGAAGTCGTGAAAGACATAATGGCACTTGCTCAGAAGAGAATGACCGATAAATCTAAACCTAGAAGAGATGTGGATGAACGAACTCAGTGTCGCCCTAGGCAACAAGGAACACCCTAGCCATGTCCGGGGCATCTCCTCCATGCTTGGCCTTAAGCATGGTTGGCCACAGGAGTTGGATAGCTACAAAACAAGGCAATGCTACAAGGATGACCTGATGGACACCCTTTGGAAAAAGGTCGACGCATATTTTGAGCAAAAATTTAAAGAATTGAAAGCTTCACAAGGTTTCTTTACAATGGTGCCAACAGTTGCAGTGCCAAGTAGTGTTGCATCAATCACATTTGATACTTTTCCTGTAGACACCATTGACACACCTACACCATGTGCTCATGTCGGCCCCTCATTCTGAGAGTCCAAGGTGTATCTGTACTTGCGCCAGGATCATGCACAAGTATGCACAAATTAACAGAAATGGCACACAGGTGTATAATAAAAAGGTTCTGAGCTTTATTGATATATAAAAATAGAGTCTTACAATAGTGGCCCGAAGGGCATAGCCACATGATTTACATATCAAGCGGAAGACTACTACTATGAAGCGGCATTTCTTACAACATGGTGGTCTCTCTAATACGATGGTATTTTATAGCGTAGCGATATCCTATTCCACAGGCAAGCTCGAGCACTATCAAAACCCTAGCTTCGATGACTCCTTCCTATGATCGTAATCCTCGCGTAACTCCTAATTGTCGCGGTGTGCCTCCTCATCGTAGTCATGGTCCTCCTCGAGGTCAACGTACTTAGCAAGCCCTAACCATAGGGTGGAAAATGGAGGTGGAGTGGAGTAATCATAATTAAAGGTTGGGTCCTAACAGAGTATTACCATTCTCAGTAGTTACCGGGTTGGTATTAAGGTTTCATTATTCACATTAGCACAGTTTCATTATACATAAAAGTAAATCTAATCATAGCATCCCATCCTAGCATCCGCCCATTCCAAGGACATGGCTATTTGAATAGATTTAATAAACTCTACAAAGGTGTACAAAGTTCCCCGCACATTAGACGCAATCCCATTTAGGATCAGTGGACGGAATAGGCCTAACGAGACCCCGTACCCGAATGTACGCGACCATAGATGTCCATATAACTCTACCACGGCTTCTCAGGGGTTGGAAAACACACTAATCTCGAGAGGATACCAAATCACCCCATCGCATAATCTCGGATGATACGAAATCATCCCATCATAATAGTGTAGACGATACCAAATCATCTAAAAAATAATAATCACTACAAAAAATCTAGGCTTTTATAACAAACTAAAAGTGTCATGAAAAGTACAAAATTTGTCACAAAATGAATGGTATGACGAAAAACCACTGTCATGAAGGTCGTCATATAACGACCATCACAAAATGTACCTTGTGACTATAATATGGAAAACCGTCACAAAATGTGATGACCTTTTGTGACAGTTTTGTTGTGTCGTCATATATTGTACACATTTTATAACACTTGATTATGTCATAAAAAGAGTAGTCAAATGGTCATTGAATACCATGATCGTCACAAATGCTGAGTGCGTACCCTAATTAATGCTTGCTATTATGACAATAAGAAGCGTCTTGTATAGGGTAGTAAACAATGGTTAAGAAGCCGTCATGCATTATATATTCATTCAGTGATGAATCTTAGCACAGGTCATATAACATAGACATAAAAGTTAGCACCATCATTCACATAGTACCCAGATCATATGATACATTACATAGTGCAAATAGGTTCAAACATCACACAAGTTTGTGGTTTACATATGCAAATAAGTTCATATAGTTTCTGACAAGACAGAGTTTGTAGTTCCGGCAATACATTAGCTCCCATGTCCCTCACCACAAAGTAGAAGAATGTGCACCTTGCAAGAATCTATAGCTCCCATGTCCCTCACTTCCCTCCTTGCTTGCTGCAATTTTCAACTAAACAAAACAACACAAAAGAAAATTAGTTGGCAATAAACTTAAATAGAGCTAACATTAAATTGTCACGCTCCACCTCTTATTTGGAAACAGCAAGACACTATCAATAGATTCTTTCCAGCCCATATGACAGATAATAATTGGACAGTGGCGACATACAGTGCTTATAACCATTTGTATATTGCAGACATGTCAGTGCCATTCATGAATCTAGGAATCAGAAGTAATTGTCATGAACTGGCAAAAAATAGTTGAGAGAATGTCTCACCAAATGCAGCTTGTGCAAGCTCCACATATCTGTTGTACCTCCTGCCTGGGACAGCCTCATGAAGCTTCACTAGGATCCAGAGCGTGTACAGTTGCCAGAAATAAGCAATAGTCAATGAAATTATCCCCCAGCTCCTGCAGTCCAAAGAGTCAAAAACAGTGATATGTCAGAAATGGTTCTAAACTTTAGCTATAATAATTTAGGGACATTGAATACTTCAGGGAAATTGGCTGAGAAGATTGAAATCCAGTCCAACTGGACGCCATAACCAATGGTAAAAAAATGATGCAAGATTTTTTTTTCTTTTTCAATTGCAATAAAGAAAGTATAACCTTACCAATTAGTTACAAGTACTGCACACTTTATTTATTCTAAGTTACACATGCTATGCTCACAACAATTCAACAAACTTCAAATTAGAGAAGGAAAAACAGAAGGACGAAATTCCATAAACATATGAGATTTATACTGTGATTTGAAAACTTCTAATTGTCTCTCCTGACACCTTCACACATACTAGCAAACAGAGCATCCTCATGAATATAAATATAGGAAGGAGAGGGTTAAGCAGTCACAAAACTTTTCAATCAAAAGACTGGACCTATTGAGCCTGACCTGAAGTTGTTTGACAATCCAGAGCGGCAATTGAAGCACAAAAAATTTCCTTGGTAGAGAAATTCCTGCTTCACCTCAACTGAATTTGCTCCTGCAAAATTATTGGCATGGGAAACCACCATAAATAGCTTGGATGTAACGTTACTTTAATTTAGTAGACCATGAAGGACACTCACATGATCAGAGGCACCATTTATTCCGTGATGTTCTTTAATTTAGTACCAGAATTGAGATGATGAAATCTCCTTTAGCATTGAGTTTTTGCCCCTTGCTTTGTCAATTTCCTCAATCTGGAAGAAAAAACATCTAGCGCCAGAGCATGTAACAAATTAAATGAAAATCTAGTGGATGAATATTATTTCAGCACATAAGAGCATTGGGGAAAGCAATGTTGTTGGATTTCCTACTTGATTTCATAGTCTGGACACAAAATCTTTTAGAAGCAAATGAACTCAGCAATCAACTAACATACTAATGGCACCCCAAGATTGGAGACCTGCAGGCTTGCTCATGGCTTTCGTGCTGCTGTGCGTTCAAATATGGAGACGGACGTCTTGAAGGAACAGAGAGCTCACCTTGGCATTCAGTTCGTGGGGATCGAGCAGGTAGCCCATGGAACCGCCCGCTGCTGCCGCCACCATATATCCACCAGGGGCACCAAATAGCAAAAAGGAAACATTGTCTGCATCAGAACGAAACAAGATCAGCCATATTGGAAAACCAAAATTTGTTTGCATCAAACACTGACATGCAGAGTATTGTTGCTTTCTTCAATTCGTCACCTAACCAGAGTAATCTCCACGCATCAATCCATGGGAGGCGCAAGTGGAAGCAACGGATGGTTGGCAACACATTGGTGAAGAATGGAGGTGGGCAGGAGCAGTGACCGCTTGCTCACCATCTGAGGCCCGGGAAGGCGAGCGGGAGGAGGAGCACCTAGAAGCTGAGGCCGGCGTTGAGGGAGTGAAAGGCAGCGTAGCCGCCGCGGCTCTCGGTGACGGGCAGCCAGGCATCGCGCAGGTCGAGGCACGTGAGGTGGCCCACGTCCTCTAGGTACCCACGCAGGACCTCCACCACGCGACGCCCGGGGGTCCTAGAGCCCTAGAGCCCTTGCGCCTCCCACCGCCGCCTCCCACCGCCGCCCCCGCTGGCTCTAGTCGGCGTCGCCCATCCCACTCCCGAGCTGCAGCAGCAGGTGCACGAGGGAGTCCTCCGCGCGCCGCTGCTTGTGGAATGGGAGAAGGGAGGAAAGCTAAAGAACGAAGTTAGGGTTCAACGGAAGCAGTGAGGCGAGCATCTTTACCGTCCATTTTTCGATCTACCGTCTAGGACGAGACATGCCTTTGATTTGGGCTGTGGTGGGCCGAATTCAATTAGGGTTTAGGTCTAATATACTGCGTTAAGTTTTTTTATTTTAACATTTAAGTATATTTTTTTAAAATGAACAGAATTTAGCATGACACACATGGTCTTTCAAATAGAAAAGTTATCAACAACAAAGTTATATAACTCACTAAGATCTACAACTTTTGTTTTGGTCAATTCCCCATCCGAGTTTGATTGAACTATTTAAAATTTAAATTTCAAAATATAAGGAATTCAAATAGATTTTTGGGGTAATAAATGATTTCAAATGGAAAAAAATCTCAACAACAAAGTTCTATAACGCATTGAGATCTACCACTTTTGTTTTGGTCATTTTTCCATATGACTTTGTTTGGACAGTTCAAATTTTGAATTTCAAAATATAAGAACTTCAAATAGAATTTTAGGGTACTAAGTAATTTCAAATGAAAAAGTTGTCAACAACAAAGTTGTAGAACTCATCGAGATCTACAACTTTTATTTTGGTCATTTATTCATCCGACAAAGTGATAGTAACATTGTCCACAGATTTTATATATCTCTCTTACAATTTCATAAACTATAAGACATATGTAAAATATGTGGATAATGTTACTATCACTTCGTCGGATGAACAAATGATCAAAATAAAAGTTATAGATCTTGATTAGTTCTACAACTTTTATGTTCATAACTTTTTCAGCTGAAATCATTTACTACTTCAAAATATTGTTTGAAGTTGTCATTTTTTGAAATCCAAATTTTGAATTGATAGAACAAAGTCACGTGAAAAAATGACAAAAAATAATAGCTGTAAGAACACAATAACTTGATATATCATGATTTTAGAAAAAATTAGAAAAAAACATCATATTTGGAGTCAGTATGCGGGAGAAATACTAGTTACAAGTTTTAACCAAAGATTAAAAAGAGAAATTACTCTTGTTCATGATAGAGTGATTTCTCTTTTTAATCTTTGGCTAAAACTTGTAACTAGTCTTTTTGTCAAATACTAACTCTAAATGTGATGCTTTTTTTCCAAAATTTTCTAAAATCATAATCTATTATTTTATTTTGTTCATCTTTCTATGTGACAAAATTTTTAAATTTTGAATTTCAAAAAATTACCACTTCAAACTAGATTTTGAGACCCGAAATGATTTCAGCAGAAAAAGTCATGAATGTAAAAGTCATATAAGTCATCAAGATCTACAACTTTTATTTTGGTCATTTCTTCGTCCGAATTCGTTTCGGTAATTTTAAATTTGAGTTTCAAAATTTGATAAATTCGAATAGAATTTTGACATAGTAAAATGCAAATGAAAAGGTGAGGAACAAAAAAGTTGTACAACTCATTGAGATCTACAACTTTGGTCTTAGTCATTTCTTCATCCGAATTTGTTTGAACAATTTAAAGCTCTTGAATTTGAACTCAAAATGGATTTACAAATTAAAAATAAAAAAGAAAGAAAAAAGAAAAAAACGTCTCCCTCCACCTGCACCCCCTCTTCCTTTTCACCTGGGCCGATGCCCAACTCCGAGCCCAACAGACGTGGGTCAAGGGTTCCAGCTCTTACTGGGTATATTGACGTTGGGCACCATCATGTTTGAAATAACAAACAGTGACGCTCTACAACCATCACATAAAAACAGCACATATCATCATAAAAATGCCACCGTCAACCTTTTCCTGGCGACTTACATTTTGTGACGACACTTGGAACCTATATGTGACAAAAAAATAGTGTCATCATAAATAATTCCGGTTGTCCTGATTTTATGACGCTACAGACTTTTGCGTCATATTATGATACATTATATGACAAAAATTTACCCCATCATGGGGATTTTTGTCATAGAAAGAAAGATTTCTTGTAGTGAATATGGGCTCGAACGCCGCCAAAAACTCAAGGGGCTTAACGTGGAGGATCACATAGCATCCACGCCAACTGGACCATGAAAGATCACATAGCATCCTTGTCTTCTCCTGATATTCTGCTGCTAACACCGGCCTCCTAGTAGAAATTATACTTCTATCTAACGGGGTGTGAGATCAAGTCTACCCATATTAGACATGTGGTTGTACGTAATATCTCACTAGGCGAGAGGGACTACGAACCGATCCTTATATGACTGAGGCGAGTATCTCCCACAGGAACCCTCACTACGCGATCTTGCCAAGGTAATCTATCCCACATAAATTACCTCCACTCGTCCCCTGAAGGAGTATTCAGGTTTATCAATTTTAAGTCTCACAATTATTATCCATAAGTTCGTTTATATCAAGGAGCTCATTGCATAGCAAAATAACCATTTATCGCAATTCATCATTAATCGCATTATAACCATCGAGCTCATATTCTAGGATAATAATGCAATAACCAAGTTCATGTATTTTAGTAGTAAGTAAAGCAAGGTGGTAGAAGGGTGGGGGAGATAGTACTTGCCATCATTGTTGTCTCCTTCCGGCTCAGCTCTATCCCAATATCCAAGGTGGAACTATGACAACACACGGCGGCGCATACTTCTAGCTCAGAGACTCCATGAAGAAGAATTATCCCATGTACTATTTGAAGATGACATGGCAAGCCTTGTGGACCTCACTAGTACAAAAAATATTTTTAGTGACACCACCCTTTTCTATCAGAGGCGGTTCAACTAGCACACCGCCTATAACCACGCCAGTGAGCACTGTAGCTCTGTGACTGCCTCTGAAGATCCACGTTCAGGGGCGGTTCTATTAAGAAAACCACCTCTGATAGACGTCCATTTTTAGGGATAGTTGCTTTAAGAGAACCTCTCCTAAAAATGGATCTTCAGATGTGGTCCTCTTTATAAAACCGTCTCTAAAAGTGACCTATTTTCAAAGACAGTTCCTTAAGAGAACCGCTCCTACAGATGAATTAATAGAGGCGGTTCTCTTTAGTCAACAACCCCTAAAAATGCCTGATGAGTACAGGCCCGATCTTCCGAGAGGTAGCCGGTAAGTTCGATTTGTGGAGATCTCGACGTTGGCGATCCGGCTTCAAATCAGACGCGATTCGAACCCTGCAACCGTTACACCACTGCTCCGTTGGTTACCAACCAAGCACAACTTGATTAACCTCGCCAAGAAGGCTTTTCCTCCAAGCACAAGCAAGAAGGTAAAACACGCAATCTGAAATTGCAAATATGAATGACGCGAATATCAATAGAGGATTCAAGAACTCGGTTCCAAAGGACTAATCGACACAGTGGAGGAGATCAAGAATGGGGGCCCTAGATCACTGTAAAAGGATTTGTCACCACAGTTACAATAAACGATTCAGTTTCTTGATGGAAAACTAAACTCTAAACAAAAACCCAATTGTGTAGCAGCGGCGGCGGCTGTGTTTATAGTCTAAGACTCGACCTAGGGTTGGGGACAGCCAGGGGTTGGGCGCCCACAACTTGGGCTTAAGGCCCGACACGATACATGGCCAAGTTGGCCCAAATAGGTAACACAGCACCTTGCTGTGGTCACACAGAATGATTCACAGACCTTCTGGAGCTGGGACCAGATCCAAAATGATGGCGTCGTCGTCCCCTTTCCAACGCATCCAAGAATGGCCCGTTTCGATGTCGTATGAGAAAGTTATGACCGAAACAGTGACGATGTGTCTGCTGAATCCGAGGGCGACGTGGCAGCTGAGTTGGGAACGAATTGCAACTTGGGGGAAGACCATAGCGTCAGTGTGTCTAGCGTGGCGATGTCCTCATCAATGCCCTCCCCTAAATACCCCTTCTTCCTGCACGGGACAACATGCATGCTGAGCACCATTAGCTCACTTGGAGGGTGAGAAAAAGCAAAAATAGATGGGGGAGGTTTTGCCCTTTGAAGCTTTGAAGGAGTTGGGTTTGAGAGGTGAGATAGTCGCATCCCTAAACTCTTTTCAAACTTCACATGTACATTTCTTTCACTTAGAGATCTAGAGAGAGACATGCACGATGTTAGATTTTTTTTATTTTTCCAAGCAATTTAGACTAATTTTTACCCAAATTACTTTGGCTCACATGAACTCTAGTTAATTTCTATATTTACTTTATCATTTTATAAGCTTCAAGTCTAGAATAATATAATATTTGTATAGAAAAATAGACATCAATTGCTTCAATATTTATTTGCGAATAATACCTTCATGCAAATATACCTTTTATTTTTCAAGGGCACATATGGATAAGTCATGAATGTACACGAAACGAATGCATGAAGCTTCCTACATACAAGATGTGAATGGTTTTATTGAAGCAGCTAAAAGGCATGCTTTGATTAAGCAGACAAAGAATATATATTGTCCCTATTTTGACTGTCGGAACCGTATAGTATGCCGAGATCCAAATACACGTAGTCCGTGTCCTCGTTCTCCTGGTAGTCACCATCGTTTGTCGGTGTAGCTATCATATAAGACTACCACCAAAAATAAAATAAAAGAGCAAAAGCAAACATAGAACAATATGGTGGTACTAGGTAAAATAAGTAGAGCTAGATTTTAGATGAAATTTAGAAGTGATTTCATGTGAAACGGAGTTAGGATGAGGGAGATATGCATTTTAAAAGTTTAATCTATAGTTGGAAAATTAGATGGAATTTTATATGTATTTTTTGGTGTATGAAAATATGTGCAAACTACATGGATAAATTCCTAAGTGCATCTAGTTTATTTACAAATTTTCTAGGAATTTTCTAGTTAAGGAAAATAGACTTATAACCCTCTGTGTACACTGGTCGGGTGCACCTAGTGTCGGGTTCATAAACCCGGGGTCCCCAATGGACCCGCTTTCTAGCAAAAACTCAGCCTAGGAGATGGCGTAGAGACAACGAGTGCCTCTCGGGCCGGCCCAGATACTTAATGACAAGCCAGGAGAATGATTTGGTCTGTGACCGGAGGACCTGGCCAAGGAGGAGACATAGTCTGACACCGACCTCCTTTTCCGACCAGAGATACGCCAAACCTCTGCTTGCAGCTCTTCCCCAACCGACACCATCGGGGCCGACTAAGAACAACCGACTGGGGACACCCGCTCGGTAAGGGCCTGGGGATTAGGCGGAGCAGATAAGGTAAGGCGCTCAAGTCAAACCGCAATATCGAGGACCGTCCCCTGTGCACCTGTAGGACGGTGCCACCAGGCCATACCAGATAGGCGCTATGTAACCTCTAGGTGTGTTAGAACCTAAGCAGTGTTATGGGCATCGTCGTTTGCCATACCCTGCCATGCCCTGCGCACCTGTAGGACGGTGCCATCGGGGCATGCCTAGCGAACATAGTAGAGCCTGCCAGACGCGTCTGGGAATAAATAGTATTATGGGCACCGACAACCGTCTCATACCCGATGGCGTGAGCAACAAGACTAGGTAGCACACGTACGCACTCTCTCTCTCTCTCTCTCTCTCTCTCTCTCTCTCTTTCTCTCTGACTTGTAAGGCCATCCCCTTCACCTATAAAAGGGGATGCGCTCTCTCCCAATAGGGATAGAGACACTCTTGATCTGGCTCTAGACAACCTGAGCATTCGAACAACTCCATAGCTCTAGAACTCAATAGCTACACAGAGCATACGCTTCAATACTTAGCGTACGTTAGAGCCCCCGTCACTCTCGGCCCTTCGGTTCAGAGTCTGACCAGGCCTTTAACACCCCCTTCTTATTCCTACTCGTTTGTAACTCCACAGCAAACTTCGAGCACCTGGGCTCAGGAATAAAGTCATCGACCGACTAAAACTGGACATAGGGCACGTTGCCTGAACCAGTATAAATCATGTGTCATTGAGTGCTAGGCCACATCCGATCATAACACACAGTAAAACTACAAATATATACTTGTTGGTCACTTTTTGCGTCGACACCTAGTGTTTTCTAATGCGTACCCAGTGCTGTGTGTGTGGGGTGCATGTGTATGACGCGTGGGGACCAGGGGTTAGCGGCGGTTGTCACTGATGGGTGGGCTGCACCTAGTCCTAACGTCCATGCGGAGGCAATAGCATCAGTGGTTGGGCCCACGCAACAGAGAGAGGGGGTGAGGGAGTGATGACAGGGACGTCGGTAATGGGTACATTGTTACTGCTAGGTCCTGCATGTCAGCGAGAGAAGAGAGGGAGGGGAGGGAACAACGACGGATGGGGTCACCAGTGTGGTGACAGAGACAGGGGAAAGGGCGTCGGGCTCACCGAAGTGAGGTTCACCGGCGGTGTTGACCCTCGGTGGTGATGATGGAGTGGTGGACGATGTGCAGAAGGTCTCACTACAACCGGTGGTAGGTTCGCCGGTGGCAATGGGTGCCCGTAGTGATGGTGGCGGCTCGCCAGAGTGGATGTGGTTGCGCCGTGCAGTGGAACTAGCTCAAGAGGCCTTATTCTACTCAACCAGCTACGTGAACGTGAGTGCCGGTGAGTGGTGAGTGCAGTGGGGGTGGTGTGGTGCTTAGCCGAGCCTAGCCGGCGGTGGTTGTCGGCCATGGCAGCTCGACGGAGTGCGGTGCATGGTGGCAGGGCAGCACATGGGCTTAGGGGAGAAACTAAATAGCGGAGGAGGGAAAGGAGGGGCTCTGAAACTCACCTGCCACTCCAATCAGTCAATGGCGTAGCAGAGAAGGGGAAATAGCATGGCGGCTTCACTGGCACCAGTGGATCACAACTTGGGGAGAACTGGAATAGGGCGGGGAGGAGAAGGGGAGAGGAGAAGTGGAGGGGGAGATGGGGTGTTCCTGCCCTTAGTGAAGCTATCGGTGGTGAGGACGAGGCCAGAGCATCACCGTTTGGAAGCCTATTTATAGGCTTGCAATGGAGGTTCTGGAGGTGAGATATTTCTCCACGCCACGAGCTTATCCATTCACGCGCGTTCATTTGAATCCCTAAGGCGGTTCGCCACAGTGCGACCTTATTCATTCACGGCCGAGAAAGCTTGACGTCTACTCATGGCGGTATAGCTAAGAGCAGCCATGACACCGCATGTTGAAGGTGCCATAGTGAGAGGGAGAGAGGAGGGGAGGAGCGTCTATGGGGCTAGGAAGCTTTGCGAGAGTGCCATCGATTTTATCCTCTCGGTGCTAGGGTGGAGCGGGGCACGGTGCCAGTAGCGTGGCCAAGGCGACGCCATGACGCGGTATTCGTGTCGTCATGAGGTCAACGACGATGATGGCAGGTGGGCCCCTTATGCTAGCGAGTGGGAGAGAGGGAGTGGGTGTGGCACGTAGTTGGCTGGGCTAGCCCAATGCAGAAGGAAGGGAAGGGAGGGAGGAAGGCTGCTGCGGTGGGCCGAAGGGGGAGAGGGAGGGAGAGAAGGAGCCCATGAGGCTTTTGACATTTTCCATCTCCTTTTCTATTTCCTATATTTGTTATGCATTGTTTGAAATGGTTTTGAATTCAAATTTGATATGTAAAAATGCAGAGAGTACCAACATATGTTCAATAATCAATCAAGCAAGCATTCACACAATTTCACACATATAATTTTATTTCTAAGTGGACCTATTTGTGCTAAATAAATTCCTAGGTGAATTATATATATTGGTTTTATGTAAAGTTTTAAAAAGTTCAAATTTTTAGTGATTTCTAAACTAGGTCAAAATTCAGGGTGTTACAGCTCTGCATACTCCTTACAATAGGAAGGGGAAGACGATACAGGTAGCCAGTGGAACTGCTTATCCAGGATGCACTATGCACTCTGATATACTTCTGGACAAGTACGTGAGGGTTGAAGTTCTCTCGATTTCTCCTAAGCATTCTGATTATGATGTTTACATCCCTGCTCGTAATGGTGAGATGGTCTTGGGCAAGCTTGCAGGGTATTCCATTGCTTGGCAACTACAAGACATTGTAGTGTTAACCAACCCGTCGACCACCTTCTACTTCTCAGCTACAATTGACTCAAGCAGAGGAACAAGGAGAAATAGGACCCACGGGCAAAGCATGTGTGCATTCACCGACATATGATCAACAGATGCCATCGTTCATGGAGGAGCTAGTAGCCTAGAAGGACGCCGGGTCCTTAGACACCTTTAAAGAAGAGATGTTAGCGATCATCCGAAGGGTGAAAGTACCTAATGGGTTCGAGGCACCAGGCACTACAAGTCTCACATGTGGCAATGAAGAGGCACATCAGGATCAGACTCAGGCAGGAACACAACAAAGTGTTAGGGGGCAACGCTCTGCCACCACCGCCACCGCTACCATAGGTACAAACTGTCACGCCACAAATGGCTACACTACCGCTACCTTCACCGCCACCGTAGCTACAAATGGCTCCATCACCACCGCTACCACCATCGCAGCTACAAATGGTTCCTAAGATGGCGAGAGCATTTGAGAAGGGTACCAACCTGCCCAATGCTGATGTATCTATGATGTTTTGATCACTTGGAAAAAAGTGCAATCAAGGGCAAGGGGGACGCATCTGCTTCAAAGGCCAAGGAAGCATTTGCAACAAAAGATCTAATGAGCAAAGCCGTGGTGAACGTTGACTTTGTTAAAGATCTGATGAGTCAAGACTATCCCGATTGCCCCTATGATTTCGTATTAGGCAAGGAATTCCTACCTGATTTTGCCCTAGAAGGCAACAAAAGATTGTCACACATGAGGGCCTTTCAAAAGTGGTACTTGCGTGTGGCCCAACTCAGCTTACAAGTAGTGCCGGTGTGTTACCCAGCTCACAACATATTCAACATCAGTCTCAAATTTTTGAAATTAACCATATCTTTTGAGGACACACAATTCTTATTCCGCCACAAGAGACTTGAAGTGAGTCGGATTACCCTGTGGTGCATGTAAGTAGTGTTTTCTAGAACTCATCCTCAAATTTGGTTATATGTGCATGTCCTGTCCTTTTAACCACACATGTGTCGTACTTTCGTGTAGCAAAGAGTGCATGGATGCGACCAAGTTGGATGTGAGGAGCACATACCTTGACCCTGGTGTCATTAATGAGGCAAGTCACACTGGACCTCTAACATGGCAAGATGATCATCCTGCATTGAAGGGTGCCAAGGGCAAGGCAAGAGAAAAAATTAGGAAGGTTGCACACAAAGAAGCAAGGTCAGAAGTCGCACTATATATCAGGAAGTTATGTTATTTGGTTTATGTTGGCCCACTAACACCAGTATCATTTTTCATGCAATTTGGTTTACGTTGACACCATTATTTTTTTGTACTAATGCAGCGATCAACTCATAGCAAGCATTAATCTGAGACTTGGCGGCGTAATCATCGTAATCATCTATGACTATGTGAGAAAAGAACAAAAAGCATAATCATCTATTACTTGTGATACTAATTTTTGCATCCGATTGTTGTTATAGCGAAACTGATTATTTTTCCATTAAATCGTGTCTACAGATATTACGATAAAGAAGGTGGAGTGAATGACCCAGAGAAGCCGCCCGCGCATCGAGAGAGAGGGAGTTGCGAGAGAGGATACGAATCTGGGGAAGGGGCTCGCCGCCACCTCTTAACCGCTCACCTCGGATGCGCACACGCCGCCGCCCAAGCTGGAGGCCAGGAGCAGCTGCCACCGCCACTCAAATTTGCTTGTCTCTGCCGCCGCACCAAGAATCCCTAGTGCAAGCGTTGTTGCCGTGCTACCGTGTACTAGGAGAGGGAGTGAGTTGCGGGCCATCCCACCGGGCTGGAGAGAGAGAGAGAGAGAGAGAGAGAGAGAGAGAGAGAGAGAGAGAGAGAGAGAGGGAGTTGCGGAGATATGAAGGAGATAGAGCTCGCATGAAGGAGATAGAGCTCGCACAGGACGATAGGGCAGAAAGTACTATTTTACCCTTTTTTTTTTTGAAAATAATTTCTGACCCATATATTTTTTATTCTGGACTGACATATTTTAGGTTCTGGCCCACAACTTAAGTTCTTCTACATTGGTTCTTCTTATTTTATAGCCATCTGATCTACCTAAATGGATGGCTCTAGTTTTTTCCAAGCACCGTAAAATTTCACATATTATTTTATATGTAATGGTCTTCTAGCTTGAACATATACTATTACCTTTTGAGATAGAATGAGTTTAGCCATTTTCAAGATCTGTTAGTCTTATGCTAGCTGATCAGATGGTTAGTTTCTCTTGCGGGTCATATCATTTTTTTTTTCAGTCCATATGTAGCTGTTCCATTGATCATAGTTACTCGTCCATAGTTTGGGAAGGATTGGGAGTTATTGGGATGGCCTATGTTCATTCTCCTCTGAAACTTTTAGCTACAGTTATTATTTGTTGGAATTTAGAGAAACATCACAAAAAAATGTTTCCTGGCCACATGTTCAGCAAACTTGCAGCGTCTTTTTGGGATGGCCTATGTTCATTCTCCTCTGAAAGCTTTAGCTACAGTTATTATTTGTTGGAATTTAGAGAAACATCACAAAAAAAATGTTTCCTGGCCACATGTTCAGCAAACTTGCAGCGTCTTTTTTTTTCTTTCAGACCATGAACAACTAGCTACTAGCTACTGTTCTATGGAATTTAACTGTTATTTCTGCCTTTGTTCACATTGTCAGACCTTGAGCAGTATTACTAATTTAGCTGTTCTTCTCTTTTATGTTATTTTATTTTCACTTTGGTTCAGAGGCTGCAAATGATAAAAATTGTACGTACAGGGTACAAATATGTGAATTGACACTGTAATAATTGATCAGGAATATGCATGGACAGGGATTTTTGACAACCTTGATTGGTGAAGGTACTGATGCTGTTGGTTTGAGTAATCAGATTAGCCGATTTGATGAGCAAATAGAAGCACATGAGAATGCTCTTCCATCTGACAGAGCAAATAGCAGCACATGAGGTAGTTCAAATGCTGCCATATGTTCTGACTGACCGCTGATTTGCTGAAGTTGTGAAGTATGGAAGCATAGTTTTTTTTCAGTTTAGTATACTGAACATTTTCACCCTATAATATGCTGTTGCCATGTTGGTCTAGAATTACTTTTGTCTTCTGTGATGGTGTTGGAATTGTGGTAGATTGGTAGTGCTTGTACTGCCAAGCTGGTGGTTTTTTTTTTTGTCCATGAAATTAAATTGCAGGTACCATGTAATGGTTATCAGTTGCATCTATTTTGTAATTAGACTAAGGTGTTGAACTAGTTTTATCTACTCAACTGTTGGAATCAAATCTAAGAAACACTCATCAACTGATTTTCAAAAAGGTATACATGTTAGAACACTAAGAATGTACGTATTTGGCTCTTGTCGTCTTGGTCTCACATAGAGGTATGTTAAGTCTCCCGAAGAAAGACTCCTAACCGACAGACCCCCGGACCGATCCCTCAAGTACGCTCGCGCGTACCCTCCGGTCAAGCTTGGGTGGAGCCCGAGCTCCCGACTGACGGGAGCCTGAGCCTGACCCCAGCTCGGCCCCAGCCTAGGCTAATGATCGAGCCAACCACCGACGCCCCAAGCGTCGTCCAGCTCCTGAGCACTGGCCACCCCGACGAGCATCCAAGGCTGCTCCTAACGATTGTGAAACTAGGATCAATCATATTTGCTAATGCCCTCCTCAAGTTGCAGAAATTGCACAAACATCAAAGGTACTAGTACTATGCAAAATGTGATTGCTAGATCTTCAATGCAGTTGGAGGCGACATCTTTGACGGCCTCGACCTGAACTTGTGCCTCTGAGGGACATGCGGCACATCAAATGGGCGCCACACACAGGCTGTGTTCTCTACCTTGCCGCAGATGTATGAATCATGAAGGCCGAAGAAGTGGCGATGGGTCAGAGTCAGCCGCAAATCGGCGATGGGAGGAGGAGGGCTTCCCAGCGGGCGACCTGCAGGCCCGCAACAGATGGTTGGTGCAGACCTCGTGTATGTGGCCGGCGGTGATCCCTTGTGGTGGGGGAGAGGTCCTGCAGATTCCAGCGGTGATCTCCGGACAGGCAGCCGGCACCAGTGAGCCCCTATAGTCTTGAGGCGGCGGCGAGGCCCTCGCCAAATCCATGCAGCATATAGTTCATCCGATAGAGGGAAAAGAAAGCGGTCTGCCTAGCGCCAGGTCCGTCCGGACGCCCGTGGGGCTGCCACCCGTCCCGCACGGCCGCACCTACCTGCCCTGTCAGGCCTGCTGCGCCCGCCTGCAAGCATGTGGGGCCTGCCCATACCAGTGGAGACCGCCTCCACCCGCGCCTGACACTGATTGCCTCCACCCACACCTGACATCGAGGCGAGACAACAGAAAGACGAGGAGGAAGATGAAACACCTGATCTAGTTTTGAAATATCCGGATGTAACAATTGCAACATACGTCTAAAACCAAATGAAACATTTGAAATATGCATCTGAAACACTTGTAAAAATATCTGAAAAACACTTGAAACCATTGTAAACATACACAACATCCAGATAAAAATACTTGCATCGTACATGTGAAAACATATGCAACATCCAGATAAACACAGTTGCAACATACGTCAGAAAAAACAGATGAATCATTGAGAACATGAGCTTGCAACATACGTGTACAACAATTACAACATATGCAACATTCCGATATATTTTTGCAACATCCGTATAAACACTTGTAACATTCCTCTTAAACATCTGAAATAATTGAAACATACTCTTGCAACATGTGCTTTTAGCGCAAGCGCAATATCGCATTGCTGCTTGGACAAATGGAGCTCGTCATTGTGGAGCTCAACACTAGCGCGGAGCTCGATACCACGGAGGGCGCGGAGGTCGCCGGTGCGGAGCTCGTCGGCGACACGGACCTCGGCAGTGACAAGGCAGGTGGATGGAGCACAGCCGCGACGGGAGGTGCTAGTCCGGGCGGGGGCGCGTGGCTCGGGCGGGGGCATCGCCGGCGAGCGGCTCGGGAGGGGGCGCTGGTGAGCGACCCAGGTAGGAGCGGCGCTGGCGAGCGGCTTGTTGCAAACCGCGAGAGGGGGCGCACAGCTCGGGGGTGGCGCCGGTGAGCGGCTTGGGAGGGGGCGTCGGCGAGCGGCCCCGGGTAGGGCGACGCCGGCGAGCGGCTCGTTGCGACCTCGAGCGGGGCACATAGCACAGAGCGGCGCGAGCGACCTGCGTGGGAGAGTGGATGAGGATGGTCTGGACGGGAAGTCACGCGAGCAACTGGATGAGCATAAGCCACGTCCGGACTCCAGTCACGGGTCGAATGCCTGAGCTATATCTTTATCGAGAATAAAGAAGAAGCCGGCCAAACTCTAAAATGACCAAATTACCCTTAATTACATTTAATTACACGGAAAGGAACCACGGGTTCCTCCCAAGCACCGTAACAAACCTTACAAAAACAAATTTTTCATTAAGAGATCCTCCTCTGAAATTTTTTTATCAAAGTTACTAATGGGAAGATCTACTATTGCAATAGCAATAAGCATATGATGGGATGGCAAGGAAAACTCGTGCGGTGGTACTAGAGTCTCGAGTTCGCACGCTTATTCCGCATTAAAAAACACATTACTTGTAATATATGACAATCGACTATAGCGCTTTGATAGTTGGCTTGTCCTAGAGTTTTTTTAAAAAAAAAGAAATTGTTGTTTTGCATTGTTTTTTAGTTTCAGAGAAATGCCTTTCTACAAGCCCACCTCTGCAAAATACTCCATTCCATATAGTTGAAAAATGCATCTGGAAATGATTTTCACCTACCTCTAGAAATCAATTGCATAGTTACGTTTCCAGGTTTCACATTGCAACCCAGACTTCCTGATTTTACCTACATACTTAAAGAAGACATTTGTAGAGGCGTTAACTTGAGTTACACTTCACCTAATTGAATGAGGATTTGGTATACTTCATTCAAAAGTTTGAAGTTAGTTTGGATAGGAAGGAAAAGGAGTGAACGTAATTAGAGGAAACCTTTTGTTCAGTGCAAGGCAAGAAAGATTTGTACAGTGACACGACTATATGCAGAGATCTGTTCATGGAGCTATTCTCAAATTGAGAGCCCATCGACTGGCCCCTTTAAAAGAGGGTTTCATTCTACAATATCTTCAAAACCACAAGTCATTCATTTATCCATCTCGGATAATTTACTCTTTCTTCCATTAGTATCATGAACATCATCTAGGAATATGGTCATGAGGATCATAGGGGCAGTAATGTTGGAAACCAAAGTCCTGACAAACTAGTAAACATGTGTACCTAGTATTTGAAAATATTAGTGTTGTCTCATCATTTTATTTGTCTCAATAATTTTAATATCTACAATTAATAAACATTAATGAAAGACTCCTTTTGGAGTTACTAACTCTATGTGAACTGATTGTAGCGCTTAGTTGGTTAGGTTCTTGTTCAAGTCCTTGACTTAGCATGCTGCTCACATTTGTTAAACGCGGTTCAGTACTACTCAGTATTTTTTCAGGTCAGTTTTGACTTATGGTGTAGAATAATACTGAGTAGTACTCAACCACGTTCAGTATCAGTCAGTACTACACCCAGTATCTTAAAATACTGAAACGCGACTACTAAACAGTACGAATTTTGTTCAGTATAATAGCTTGGTGTAGAATAGTATTCTACACCTAGGGTGTAGAATAGCGCGCATATATATATATATATATATATATATATATATATATATATATATATATATTGTGTGTGTGTGTCCCCGCTATGTCTAGACCGTCTTTGACAAATAATGAGTTATTGAATGTGTATGAGTTATTGACTCGTTTTTTCTTCTATTCTCAGGTGGCTATATAAATATATTGGAAGGTGAATAATCTGTACAGCAAAAAGAACAAACAAAAGGGTACAATGTTGCGTGAGCCTTAGCTTGAAACCACATTGTGGTAACTGTACATCGTGTTAGATATGTGTCGAATATGTGTATAATTTTGGTTACGTTGGACTTGATTTGTATTAGGGGGTATGATAGAGTTGGAGTCGAACTCTGTGTCCTAGGGGGTTATAAATATGATACCACCCCAGTTGTAATCATGAGACGACTTGGCGGCTGGTTTGGGTGGCGGCAAGGCCGCGGGACCGCTCGGATGCTGGTGTAGCTACTGTTTTATGAGGAGGAACACCCATAGTCATTGCCTCGAGAATTAGCCACGTCGTCGAACCTTGTTAAAAAAACATCATGTCTCGGTGTCGTTCTCGTTTGCGTATTTTCTTCTATGGTGGTTATGCTTCCGCTTTCATCGGTTAATAGATCCATTTGGGTCTGGAACTAACCGTGCACTCTAACAAGTGGTATCAAAGCCCATGATCGAAAAAACTTAGAAAATCTCAAGGGTCACATGGTGACGGGGGAGCCCGTTAATGTCTCGAAGGTCACACGGGTTGTGTGTGATATGGAGCATTGGACTCGGGGCTTGAAAAACGCCTTCCGGAGATCACACGGGGTTGTGTGATGTGAAGAGTTGGGTCCAATGTGTGACGGGGGAGATTGTTAGGTTTAGTCTCACGTCAGTAATTGATGGTGGGGGGCACAACGTATAAGGCAGGGGCAGTCCTCACCTATTAGATTAGTCTTTTGGTTTGAGTTAGGCCCAATGCCTGAGTATGTTATGGGCTCCAGTGGACCTAGGCCCGAGGGGCGCTCGCTCATGGGTATAGCGAGTTGGGCCGGATTTCACTGTGCACTTGTGCAAGCGGCAGGACAGTCGATGGTGCTTGCTAGCGGCGCAGCTGTGGCGGAGAGGCTAGCGGTGATATGCTAGTCATACCGTGGGGCAGAAACGACGACGGGATCAGCAATGACGACATAGGAGCGTGGCAGCTGATGGAATTCTTCGTTCTCTAGCTGTGGCGTGGCAACACGTAGCGTGAACTCAGGATGCAGGTTTTGCATTGGACGAGTTTGCGTGCTTCGAGGACAGCAAGGTGCGTGGATCGATACTAGTTGCATGCGGGATCGAAGGGTGTAGGGCTGAGTTGGAAGGAAGTATATAGACGGTGCATGTCTATACTTGCAACTGGAGTAATCTAGTTGGTCAGGATGGCAATTTCCATATGTGACTTTTGATAGTGGCTGTGAAGTTCTCGGTGTCACGTATGCATGCAGGTCGAGTATGGCATTGGATTCAGTTAGCTCGTGTGGTGCCTAATAGGGAGTAGACGTGCTTCATGGAGTCAGACATGTTCGGGCTGGAGACCAATCTAATTTTACTCAATGAGATTGTGGTGATAAAAGAGAAGGGTGCACAGCTGCAGGTGGAGTCATGGAGTATGGAGTTGCAGGGATAGCGGAGTTTCTTGTTTGCGATGGGTCTGCGATCAGACTCGTCGGGCAGCTCGTGTGGAGCTGCGAAGGCAACAACTCAGTTCGGGTACACGGAGGTTCACGCATGGACGGCTTCAAGATGGCGTGCATATTCGCCAAGGTAGAGTTTGTTAGATATGTGTCGAATATGTGTACAGTTTTGATTACATTGGACTTGAGTTGTATTAGGGGTAGGATAAAGTTGGAGTCGAACTCTGTGTCCCAGGGGGTCATAAATATGAGGCAACTCCTGTTGTAACCATGAGATGACTTGGCGGCTGGTTTGTGTGGCGACAAGGCCGCGAGATCGCCTGGATGCCGGAGTAGCTGCTGTTATATGGGGAGGAGAGTCCATAGTCATTGCCCCGATGATTAGGCACGTCGTCGAACCTCGTTAAAAAAACATCGTGCCTCGGTGTCGTTCTCGTTTGTGTATTTTCTTCTATGGTGGTTATGCTTCCGCTTTCATCGGTTAATAGATCCGTTTGGGTCTAAAACTAACCGTGCACTCTAACACATCGGTCTAGGCTTGGGAGGTAACATGAGAAAATCATATGCAACCACGGATGAATACTTATCCTTGGGAACAGTCATGCGCTTCTGAACAACATACAGGCAGGCTTAGACAAATTGGCATGGCACTTCCTGTACTGAATGTGCCACACTTGGGAATTGGGATAGGTTGACACTTATCTGAAGTTCAAATACATGACATGATATTGCTGGCCATCCAAGTGATGAAGCGAATTTATAGATTAGTTTGATCCCTCTTGTTGGCTTATTTATCATATCCAAAAGGATCGGATAACTTGTTAAGGTGCAGCCTTTACTACTAGAAAATATAACATTGGAAAGGATCGGATAACTTGTTAAGGTGCAGCCTTTACTACTAGAAAATATAACATTGGAAAGCTGCTATAACCCCCCTCATGAAAATAATATAATTCAGCGCCCATTTGTCCATTGGCACCCACAGTTTTCGTTCTCGTGTGCCTCTTGGCCCTGTGTCCGTTGTGCGTGCCAACATACGCCAAAGAATTTTGTTTCAGAGGCCCACCACAAGTGTCCGTCTCAAGTTCTAGTTGAGCTCACTTCCTAAGGCAGTGGAAATCCTGTAATGTCCCTCTTGGATATAAGCACCATCTTTTAGAGAGGAAAAAAATCCAACCTGAAGGGATGTGCCACCCCCGGTTCACTGAACAGAACAAACATCCAAAGCTGACATCGGTCAGCTGCATTGCAGATTGCCACCTTTGCCTGCTTTTGCGTCGGCAAAACTGGAATTATATTGCCCAACAATATGAGCCTGATAAAAAGTCTTTTCTCATAGTACTAATAATCTGATAGAAGATTCCTTACATAGAGTTATGTTGATTACTTTTCACTACTAAGAAACGATTTTCAGACACATAATATTTTTGTTTTAAAGGCGGTTCAAAAAAAACAACTACCTCTGACATGATAAAATCTACAATTTTGCCATACAATTTTACATCTTTAGAATCCAACTAATTAAGGTTCTCAATTCTACGATTCCGATCAATAAATTCTACGTTTCAATGATTTTTATGTGTAACACCCCAACTCATTAGAAGCCTAAAATAATAGTGAAGTTGGCCTACGTGATCCATGCGTGGTTGCGTGGTTGATGGTAGTACCACCTCAAAATTTAGGAGGTGAGAGCCAGCTTATAATCCTTGTCGCTTCAAATGTAGCACCTCCTTGTAAACCCTTTTACACGGAGCGAGGAAAAAAGTGTAAGACAGATGCTACGCGTATGTGGGCCTGAGATGTTATGCGCATTGGCTTCGTTCCACATGAGGAACTAGGCCGTAAGCATATTTTGGATTTGGACACACGGGGTGTTACATTGTGTCTAAGATCTTACCAACAATGTGATTTAGAATCTACATACAAATTTAAGAACTTTGTTCTAGAAAATCAATTTTTAGAGGAAGACCTCCCAAGAGATTAACTCTGAAAATCATTTCTAGATGTGGACCTTTGCCTTTGAAAATAGTTGACGCACAAATAAATCCATAATGTTTTCATATGGAATTAGATGAAGACAAACCTAATATCAAAATTATAGAGCATGACAAGATCAACAACTTTATTATAGTTGACAATGTTTATTTTTGAGGTCGTTTAGGCAGGCCCAAATATTTGCTACAAGCTCTCACATCTATTTAAAAATGAATTTTGATTTTTTATTACCAAAGGCAGAAAGAGGTCCATCTTTAAAATTATTTCAAAAATAACTTCTTGATTGTTGAGAGAACCACCTCTGATTTTTTTTTTTCCATCGAAGTTACTAAAGGGAATGATCTCCTATTGCAACAGCAAATACGAATATAGTGGGATGGCAAGGAAAACCCGTGGGAAGGTGGAGGTCTTGACTTCAAACACCTATTCCACGTTAAAAAAACACATGAGTTGTCGTATGCGACAAGCGACTGGTGATTTGCTAGTAGGCTTGCCCTAGGATTTTTTTTTAAAAAAATGTTATTTTGCGTTGTTTTTAGTTTCTATAAAAAGCTTTCTAGAGGTGATCGACTTAGATAGCCCACCCACCTCTGAAACTACTCCATTCCAGATAGGTGAAAAAAAATGCATCTGGAAATGATTTTCACCTACCTCTAGAAATCAATTGCATAGTATTGTTTCCTGCATTTACTTAAAGAAGGCATTTTGTAGAGGTCTTAACTCGAGTTATACACTTCACCTATTAATGTGTACGAGTTAGTACTGCCTTAAAACATGTTGGTTCTTATCTTCCGGTCCAAGAGATGATATATATAAATGTTTTGTAAGGTGAAGAAATGGATAGGAAGTTACATTACAAGAAAACAAAAGGATTCCAAGGTGTGGTGCTATGGTGCATTGTTTTTGAAAGATTATTATGTTGTGTTTTGACATTCGCAAGAAAAGTTCTTGTACTATATACAGGTTTAGGTTTGGGAGGCAACAGGGAGAGATTTCGTTAAGCCATGTCGTGGAAAATACTAGCCTTTAGCAGGTAGTTGCTCTTGATTTCAAGAGTATGCTGTTACACACAGTGCTGCTGCTCTTCATTTCAGTCTTGGCTAGTTTAGTTTGGACAAGATCTACCGATTGCTGCTGCTGTAACAAAGCTTATTCAGATTATTACGTGGTGGACTTCCGATTCCTCTCGTTGAATCCTTGACAAAGAAATGTCCAAAACTTTAGCAGATGCAAGTATGCAACATTATTCCAGCACGTGTTTATACAAGATAACAGTATAGCTATTGGTATTGGTACCAATCCTAGAGAAAACATGACAAAAATATATATTCGCAAAAAATAGCAATCATCACAAGAAGCATGTGTTCTGTATTATTTCCCTCTTGGATGTAAGCATTATTTTAGAAGGGCTGTGCCACTCCTCGTTCCCTAACTGGCTTGCTGGCTCCATGCATGCATGGCTCGTGTTCACTGAACAGATCAAGCATTCGATGGTGGCGACGTCGATCATCAGCTCCAGATGGCCAACAATTGG
The DNA here is from genome assembly GCF_019320115.1 of Miscanthus floridulus. Lineage (NCBI taxonomy): Eukaryota > Viridiplantae > Streptophyta > Magnoliopsida > Poales > Poaceae > Miscanthus > Miscanthus floridulus. The sequence goes on from NC_089583.1 coordinate 14,438,166, forward strand.
AACATTGGAACAGCCCAACAATTTTAGGACTAATATATAAGAACTCTTTTCTGATAGGAAGTACATAAAGAGTACTGTTGGTTTCTTTTCCTGCTGTCAGCTTCAATAAAATATAACTCATCCTTCTGATGAGTTGAAGCTCAGGAGTCAGTGAGTCACACTCTCACTCTTCTGTAAGAATAATATTTGTGTTCTTATATCCTCCATAAGACCACAAGGCTGATGAAGATCATATATAACGTCTTGGATGGGTGATAGAAAATGTAGAGGGCTTTTTTTTTACAAAAAAAGATTGATAGAAGACCACAAGTGTTGCTCGCAGTGCCGCAGTGCATTGCTTGTGTCAACATCTAGCTAGGTTTGGGAGGCAACAGGAGAAAATCATCCAGACCATTCGGTACAGTTTGAAGTTGAGACCCTGGGACGGTCATGAATTAGTTGCTGAGGATATCATGGGACAGATAAAGAGTGCTACAATCCCACTGCATACTCACAAGTACACAGTACACAGCACATTTGCATGTATCTCTAGTGTTCGACTTCTCTGATCCTGCCCAATGGACAGACATTTAAAGTTCACTATTTGGCTAAACATTGTTCCTTCTTGTTGTTATCTTCTTGCTTAAATATTCTTGGTATATACTAATGTCATCCTGTCTTAAGAATTCCCTTCATGCACTTCAATAAAAGACATCATATATTGCATGGCTGCTCAAGAACGAACTAATTAGAACAAGGCAAGAACCCTATATATTTTATTTTTCAAAAACTCAGCAATAGAATTGCTAAGTAAATTTATTAGAGAGCAAACAAAGAAAAATCAAATGATTATCACCACTGCATTTTCTTGTTTCAATGAGTTACTTATGAAATCAAATGATTATCCATGCACTCAATATAGATGAAATGCTTCTCTTGATTCCACAGGTCAAATAAATATGTCATCACCTCAAAAAAGAGCATGACAAAAAAAACACCCAAATAAATATGCCATCACCTCAACTTGCACTCAAATACATCTAAATGCTGTAGATTGACATTATCATTTGATATGACCTTGAAATATTCTTTATTCAGGTCAATATCTCAGTTAAAAAGAGGACAATAAAGTGGAGCATTTCAAGTAGCTCCAGGCAAAGCACTAAGACAAAAGTACAAGGAAAAAAATAGTTTCTTCGGCTCAGTACAAGTATTAATCCTTGGAGCACATCACACTCTACCACCCTTCTGTTCTCATCACACTAATTTCAAATGGATCTGCATGTCTTCATCCCAACAATATGCTACAAACTTGTCCTTGGTTATGCTCCTACTGCATCTGCACCTGACAGCTTCTTACAAACATCATGGAACTAATTGGTCAGCGACTACAGTCGCAATCAAAATAGTTAATCAGTTACATATTTTGTACTAGCAGCTTGGAAGAAAAAGGAAACAAGTGAATGTTCAATTCATTAAAAGCTATGGATTGTAAATAGTTCTGCAGAAAAACATGTTCAGTCATTTCTATTTTACAGAAAAACCAGGTTAACTAGACACGGTTTTTACACTGCAGTCAAGAGGAAGCTAGCAATTGGTTTTTACACAGCAATCCAGTGGGCTCCAGCCTCCAGGTCCTCCATATCTCCAGGAAGAGCAAGCCTAAACCAACAGGCAGAAGGGCTGGTAGAAACTGGAAAAAAAAAACAAAAAGGAAGATTAACCAGGTTTGTCGAACAGTCAGACAATTTTACCTCAAAAGAAAAAAAGAACAGTCAGACAATTTGTCAAATGCAGCGAATGAGGCAAACATTTCAAACAAATTCGCATAGCTCTTTTACCATCACGGCTGCTCCTAATGATTGTGAACCTAGGATCAATCATATCTCTGCTAATGGCATCCTCAAGTTGCAGAAATTGCACAAACATCGAAAGTACTAGTACTATGCAAAATGTGATTGCCAGATCTTCAATGCAACCCATCTGACTTCCTGCTTTTAACCTAAAGAAAAGAGTTCGCTTGGCTGAATTTGGCTGAAAAACACTGTTCCGGCTAAATTGTTGTGATAGAAAAACACTGTTCCGACTGAAAAAAGAAGTCGAACAAGCTGACTTTTAAGGTCAGCCGAACGGCACCGTAGAGGTCTTAACTTGAGTTACACTTCACCTATTAATGTGTACGAGTTAGTACAGCCTTAAAACATGTTGGTTCTTATCCTCGGATTCACGAGATGATATATAAACGTATGGAAGGTGAAGAAATGGATAGGCAGTTAAAGAAAACAAAAGGATTCCAAGATCTGGTGCCATGGTGCATTGTTTTTGAAAGATCATGTTGTGTTTTGCCATTGGCAAGAAAATTTCTTATACTATGTACACCTTTAGGTTTGGGAGGCAACAGGGAGAGATTTTGTTAAGCTATGTTTGGAAAAGTCTAGCCTTTAGCACATAATTGCTCTTAAAGTCTAGATTACTCTGTAACACACAATATATTGGGCTGTCCCTCCACATGGAGGATGATTTTGAGCCTAGCAAATTCAGCCCAAATATAGCTCCTTAGTTCTTGTGAGTTATTGATTTCGGTTGGAATCAACGGTGGAGATTGACCCTTGGAAGGAATAAAAATCACAAACCCTAGCCTACATTGCTTTAGCTGCTGGTGCTGAGAGTGAGATGAAGAGAGTAGAACACAAGAACACCATAATATGAGAGAAGAGAGGAAGGAGAAGGAGAAGCAAATATGTCCAGATTTAGTTGCTCTGAACCGGTCATCTTTAAGCCGGTGATTGTAGCTTCAAACATGGTTGTATTGACACCAAACTTGATGACCTCATTTCTAACTTAGAGTACTGTCGGGTTCATAAACCCGGGGTCCCTCGCGGACCGGCTTCCCAACAGAGGCTTGGCCCAAGCAGACACCGCGCAAACTCACGAGCCGACCCAAGTACCTGAACAACAGGCTAGAAGGACGATCCAGTCACCGACCGGAAGGCCTAGCCGAGGAGGAACTGCGCCCGCTTCCGACTCTGACCAGCCTCTCCGACCGGAGCACTCGCTTCGATCTCCAGCCCGCCTCCGGACGGCCTCTCCGACCGGAAGGCTTGGCCAAACACCACTTCCGACTCCAACCCACGTCTCCCACCGGGGGTGCGCCGAACCCCTACTCACTGCTCTTCTCCGACTGGCATGTTCAGAGCCGACTGGAACCCACCGACCAGGGACGCCCGCTCGGTAAGGACCAGGGAACGAACGGAGAAAGCAAGGCAGGGCACAAAGTCAAACCGCAATACCAGGGTCCGTACCCTGAGCACCTGCGGAAACAGTACTCTGCAACCTCCCTGGCATGATAGAGCCTAAAACAGTGTTGTAGGCGCCGACATTTCTCCCAACAGTATTGTGGGCGCCATTAACTCCCATACAGTGAGCCCCCCTCCCCCCCACATGTCTCTGGGCATCGACAGTGTTGTGGGCGCCAGCTTCTACCGTACCAAACGGACATGGTAAAACCCCTTGCACGCCTCTAGGTCTCAACAGTGTGGCAGGCGCCGACACCTGCCATACCCAAAGAAGACAACACAACCTCCCACATGCATCTAACATCCAACAGTGTTATGGGCGCCTACCATCATCCTGTACCCGCCGACGTGGGCAACAAGGATTAGAAGCATACGTACTCTCTCCCTCTCACTTGTAAGGCCATCCCCTTCATCTATAAAAGGGGATGCGCTCTCTCCTAGAAAGATAGATTCAAGTCATTCCAGATTCATTAGATCGATCAAGCTCACTAGTACAGAACCGCCAGGTTCAAACCACGAGCACACGCTCAAACACTTAGTTCATAACGGGGCTCCCGTCACTCTCGGCCCTTCCGATAGGAGTCCGACCGGACCTCTTGTACCCCCCCCCCCCATCCTTCTCCTTCTCGTTTGTAACCCCACTACAAACTTCGAGCACCTGAACTCAGGAATAAAGTCACCGATCGACTCAAACTGGACGTAGGGCACGTTGCCTCAACCAGTATAAACCCTATGTCATTGAGTGCTAGGCCACCTCCGATCACAACGTACGGCAAAACTACAAATATTTACTTGTTAGTCACTTTCTGCACCGACAGTTGGCACCGTCCGTGGGGAAGACGTTGTACGTTCAACACTCTTTGGTCATCGGATGGCCCACTTTTCCACCACTATCGCCATGGCGGGCTCAGGCGATACGATTCGCTTTGGCTCACTGGAGTTTCCCGCACTCTCACCTATTGGGATGTGGGTTCCACCCGTCTTTGAGCCATCCCAGGCCTTCCTCTTTGGAAGCCTGGACTTCGTCGCCGACCGGCTCGGCGTACTACACCTCTGCGAGGAGGCTCTCATTCTAGCGCCTGTCGGAGGGGCGCCCTCCATCGGCTCCAGGACACATGACGACTTCAACAATGAGGCATCTACGCTTCATTTCGAGCAAACTCTCTGTTCAAACCCCGCTGTAAGTAATATGCATACTGTTATTTACTCTCTATTTATTATCTCCTGCCGATTATTCGGAGGGACCATATTGACCGCACCACGAACACCGTACGACTGGTTCCCCTATGGCTTCGTGTACCCCGTGGATGCGCACACTCGGGGGCTCCGGAGGATGCTGCCTCCATCCCCTCTCACATCCGAATTTGTGGGAATGGTGAGCTATGCTCCTACCACTTTCCACAAACTCCCGGATAACGAGGGTGAGAGCGACAGCTCCAGCATCGGTGACATAGAACCTAGCCACCGTCCGTCCTAGGAGTGCACTATGGTGGACGCTCTAGGACAGCCACCGGTCGTTGCGGAGTCTGTGCAGACTCACACCCCTCTAGACCCACGTGTGGGGGCCCTCGCATTTGTGCAAGTACATGCCGAGGAACAACGACAACGGTGGTAGAACCAGCTGCCGCCTGTATTGGCGTGCTCAGTACAGCATGTTGCGCCCCATGCGCATGACCCAGCGGGCGGCGCCCAGGGTCGCGCCCGCTAGGTCCAACATGATATCATGAACGAGGGGAACGATCTCCACAATTCGCTTGGGCTAGCCAGAACATCGTTGTTGCGGCAATGCTCCTGCGCGGCGTTCCCGAGCCCATCGACCCCCAGGAGCGGGCGGTCTACCGGAACCTCTGGGTGCTGGTAGAAGTCACCGCCGTTCAACAGGCGGAAACCTCGGCATCATGACTCCGACACGCGCCCCCTATCCCCACCGAAGGAGTGGAGACGCGCTAGACGGGTCGCTCCGTCCGCTCACTGCTACAGCTGCCAAGTGCGGCTCGGGGGGCAGCGGCCGCACCATGGTCTGACCTGGCGGCTGCTCTACACCGACCACCGGTACACGGATGGCCCGGTCCACACCAAGATGCTCGCAGCGTCATTAGCAACCGGCATCAGGCCCGGCATGATCATGACGACCACCGAGCGGTGATGAGGGCAGGCGACGCGGGTCCCGACCAAACCATTGAGGGGAGCAGAGAAACGTGCCCCAGGCATGGTTGCCGGCCAGACGACCGGAGTCCTAGCCCTGAGGGCCTGGGACCACAAGCCTTTGACTAGCGTATCTGGAGAGCGCCATTCCCACAGTGCTTCCGACCGCCCACCAACATCACCAAGTACACCGGGGAGACAAACCATGATATTTGGCTTGAAGATTTCCTGCTCGCCTACCAAGCCAAAGGGGTGGATGATGACTATTTCATCATCCAGTATCTCCCCATCTGCGTGGGGGAACATGTTTGGGCATGGCTCGAATTCCTCCCGCACGACAGCATCCGCGACTGGCAGACCTCATTAGGGTCTTCGTCAAAAACTTCTAGGGGACGTATGTCCACCCTAGAAACTCCTAGGACCTCAAGAGCTGCCAGTAGGAGCCCAGTGAATCCCTGCGGGATTACATCCATAGGTTCTCTGAACGATGCAACTCGCTCCCTAATGTCGTCGATGCGAACGACATCAGCGCATTCCTCTCCAGGACGACCTATGAGTCCCTGATCCACAAGCTTGGCTGCCTAAAGCCCCGTACCACCCGCAACCTACTCAACGTCGCCACTAACCATGCCTCTGGCGAGGAGGCGGTAGGAGCGGTCTTCAATGGAGGCCGGGACAACTACAAGGCCAAGCGCATGGACCAAGATGAGGCCCCCTCCACACAGAGGGGCAAGAAGAACAAAAAAAGATCGGCGCCGATCGGACAACACCGCATTGGTCATCGCAGCTGATCGCATGAGCAAACAGCCCTAGCAGGGGCTGCCTGACCACTTCATCAAGCTCATGGACAGCCCATGCACCAACCACGCCTACCGCATCAAACACCTCTACATGACCTCCTCAAATGTTTCCTCCGATAGGCCAGCGGCCCGAAAGAAGGGGACGGCAAAGAGGTGGCAGCCAAGAAGGGAGGCGCGGCGGGCAAGGACGGAGATGGTTTCCCTAACCCTAAGGAATGCATCATGATCTTTGGCGGATCTGACGCCATCTGGACCAAATGCCAGCACAAGGTGCGCTATAGGGAGGCATGCACCACCGAGACGGCCGTCCCCTCCTTCCTCTGCTGGTCGGAATCTCCTATCACCTTCGATCAGAGGGACCATCCCTCCCACGTCGTGAGACCAAGACGTTACCCACTCGTCGTCGATCCCATCGTCCGCAAGAAGCGCCTCACCAAGGTGTTGATGGACGGAGGTAGCGACCTCAACATCCTCTACGTTGACACCCTCGATGCCATGCACATACCTCGGTCGAAACTCCACCTAGCGGGGTCTCCCTTCCATGGGGTGATCTCGGGAGCACAGGCATACCCGCTCGGGCAGATCTATGGTGGTATTAACCCCTATACCCTTATGGCTAGGCTTGGGCCGGCCCAAACTAGGGGGTCTGGCCCACTAGAAGACGACGTGTGGCCCAGCCAATCTGCTCGGAGTCCCGTGCAAGGAATCAAGGCAGATTTGGAGATCAAGCAAGATCATGGTCGGTTAGAATAGGGATCTTTATCCGACCACCTATGGCAATTGTAACTAGTTAGGATTAGTTTCCAGATCTGTAACCCTACCCCCTAGACTATATAAGGCAGGCAGGGGATCCCTCTCAAAAACATCTCTCATTGACATACAACAATACAATCAGACACAGGACGTAGGTATTACGCCTTCACGACGGCCGAACCTGGATAAAACCTCGTGTCTGTCTTGCGTCACCATCTTGTTTACAGCTTGCGCATCTGTCTGCCGATAATCTACTACCTTGGGCATACCCCTAGGTAGACTACCGACCATATTTCATCGATAGTGGTGTGCCAGGTAGGGGGTGTGCGTACTGCTCCCTAGAAGAACAAGATGGTCATCATCCCTGGATCCATGGCTACGCCGAACGGCCTCACGTTCACCATCGGCTAGATTACCTAGACCACTGGCTCCGACAACTTCATCGCCATGACCACAAAGGAGGCATGGATCCGATCTATGTCGACCACTGCTTCACCGACATTGGCTACGGCTCTGACCATGTTGGATCTGACTCTGGCTACACCAGCATCGTCTTCGGCCACGCCGACAACCTGTCGTCTGCTTCCTCACTACAAAGGGAGGCTGATCAACAACACCGACCTGCTCGACTCCATCGATTGGGTCGGCACCAAGCTTGCTGAAACCCTAGCTCTGGTAGATTCAATTCAAAATCAACCTACCAAGCAGGTAACCACTACCCACAACAGATCTACCCGACCAGCTCGGGCCAGTCGCCCTGCACGACTCGGTACAGATCTCGTGGTCACATCTACTCCTGAAGGGCATTCCGTTCATCGCTGATCAGCCCCCGCAATGGGTCTTCAGCTCTCCGAGTGTGAAGCCTTGATGGAGAATTACTAGGCTCAGCCCTACGGCCTGCGCAACTTCGTCAACATGGTTCGGATCGAAGAATATCAAGAAGGGTTGGTCCACACAGTTCAAGATGGCGTTTCAAGCTCCTCGTCCAGCATCGCATCTATTGGCTCCGTCCACACTGAGCTCCAGTGTCATGATAATGAAGAAGTTGAGTACGATCTGGATATCCCAGACCACTCCCCGGGTTTCCCACGATTCCCATCTTTCCCACCAAGGCGAGGAGACTTGATCAATGTCGTCAGTAATGACAAGCCACCGGTAGTTGGTGAAACAGAACAAGAAAGGCTAGCACGTGAAGCACGCAATATTGACCGGTTTAATCGCTGACAAGCCGAAGCCAAGGCAGAAGAGGAGGCACGATGCATAAGGGTCCAGCCACGTGATCTTAACAATGCCTTCGATAGGGTAGGGGACAAGCAGGTCTTCAAGACTCCAAGTGCCAACATAGCTATTGCTATGGTGACAATATAATGACTACCCAATACCCCGGAAATCAAGGCAGTTCATGATGATATACAAGCTTACCTGACGGCTGCTACGGCCCAGACCGCAGAGATTACAAACCAAGCCTGGGCTCCATCTGTCTCAGTCAAATCAAGCCGTAGCCGCCAGTACTCAAGTCGCTCATAGCCACCCAACCAACGTGGCTCGTGCAATAACGACCCATCAGACAACCATCAAGGCGGAAATGGTGGTCATGATGATGGTCGGGATGACAACCGCTGCGACTACCAGGACGACAACCGCCGCGACTACCGAGACGATAACCGCCGAGACAACCGCGATAATTGCCATGATAACCACGGTCGTGGGGTCAACCAGGGGGGCAATCGAGATCGCCGTGATGGCAATAACGATCTCTGCTATTACCTCAGAGAATGTGATCTACGCGATCGCATTAACCAAAGAGCCAACGATCGTGCATCCCACGAAAGCTATCGCCGTATGGAATATGATACCACCCACGGCCCTCTGGGTTTGAAGCAGTTTACCCCTCACCTTCGCCAAGTCATATGGCTCAAGAACTTCAAGCTCGAAAAACTCCAAAAGTACGACGGCAAGCAGAACCCTGAGTTATGGGTCATGCTCTATGAAACCACATGCAGATCAGCCATGGCTAACGAGCACGTCATGTCTAATTACTTCCCAGTCGCCGTCGGCCATGCAGGCCACCAATGGCTGGTTAGCTTGCCAACAAACTACTTTGATTCTTGGCAAGAGCTCAGGCAAGCATTCATCAACAACTTCATTGCTACTTGCAAACAACCCAGTAACAAATATGATCTACAGCGGATTCGAGATCACAAAGATGAGCCACTGCGCGAGTATGTCCGACACTTCTTGGAGATGCGCATCAAGGTCCTATCAATCTCCGACAATGAGGCAATCGAAGCTTTCATCACTGGTCTCCGCTTCTAGGATGCCCTAAGGGACAAGCTCCTCCGCAAAAGACCTAAATCAGTCACAGCGCTCCTAGCCACTACTAAAAAATATGCGGATGCCGATGATGCTAAAAAGATAATCGTCGAAGAAGCAGCAAGGGTTCCACGCTCCGACCACACCGCGATGACTACCATGGCAACCGAGTTCGGAATGACAATTTTGATCGCCGCAACCAGCGCAATGATTCCCGTGACCACCGCGACCAGCGTAATCAGCGGTGTAATTGCCGTGACGATTACAGGGGCAAGCGTGCTTGGGAAGATGCCGGCGAAGTCAACGCCGTTAAAAAAGGTGGCAGACGTCGCAACTACGAAGAAGACTATGCCAAAGCATTGAAAGGACCCTGCTAGCTCCATCCCAAGTCAAACCATACCATGGAGAATTATCATGTTCTCAAATCTATCTACACGCGCCAACAGGCTCCGGATACATCCGACAAGCCTAACGACGCAGGGGAGCAGCATAACGAGGACAACGATGATGAAGATGTAGATCCCCGTCACAAGTATGTCAAGCCAACTGACCACGTCCACACCATCATTGGGGGTAGAGTGTCCATCAAGACCAAACGAGAATGCAAGCTGCTCGCCCGCGCTTGCTTGAATGTGGCCAATGCCGACAACCTCATTGCCGATCCGTGCCTCCCTCCTTGGTCCCACCGCGAGATCTCCTTCAGCAGAAAGGACCAATGGGCCACCATACCTGAGCTAGGGCATTTTCCTCTAGTCCTCGATCCTTGTATCAACAAGGTTCAGTTCGATAGAGTGCTGATTGACGGTGGTAGTTCTATCGATATACTGTTCAAGAACAGTTTGCTAGCCCTGAAGATAACCCAGGCTAATCTCAAGCCATACAAGGCACAGTTCTAGGGTGTTCTCCCTGGACAGAGCTCTACACCTCTCGGGTAGATCACGCTACCTATGCAATTTGGTACCCTAGACCACTTCCACACCGACTACGTCAACTTCATGGTCACCGACTTCGAAGGAACCTACCATGCTATCCTTGGTCGACCAGCGCTCACCAAGTTCATGGCCATACCTCACTACATGTATTTGGTGCTCAAGATGCCTACTAAGAAGGGGGTTCTAACTCTCAGGGGCAATGTATACGCAGCTTACACCTACGAGGATGACAACTTCAAAATAGCAGAGGCTCACGACCTCTCTATTCGCATGGCCAAGACCACACTCGACGCCAAGAAGACCCCAGCCGATCACCTGGAGATCCTAGAGCTCGAGGCGCCTCGCAAGAACATCAAGTCCAAAGAGCACAAAATGATCCAGCTGGTTGATGGCGATCCTAGCAAAACGGCCCTTATCGGGGCCAACCTGGATCCTAAATAGGAAGACACGCTCGTCAGGTTCTTGAGAAGCAACGTGAGTGTGTTCGCATGGAAACCCGCTGACATGCCTGGTGTACCTCGGAACTTGATCGAGCACTCCTTAAATGTCGATGGCATGGCCAGACCCATCAAGTAGAAGCTATGACGGTTTGCTTGCGACAAGAAGGAGGCTATTAGGGTAGAAGTTACACGGCTTTTAGCAGCCGAATTTATCAAAGAAGTACATCATCCGGAGTGGTTAGCCAACCCGGTTCTTGTATGCAAAAAGAATAATGAATGGAGAATGTGCGTTGACTACACTGATCTCAACAAACACTGCCCTAAAGACCCCTTTGGCTTACCTCACATAGACGAGGTCATAGATTCAACTGCCGGTTGCGAGTTGCTTTCCTTTCTCGATTGCTACTCTGGTTATCACCAGATCGCTCTAAAAAAGGATGACCAGATCAAGACATCCTTCATCGCGCCCTTCGGTGCCTACTGCTACATGACCATGTCATTCAGGCTCAAGAACGCCGAGGCTACCTACCAACGCGCCATGTAGGCCTGCCTCAAAGATGAGATAAAAGATGACCTCGTCGAGGCTTATGTTGACGATGTAGTTGTTAAAACCAAGGAAGCATACACCCTTGTTGACAACCTAGAACGTACCTTTGTAGCTCTTAACACATTCCAATGGAAATTAAACCCAAAGAAGTGCATCTTCGGTGTTCCATCTGGTATATTGCTCGGCAACGTCATCAGTCACGACGCCATATGCCCTAACCTAGAGAAGGTAAAAGCTGTTTTGGACATGAAGCCGTCCAAAAAGGTAAAGGATGTTCAGAAGCTTACTGGATGCATGGCTGCCCTCAGTCATTTCATATCAAGATTAGGTGAAAAAGGACTACCATTTTTCAAGCTGCTCAAAGCATCCGAGAAGTTTGAGTGGTCGGAGGAAGCAGACGCTGCCTTTACATAGCTGAAACAATTCCTTACATCACCTCCAGTCCTCACTGCTCCTAGAGAAGACGAAACCCTCCTGCTTTACATCGCGGCAACTAATTGAGTGGTCTCCACTGCCATGGTGGTCGAGCGCGATGAGCCCGGCCACGTCTACAAGGTACAGCAACCAATTTATTTCGCCAGTGAGGTGCTCAATGAATCCAAGACTAGGTACCCACAGATTCAGAAACTAATCTATGCCATACTAATAACATCCCAAAAGTTGAAACACTACTTCGACGGATATCATGTGGTGGTCATGACTGAGTACCCTCTAGGAGACATCATTCGTAACAAGGATGCAAACGGGCGCATCATCAAATGGGCAATGGAGCTATGCCCTTTCTCCTTGGAATTTGCAAGCCGTGCTACAATCAAGTCTTAGGCACTTGTCGATTTCATCATCGAGTGGATAGACTTAAGCACACTAGCCTCTCAGGGGCCCGCCAAATATTGGAAGATGTACTTCGACGGCTCTCTCAACATCGATGGCATAGGAGCAGGAGTCCTTTTCGTATCACCATCCAAGGAGCAGCTCTGATATGTCCTCAGGATTTATTTCCCAGCGTCTAATAACATCGTCGAGTACGAAGCATGCCTACACAGTCTACGCATCGTGGTCAAGCTCGGTGTTAAACATCTCTATGTCTATGGAGACTCAGCTCTGGTCATCAACCAACTCAACAAGGACTGGGATACGACCAGCGAAAAGATGGACGCATACTGCAAACAGATCAGAAAGCTAGAAGGCAAGTTCTACGGCATCGAGTACACACATGTGGTCCAGGACAAAAACCAAGCAGCAGATGCGCTGTCAAAGTTAGGATCATCCCGAGCCAAAGTACCACATGGCGTATTTGTTCAGGACCTACTCATGCCCTCCATCAAAGAAGAGGATCCTATGGTCGACAAGCCTCCAGATCAGATACCTAACCACTAAGGAGCCTGACTAGAGAGCACCTTTCATCAAATACCTAACAGATGGCAGCGGTTACACTGATCGGATAGAAAATGATTGCATGATGCGTCGCAGTAAGCAGTATCTGATCATCGATGGCAAATTATGGCACAAGAACGCGAAGGAGGAAATCTTAATGAAGTGTATAACCCAGGAGGATGGTGAACATCTCCTAGACAAAATCCACTCTGGCTCCTGTGGCAACCACGCGGCCTTGAGAACGCTGGTTGGCAAGGCTTTCCGAGCAGGGTTCTATTGGTCATCAGTCGTAGCCGATGCAGAGAAGCTAGTCCACCATTGTGAAGGTTGTCAGTTTTTTGCCAAGAGAATCCACATACCAGCACACGAGATTTAGACTATACTAGCCTCTTGGCCCTTCGCATGCTAGGGATTGGATATGATCGGGCCTTTCAAACTGGCTCCTGGAAAATTTACATGCGTCTTTGTGCTGATTGGCATATTCTCCAAGTGGATAGAGTACATGCCCCTGGTCAAGGCATCTTCGGAAAAGGCTGTCGCATTCCTCGACCAGGTCATCCACTATTTTGGCATACCCAATAGTATCATCACTGATCTGGGTACTCAGTTCACCGAGAACGTTTTCTAGGACTTCTGCGATGAAAGGAGCATAGTAGTAAAATACGTCTTGGTGGCACACCCTAGAGCTAATGGATAGGTCGAGCGGGCAAATGGTATGATCTTGGACGCACTTAAGAAGAGGATGTACAGAGAGAATGACAAGCTCCTAGAAGATGGCTCAAAGAGTTACCAGCCATGGTCTGGGGTCTCAGAACATAGCCTAGTCGCAATACAGGCGTATCACCATACTTTATGGTTTATAGCGCTGAGGCAGTGCTCCCGGTAGATATAGCCTTCAAATCAGCATGGGTAGAGAACTTCGATGAAGACAAGGCCAATGAAGTACGGGAGCTAGAAGTGAATAGTGCAGAAGAGAAGCGGCTCGATTCTTGCGTACGTATAGTCAAATACCTTGCTGTTTTGCGCAGGTACTACAACAAGAACGTCAAGGAGCGGTTCTTCATGGTCGGGGACCTGGTCCTAAAGTGAAAGACAAATCAGGCTGGTGTCTGCAAACTTGCAACCCCATGGGAAGGACCCTTCATGATCATGGAGGTCACATGCCCTACATCTTACAGGTTAGCTCACCTAGACGGCACAGACGTACCCAATTCCTGGCGCATCGACAAGCTTAGGTGTTTTTATGCTTAGCTACTAAGATATGTACCCCTCTTATACTATTGATTTATTTTAATAAAGCTATTATGATTTCTCCGACCACTCTAATGTGTCATTTCGAAGTCTACTGTTATTCTAACTCTACCAGTTAAAACCGACCACCATTCCTTCTTGGGTTTTTGGAGCAGGCCCTATCTCCGGTTCCTCCCAATGCGTGCATGGGATCCGCTCTCTACGCTACGAGTGATTGGCAGGTGCTCTCTGGTTTGACTTGCATGTTTCTACGTGTGCACAAGCTGCACACCTCACACTCCAACCGCAAGACAAACTAGGGCCATACAAACCTTTCAGGATGATGTGTCGACTAAACTGGTATAACTAAACAGAACGCCAACACGTTCTAACTTAGTTACATCGGTACGATGTCTGAGCTTAAACATGTTTTCTACAAAACAAACAAGCTCGTGTTGATATACAGTTACGTTATTACAAGCTTGCCTGAAAAGGTCCAAGTTTATAATAACACAACTACATCTTCTTCTACAGCTATAGCCTATACTATTGGCTAGTCGAGGCACACGGCACCTGCTGCTCGCTGGGCCTGACATCATTCAATGGTCTCAGGGACTCTGGCATTGATCGAGCTAAAGAAGATGGCCCCACCGATGCCTGGCTAGTGGAGACTGTAGGCTTCGCCGATTGGCTTGAAAATGACAGCGCTCCTAGCTGACTTGTTGACGGCGTTCCCTCAACGGTTGGTGTCGCACCTCCACATAGGTTAATATCGCCAATTATTTTCGCCGACAAGTCTAGCTGGGTCATCCGTAGCTCCTTAGCCTTGTCTGGATCTACCTCCTTTGGGTATCCAGCCTCCAGGTGCTTGAGATCGATCAAGGGGTAGTGAGCACATACCATGCTTAGCACATGTGCGCGTGCGTACTCTCCCGCTTCCTTTAGGAACTCCTGGAACCATCCCCATGCCCTTTGGCATCTCTTGATCAATCCCAGCTATAGCGTCCTTGGCACATCTTCTGCTAGCGCCGGATCGATGAGGTTAAGGACTAGCAAAATACCCTTTGCCACCTCCTGGCACTGGTTTCTCCAGGTGTCACGGTCCTTAGTGATCTCTTGGCATTGCGCTTTCTAGCCATCACAGTCTTTCATCATGGCCTCCAGATGCTTCTTTGCATTGATTTTTATAACTGCAAACCGCACGTGCTATTAAGACGCTATACTACGCCAAACTACGGTAGGCAACAAAAATGAGCAAAGGTGGTTGGACAACTTGCCTTTCAGCTCCTCTGTCATCTTGGTCGTGTGGTCCTGAAGCTATGACTAGTCTTGCGCTAGTTCTCTATTGTCCTCGTTTAGGCGATCACACTCTCCGACCACACGACTGTTCTCCTCTCGGAGACAGATCACTTTAGCTTCTAAGCCTACACTATAGCTGTTACTACTAATAACGCAACAGCACTCGTCAGTAGTCGGTATGATAAAATGGCTACTTACTTGTTCTTTCCTGCTCTTTATTACTGAGCTGCATGCCCAGGTTCTGGTTCTGGGACTCTTGCACCGTCTTTTCATGATTGGCCGCTTCAAGTCGCTGGTGTAAGCGTTCCACCTCCACCGTCAGCTCCTTGTTGCTTGCAGCGATCCCCTCGATCTGGTCGAAGCATCTCTTGCGGTACCTTGCGGTCTTCATTAAGTCCTGAGTACAGATAGGTAAGTAAGACAACTATGAGTAAACCGCAAGACCAACAGGTGAAGCGAAGCTTACCTGCACTTCCATAACAAGACGCTTCGCTGCTCGTTCAACGTTCTTGGTTTCTTCGACCTCCGGGATTTTCTCATGGACAACCCATTGGTCGTTCTGCCAACACGACACATAAACATGCTGTCGCTTGTCTTGTGGATGGCCTAGGACCTCCTCCACCTCGTTTTCTTCAAGCCCTTCTTTGGGTCCTAGCGCTAGTCCGGCGTCAGCAGCATCTGTGATCACCACAGCCTTCCCACGGGCTGCAGTGTCGATAAACGTGGCCTATGCTCTCACCTCCGGACGGTGCCTCCTTGGTCTACTCTGTTACCCTCAACGCTGATGCTCAGCTGTTCCCTCAATCACCTTCTTAGGGACTGTTGTCTGACTGTTTGCTTGCTGAGGCCTCGACGGATCTTCTACTATGGGTTCCTCGGTGGTCGGTTCCTGGATATGCTGCTCTGCAATTATTGGTGGCACCACGCCACTTCCAGCTAGCTAGTCTGGGCTTTCAGTGGATGCAGAGCTAGTACATCCAAGATAAGTTCAGAAAGTAGTCATATTAAATGCAAATTGCTAACTTATAATAAGGTTACAAATACTTACATGTTGAAAGCGTGGAATGATGTGGAGAAGGCGCGTCTCTTCGGCCGTACTGGATCCACATGCTATACGGGTGACTCCTAGTCTCCCTCTACATCTAGCACTATCGCTGGGCCTTGGTGCTCAACCCCTCCACTGCTCGTCCTTCGCGCTGCAGTGGTCGATGGTGTGTTCGGTTGAGTTGTCGCTACCATCGCCGGCCGCGTTCCTTGCTCCATCGACTCTAGTTGTTTCCTCCTTTTTCGAGGGACAAGTTGAAAGGCGTCTGCATCTTCTCCCTCCTCTGTGCCATTGTCTGGCCAGGCAAAAATTGCCTACCGACGCTTGCCGGCCGGGTTCTCCTCTGGGCCTCCCTCGGGCTCATTGATAGTTAGCGCCCCCCCCCCCCCCCGATGAGCAGGGTGGTTACTGATCTCCTCTTCGACTGTTTGGGAGCAGCCGACTATTTACCAGTGGCTTTAGCTACTGCCTCCTCTCCCGCTCCGAGCACCACCCAGTCGATGTCCTCGTCCTCGATCTCAACGCTGGTCTGGGCGGTGGGACCAGCTCCTTGTGGCCACTCTACTCCAGGGGGTGGTGACATAAACACTGTCGCTCTATCCTGACCATTAACCTAGGTAACAAAGGGGAGTGAACACAGTAAGTTTCCACTTATCCCACCACAATATAAGACTACGGGTACAAGGTAATACGAGTTACCTTTGGAGGAGATTGGGCAAGCTTGAAAGCATGCTCGATGCCGCTCAATCTGGCATAATTTGGATCAGGTAAGTTAAATAGCTCGCCAATTCTAGCTTTGACTTCAATTTTGTCAAGTGCCTCCTGCCTCGTCCTCGTTGGGTCCGTGCTACCTTGATACTCATAGCTAGGATGTATCCTCCTCTGGCAGGGCTGGATCCGTCGACTGATGAAGTTCCCGACCATGCTCGGACCATCCAATTTTTTCTATGGGATCACTCCAAATATTTCTGGAATCTGTTCCAGGCGCTCGGGTTTCTTCGACCAGCTTGTCTTCTTCTATGGAATGTAGCCCACATCACACAGCGTGATCGTGTTCGGCTCTTCACGGATGTAGAACCATTTCTTGTACCAGTCGTTGAGCGACGTGTTCCATGGGCAGTGCAGGTACTGGGCTTTCATGCCGTCATGAAGGTTGAGGTACACACCACCGACTATCTTCGAACCACCGCTTCCTTTCTCCCGCAGATAGAAAAGATGGCGGAAAAAATTGAAGTGGGGCTAGAAGCCGCCATACGCTTCGCAGAGATGTATAAAAGTGGCAACAAGGAGGATCGAGTTGGGATGCAGATTGCAAATCCCAATCTCATAGTAAAGACAGAGCCCTTGAAGAAACGGATGTACTGGAACCCCAAATCCCCGTTTAAAGAAATCCTCGAACACCACGATCTCACCTGGTTGTAGATCGGGGTACCCCTTGCCCTCCGGCGCACGCCATCCTACGAGCTCCTTGTTGTGGAGTACCCCCATGGTGACGAGGTCTTCAATGGTCTGCTCGTTACTTTTCGATTTCCACCATTCCTTCTCCATGACCCCTACTTTCTTCTGCGCATCACTTTTCGCCATGACTCTAGCCTTGCTGGTGAATGGGGAAATGGTGGCAGATGGATTGGTGGTGATTTCGGATGTATTCGGATTGGCGAGAGGAAGAAGAAAGCTACGGTTGTGAATGGCAATGGGTTTCAGTACATAGTAACTTACCTATCCTATACTGTATTTAACCCAAGAGTTATGCCGTTTTGTCTGCCCGAGATTCTTGGGAGACATGCGCACGTGCCGCAGACGGTTGTTTTCATAGCCTCGAGATCTACGCCAATATATGTGCCTCTTCATTGCCAGTGTGGGAGGGCCCACGCTGACACACCTACTGACAGGTGCCATGCAATTGTTTGCTTGACAAGACAAAAAGGCAGTTTGACGTGCTATACCCGTCTACTTCTTTGACCAGACGTGTCAGACCGGACTTGACGGAACAAGTAAATAAATACATAAAATAATAATACAAGTGGCATATGGTTTTTTGCCACACTTTTTGTGCTTGGGGATAAACCAGACCACCCTCGTGCTCAGGGACTATCCAGACCACCATTGTGCTCGAGAACTGCCCAGACCATCATTATGCTCGAGGACTGTCTAGACCACTGTCGTGCTCGGGGACTCTCATGCTTGGGGACTGTCCAGACCACCATCGTGCTCGGGGACTGCCCCGACCACTCTTCAACGATTGCTCGGAGACCGCTCTCCTTGGCTACATGTGATTTGTACTCACATACAGTCAAGAGGCATTTATTTTTTCTCACTTAGACCTTGCTACAAGGCTGATACCTTGCCTTTCAGCAAGCTCAGGGACTACATCGGTACGATGCACCTGCCGGTGCATCTCGTATTGCTTGTACGATGATTGGATTTTCAACTTAATTGGGAATTCTTTTTAGACCCTGGCACCACGTGCCTGCGTCACCTACTACCAGGCTCGGGGACTAAGTGGGCACACTTCACCTTACGGTGAATGTGCTTATTTTATCGACCCCTACGCTCTGACTGTTGGCCATAACTACTATTGTACAAGGGTCACTTACATTTCTTTTTAGAAATACAAGTGGGCACACTTGATCAGGAAAGAAATCTTTTTCTTTTCTCTTTAGAGCACCATGCATTCTTCGGACAACCAGAATCTTTGGCTATAATCGTGGTCTACTGCTTTCTGTGCTGACCAGAATACTGGCACATTTGCTTGGTCAATGTTTCAGCCAGTTGGAGATGACATGAAGACAGATCGCATTAGTCGAAGAAGATCAAACGGTGTGTCGCAACATAATACATGGTGCTCGGGGACTAGTTGTGGGGGTATTAACCCCTATACCCTTACGGCTAGGCTTGGGCTGGCCCAGACCAGGGGGTCTAGCCCACTAGAAGACGATGTGCAGCCCAGCCAATCTGCTCAGAGTCCCGCACAAGGAATCAAGGCAGATTTGGAGATCAAGCAAGATCCTGGTCGGTTAGAATAGGGATCCTTATCCGGCCACCTATGGCAATTGTAACTGGTTAGGATTAGTTTCTAGATCTATAACCCTGCCCCCAGACTATATAAGGCAGGCAGGGGACCCCTCTCAAAAACATCTCTCATTGACATACAGCAATATAATCAGACGTAGGACGTAGGTATTACGCCTTCACGGCGGCCGAACCTGGATAAAACCTCATGTCTGTCTTGCGTCACCATCTTGTTTGCAGCTTGCGCATCTGTCTACCGATAATCTACTACCTTGGGCATACCCCTAGGTAGACTGCCGACCATATTTCATCGACAACCTACCCATCATGTTTGGCAACCAAGCCAACTTCCGCTCGGAGGTCCTCACCTTTCTAAGCGGTGGACTTTCCAGGGTCCTACCACGCCATCTTGGGGCGGCCATGCTACACCAAATTTATGGCAATCCCCAACTATACCTACCTCAAGCTGAATATGCTAGGACCAAACGGTGTTGTCACCATGAGCAGCGCCTTCTCACATGCCTTCACGTGCGACCGCGAGCATTTTGAGCTCACCACCGCGGTCGTCAACTCATCCGAGCTTCCACGGCTCGGGGAGTCATCAACGCCGGTAGTCCTAGACTACAACAAACCAACCTCCTCGATGGCCTTCTACCCACTCGAGGAAACCAAGGCGGTAGGAATCGACCTCACTGACCCAACTAAGACGGTGCGGATCGGGACCCAGCTCGCGGGCAAATAGGAATGCATGCTTGTCAACTTCCTGCACGCCAATCGTGATGTCTTCGCACGACAGCCTTCTGACATGCCGGGCATACCACAAAAAGTCACCGAGCACGCACTGTGCCTCATCCTGGGCTCGAAGCCTGCTAAACAGTGCCTATGTCAATTCGACAATGAGAGACGTAGGGCCATAGGCGAAGAGATCACCAAACTCCTGGCGGCCGGATTCATCAGAGAGGTATTCCACTCCAATTGGCTTGCCAATCCTGTTCTGTTAAAAAGAAGACCGGGAAGTGGAGAATGTGCGTTGACTATACTGGCCTCAACAAGGCATGTCCAAAGGATCACTTCCCTTTGCCACGCATAGACCAGATAGTCGACTCCACCTCAGGTTGTGAGATCCTCTCCTTTCTGGATGCCTACTCGGGCTATCACCAAATCGTGATAAAAGAGTCCGATCAGCTCGCAACCTCATTCATTACCCCATATGGTTCATACTACTATGTAACCATGCCTTTTGGCCTAAAGAACGCTAGCGCCACCTACCAAAGGCGCATGCAATAATGCTTTGCCGACCAAATCAACCTGCTCGATCAGCCTGATCAGGCCAAATGGCCGAAGCCAACAATCATCGTCTATGTTGATGACATAGTGGTCAAAATGGCTCAAGCTTGCGACCTGATCACAAATTTGGCCACAACATTCGTGAACCTCCGCAGGTTCAACATTAAGCTGAATCCAAAAAAATGTGTCTTTGGGGTTCCAAAGGGGAAGCTGTTAGGATACATTGTATTCGAGCGTGGCATCGAGGCCAACCCTAAAAAGATCATGGCCATCTCTAGCATGGGTCCCATACGCAATGTTAAGGGCGTGCAAAGGCTCACCGGCTTTCTAGCCGCTCTAAGCCGGTTCATCTCTCGGCTCGATGAACGAGGGATGCCGCTCTACAAACTCCTCAAAAAGATGGACAACTTTGTTTGGACCGAGGAAGCTCATCAGGCTCTAGAGAGCCTCAAAGCATCCCTAACGTCGGCCCCAATCCTTGTTGCTCCTGAACGGGGAGAACCCCTTCTCCTCTACATCGTGGCCAGTAACCATGTGGTAAGCGCCGCCTTGGTCATCAAGAGGGAGGAACCAGGACACCACCTTAAGGTCCAGCAACCCATATACTTCATCGGGGAACTACTCACCGACCCCAAGGCCCGGTACCCCTAGGTGTAGAAACTCCTATACGCTGTTCTAATGGCAACCCAGAAGCTCTTGCACTACTTCACCGACCACGAAGTCACGGTCGTCACTTCATACCTGCTTGGAGACATCATCCACAACCACGATGCCGTGGGACGGATCTCCAAGTGGGCACTCGAACTCATGGGCCACGACATTAGGTATATCCCCCGTACCTCCATTAAATCTTAGGCTCTCATAGATTTTGTTGCTGAATGGACAGAGGTGCAGCTACCGACCTCGGATGTCACCC
Source organism: Miscanthus floridulus (assembly GCF_019320115.1). NCBI lineage: Eukaryota > Viridiplantae > Streptophyta > Magnoliopsida > Poales > Poaceae > Miscanthus > Miscanthus floridulus. The sequence goes on from NC_089583.1 coordinate 14,459,534, forward strand.
ATGAGTACTAGACAATGTACTTCAACGGGTTCATAATGGCGCCCAGCTCGGGGGCGGAAGTGGTTCTAATCTCCCCAGATGGGAGTAGGCTCCGCTATGACATCCGCCTCCACTTTTTAGCCTCAAACAACACCGCGGAGTATGAGGCCCTCATTAATGGACTATGCATCGCCATCGAGCCTGGGGCTATGCGACTCTACATTCACGGCGACTCGGAGCTAGTCGTTGATCAAGTCATGAAGGAGTCCTCCTGCAAAATCCCCCTCATGGCAGCATACTGCCAAGAGGTGTGCAAGCTTGAGGACAAATTCCAGGGGATTGAGCTGCATCATGTCCCCTAAAAGGACAACGATGCCGCCGATTTTCTTGCAAAATTGGCTGCCACGCGAGACCCATCCCCAGCCGGGGTCTTCATCAATGACATCCACGAACCATCCGCCCACATCCTGGAAGGTCTGGTCCAAACACAGTTCAGCGCCCAGCCGGCGCTCGGGGACTCCAATCCCAGTACCTCCATGACGATGGCACCCGCCAACATCGCCATATTAGCTATTGATTAAACTGACTGGTGAGCGCCGCTACTTGCCTACCTCCTCAAGGAGGTTCTCCCACCCGAAAGGACTGAAGCCCGATAGATCGCTCGATGCGCTAAGACCTTCGTCGAGCTCGGGGACAAACTCTACAAATGGAGTCCATCAGGGGTACTCGTGAAGTGCATCCCCACCAACCAAGGGAAGCAACTCCTCCTCAAGGTCCATGCCAGAATTTGTGGACACCATGTGGTCCCAAGGTCACTGGTTGGAAAAGCCTTTTGGCAAGGTTTTTACTGGCCCACCGTGCTGCGAGATGCGGAGGAGGTCATCCACAGGTGTGAAGGATGCCAGTTCTATGCTCAGCAAACCCATTTGCCAGCATAGGAGCTCCAAACCATCCCCATCACGTGTCCATTCGTGGTCTGGGGCCTCGACATGGTAGGACTCCTTAAAAGGGCCTAGGTGGTTTCACTCACCTACTTGTAGCAGTTGATAAGTTCACCAAATGGATAGAGGCAAAGCCCATCACCAACATCCGCTCGAAAAGAGGTGGTCAAATTCTTCCTCGGCATCTTCTACCAGTTCGGCGTTCCTAACTGCATCATCACTGACCATGGGACTATTTCACCAGGAAGAAGTTCTTGGACTTTAGTGATGGATACGGCATCAGAATCGACTGGGCCTCGGTCGAACACCCATGTACTAACGGTCAGGTAAAGCGTGCCAATGGCATGGTTCTCTAAGGACTCAAGTCACGCATCTTCGACCGACTCAACAAGTCCGTCGGGCGATGGGTTGTAGAGGTCCTAGCGATCCTCTAGAGCCTGAGAATGACCCCAAACCGATCCATAGGGTTCACACCCTTCTTCCTAGCATATGGAGCTAAGGCAATACTGCCCTCTGACCTCGACCACTACGCCCCAAGAGTGAAGGCTTTCGACCATGACCGAGCCGAGGAGGCTCAGCAAGACGCAGTCGACCTGCTCGAAGAGGCCCGCGAGATGACCATCATCTGCTCCGCTCGCTACCAGCAAACTCTCCGTAGGTACCACGAAAGGAAGATCAAGGGGAGGATACTCGAAGCCGGTGATCTCATACTCCAGAGGACCCAATCAACAAAGGATAAACACAAACACTCTCCACCATGGGAAGGACCCTATACGGTGACCGAAGCGATCCGACCAGGCACCTATCGACAGAAGGACGACAATGGCAACGTTCTTACCAACACTTGGAACATTGAACACCTACGTTGTTTTTCAGCTAAATTTGGTCAACTGCTTTTTAGTCAAACACTTGCTCCTATAAAGCGCCCCAGCCCAAACACTTTCAGCCCGGGTCGCTTGGGCACTCCATGAGGGTACAATACTAAATATTACCTCTCTTTTTACTATCACATGGTAAACAACCTTGTCCCCGAACAGAAGCACATTCCGTTCCTGTGATTGCCCTACGTAACTTTGTTCTTACTCCTAACCGAACGCACCCTACCATGACCTATGGTTATGAGCAGCCGAGCCCCGCGGGCCATGCCCAAGTTCTTAAAAGTTGTAGCCTACGAAACTAACGAGCAAGTGCAAAAAAGAAAGGACAAAAACAAAGGCTATGATAGGATAAAAATAGGGAACGGATAGTAATTCTGTCACAAAAACAGAACTAATGTATTCATTGATACAAAAAAAACTGTTCACACGGGGACTCACTCATGAACCCAACTATTACATTTTCTAAACTACTTCTAATCCAAATACTACTGTGGCCACTCAATGACATCGCCTGATGCTAGAGGAGAGGCCATGGCACACACCGCCAGACATAACCACCGCCTGTTTCCGCTCCCTCGACTTCGGCGAGCACGAGTACCTCAAGGGACCCGCCCGGATCTGCGCCCTCAACTTTGGCGAGCGCAACAGGTACCTCAAGGGTCTTGTGCCAATAGATGCTCAGCAGAAGAGCATGGGGCTCCTGACCTTCTCATGCAGTCGAGGTAGCTCATGGGCAAGGACGCGGCCACCAAGGCATGGCCACCATGGCTAGAAGAAATCTCATCAAACTTTATTAACTGGCCAACCTAAGTAGTTGCAGGCATGGAACCCTCCATCAGCACAATCCTGGGCAACTTCCCCTCCGACGAGGCTCGCCCAGTGAAGATCCACCGGAGAAAATCCACACACGGCTCCATCCCGAAAAAGGCCTTGCAGATGGATCCAGCGTGCCACCTCCTTCGGTAAAAGCAGCCCCTTCTCAGGCAAAGATGGCTAGCACCACCCCAGGCAGCCTCTAGCTCAACATCACACTCCGGATTCATGAAATGATCTGTAAGTCCTCCCCCTCGCTTACCCTCTCTCTCACTTAGGAACCGCCGTGACATACAGGCACTCTCAGTGAGGAAGAAGGAGGAGAGACAATAGTTGGAGAACAGGCAAAGGACTATGACAAGAAGCCCTCTCCTTCCCCCTATTTAAGGAAGAAACACGACAGCTAAAGAGGGGCAAAAGATTAGAGCAAAAAAACTCTCCCCCTTCCCCCATTCAATGTGGATGGGAAACGATGGGACGCACCCTGACCGCTGGGACGCACACTGACCAACGGAACGATGCCTGGTCAGATGGAACGACACCTGGTATGGCAGGACGTGGCTTGGGTATGGCCCTCCACTACCACATGCCAAGCGCAAAAACCAAAGTGTCACCCCACGTAGGTGGCCCTCCGCTTCCCCAGGTGGGACTTGGGAAAACCCAAAAATAGGATCTCCGCTGGGAGAGACCATCGGGCCTCCTAAAAGTCGATCGAACGGCTCAAAAAATGCACCGAGGGACAGGTAAGGAGTAAAGGGACACCCCATGTGGGCCATGCTGGCTCTATCACGAACGACAAGCATGGGTCCCAGTCAGACATTTCTGACTGGAGCTCTTCAAACCTCGTCACTTGAGTCATCCAGGTAACACTACTGACCCCCGCTATTTCTTTATAATCATTTCATACATCTATATGTGCATTCATTCCATACGCCCGTGCCCCCTAGACAATTTGGGCCCTGAACCTCCCGGGGGCTCGAGAACTAAGCATCGCACATGCAGCGAAATGCATCACAATGCTCCGTGTTGCATCACAAAGCGGCAGTTGCCTCATTCAACGTGAGCAACGATAGAGCCAGGGGAGAAAACACAGATGAGTCCCGTGCGGCCCTCACCCAGTCTGGCAGACAGGGTCATCTCAACCTTCTTGTTCGATCCTAAAACTCTGCGAATCCCACAGAATCTCCATCATGGGGAGGCCATTAGGCCACCCGGGTCGGTCTCCGGAACGACTCAGGCATCTGCCAGGTTGCAAGTAAAGGAGCAGTGGAATGTTACAAGAGGGCTATGCTGACCCCATCATGAACGATGGACCTGGATTCCACTCGATCATACCCGTTAGCGAACTCACCGAGCGCGTCACTCGAGCCCGAGCGATCAGGACAAGCGACAAAACTCAGCCCCTCCAATTGTGAGAAACCAAGGACGGGGTAACGCACATAACTCAAACCGACCCCTACTAAGGCCCAATAGGGCTCAGGGGCTCAAGACACCAAATGCCTAGGTCTACGACCCTGAACTCGCCCCATCAGGATTCACGAGCTCCAGCTCGTCCGATCCCTAAACTAACTAACTAACTGTCTGGGTCTGTGACCCCGAACTCGCCCCATCAGGATCCGCGAGCTCTGCCTCATTCGATCCCTAAACTAACTAAACTAACTGTCTGGGTCTGCGACCCCGAACTCGCCCCATCAGGATCTACGAGCTCCAGCTTATTTGATCCCTAAACTAACTAACTAACTGTCTGGGTCTGTGACCCCAAACTCGCCCCATCAGGATCCACGAGCTCCGGCTCATCCGATCCCTAAACTAACTAAACTAACTATCTAGGTCTGCGACCCCGAACTCACCCCATCAGGATTCGTGAGCTTCGGCTCGTCTGATCCCTAAACTAACTAACTAACTATCTAGGTCTACGACCCCGAACTCACCCCATCAGGATCCGCGAGCTCTGGCTCGTCCGATCCCTAAACTAATTAAACTAACTGTTTGGGTCTGTGGCCCCGAACTCACCCATTAGGATCTGTGAGCTCCGGCTCGTTTGATCTCTAAACTAACTGACTAACAGCCTGGGTTTGTGACCCCGAACTCGTCCCATCAGGATCCATGACTCTGACTCACTCGATCAACGGCGCACACTGACGCCAGGATCCGCAAGCTCCGTCTCGTCCGATCCCTAAAAATAACTGACTCACCTAATCCCACGGCGTGCACTGACGCTAGGATCCACGACTCCGACTCGCCCGATCCCACGGCGCGCACCGACGCTAGGATCCACAAGCTCCATCTCGCCCGATCCCAATATTAAAATGCCTCGGCTGCGCAACGATGCCTTGGTTGATGACTTCGTCTCGACTAAAAAACACACACACGCCCGCTGGAAAAAACCCTAGACGATTCTGGCCGAATGGCCCGGGGGCTCGGGGGCTACACCCACGGGTGCGCTCACGTGCACCCACCGACAAAACGAAACTCCCCCCGCTGGAACATGAACCCCCCCAAACGATTCTGCCTGAATCACCTGGGGGCTCGGGGGCTACACCCGCGGGTGCGCTTGGGCGCACCCATCGTCAAGACAAAAAAACCCCTAGACGATTCTACCCGAATCGCCCGGGGGCTCAGGGGCTCTTGTCGGGTTCATAAACCCAGGGTCCCTCATGGACCGACTTCCTAATAGAGGCTTGGCCCAAGCAGACACCGTGCAAACTCACGGGCCGGCCCAAGTACCTAAACAATAGGCTAGAAGGACAATCCAGTCACCGACCTAAAGGCCTGGCCGAGGAGGAACTGCGCCCGCTTCTGACTCCGACCCGCCTCTCCGACCGGAGCACTCACTTTGATCTCTAGCCCGCCTCCGGACGACCTCTCCGACTGGAAGGCTTGGCCAAACACCACTTCCAACTCCGACCTACGTCTCCCACTAGGGGTGCGTAGAACCCCTGCTCACTGCTCTTCTCCGACTGGCATGTTTAGAGCCGACTGGAACCCACCGACCGGGGACGCCCGCTCGGTAAGGACCAGGGAACGAACGGAGAAAGCAAGGCAGGGCACACAAGTCAAACCACAATGCCAGGGTCCGTACCCTGAGCACCTGTGGAAATAGTACTCTACAACCTCCCTGGCACGACAGAGCCTAAAACAGTGTTGTAGGTGCCGACATTTTTCCCTATAGTATTGTGGGTGCCATTAACTCCCATACGGTGAGGACCCCCCCCCCCCACATGCCTATGGGCATCGACAGTGTTGTGGGCGCCGGCTTCTACCGTACTGAACGAACATGGTAAAAACCCCTTGCACGCCTCCAGGTCTCAACCGTGTGGTAGGCACCGATGTCTGCCATACCCGAAGAAGACAACACAACCTCCCACATGCATCTGACATCCAATAGTGTTGTGGGCGCCTACCATCATCCTGTATCCGCCGGCGTGGGCAACAAGGATTAGAAGCATACGTACTCTCTCCCTCTCACTTGTAAGGCCATCCCCTTCATCTATAAAAGGGGATGCGCTCTCTCACAGAAAGATAGATTCAAGTCATTCCAGATTCATTAGATCGATCAAGCTCACTAGTATAGAACCGCCAGGTTCAAACCACGAGCACACGCTCGAACACTTAGTTCATAATGGGGCTCCCGTCACTCTCGGCCCTTCCGGCAGGAGTCTGAACGGACCTCTTGTACCCCCATCCTTCTCCTTCTCGTTTGTAACCCCACTGCAAACTTCGAGCACCTAGGCTCAGGAATAAAGTCACCGACCGACTCAAATTGGATGTAGGGCATGTTGCCTGAACCGGTATAAACCCTGTGTCATTGAGTGCTAGACCACCTCCGATCACAACGTATGGCAAAACTACAAATATTTACTTGTTGGTCACTTTCTGCACCGATAAGTACTTTGATATATTCAGTTGGTTTGAGGATTGGTTGAGTAGGGAACAAGATTTGAAAGGTATTTTGTCATTCAAGTTACTGCAGTTTTAGGACAGAGCAGTTTTCGTAGATGATTGTTTTGGGTGCTGAAACGGTGTATGATTGAGCTGAATCTTGGTTAGTGGTTAGGGGACCCATGGATCTATATTCGTAACAAAATTTGTACATAATAGATTTGTAGTATGTGTGATATGAACTGATTATGAGGGGGACAGAATCTGTGACTTCTCTATTTGTTTGTTGTCATTCCTCTTGTTAGAAGGTTGTGGTTGTGGTTGATGCTAAGTTTGTAACTTGGTGAATGTGTTTTTGCTGGTGTAATCCTCTAGATGCTCTAGAGAAGACTCCTTGTACCAATTGTTGATTAGAGTGAAAGCTTGGAGTGGGTCGGTTGTTTCCATGGTTTTTACATCTCGAGGAGGGTTTTCCACGTAAATAGATGTGTCTATTGTGCTAGTGTGATTGTTAATTCTATTGTTGATCTGATGGTAGATGTTCTCCTGAGGGATTAATTGTGCATTGTTTCTGTCCTTTTATCCCATCACAATGCTGCTGCTCTAGTCACTTGTGTCCTAGCATTATCTCGATTGCATCCATATGCTAGTTTAGTATGGACACAAGTTGCCTTCGCTTGGAAGATACTGGTTATCATGTTCCCAAATCAAGATCAATACAATCAAGTGAAGACACCGGTTGCGAAAGGGCCCGTACCCTAGTGGTTATAATGGCCTCAATAGCACCTCAGGTCCTAATGTTTGACTCCCTGTAGGAGGGAATATTCAAAGATTTAACGGTGTTTGTGCTTTCAGTGGTAGGCAATGTTCTCGTCAAGTCGACAGCGAGGCGCCTGTGGTGACTTTGTCAACCTCGAGGATATACCGGCTAAAGTCTTCGAAGATGCTCATATGTCCATAGCATTTACGATTTCACGTATCCCATTTTAATTTTTTTTTCTGGGATTCCTTCTGTTGTTTCATCTATTTTCTAGTTTTTTAAAACCATTCAATTCATTATTCGATATGGTCTAGCAGCTCATCTCTATTTCGGACAACCCACCTCCCCCTCCCTTATTTAGAATTGAATTGGTTCTGTCGCCGATATATTTGCAAATCAATTGGAACGAATATATCAAAAAAACTTTTCTGTCCCCTGCCTCCCTCCTCCGTATATATCACTTTCCTCGAGCTAAAACACATCTCATGGGTGTTTAGTACTGATTTTTTTCAAATTATTACATTGTGGACATCCTATTCCTCTCGTTGAATCCCTGTTAAAGAAATGTTGAAAACTTTAAAAGATGCAAGTATGCAACATTATTCCAGCACGTGTTAAGATCTTTTCCTGCCTTCCTATTCAATATAGGAGTAACTCATCTTCTGAAGCTCTGGAGTCAGTGAGTCACACGCTCACTCTTCTGTATGAGTAATATTTGTGTTCTTATATATCCTACACAAGGCTGAATATATAGAATCGTCTTGGAAGGGGGAAAGAAAATGTAGAGGGAATTTTTTTAACAATATAATAGATAGAATCTAGGCCACAAGTATGTGTTGCTCGCAGTGCAGTGCATTGTTTGTGTAAGCATCTAGGTTTGGGAAGCAACAGGAGAAAATCATCCCAGCAGACCTAGAAGTTGAGCCCCTAGAACGGTCATGAATTACCCACTGATCTCGCAAGGCAGAAGGCGTGCGTCAATACCCCTAGGCCGATCTGCCCCTAAGACCCACTGCTCAAGATTGTGCTGACTGCTGAGAGGTTTGTAAACATTCTAGAAAAACATCCACCCCTTTCTTAATTAACATTAACTTTGTTAATTCAAGATTTACAATTCCAATAAGAAACCCTTAATCTTTTGGCACACATGAAAATCCACTATTTGGCTAACCTTTGTTCCTTGCTGTTATCTTGTAACTAAAAAATTCTTGGTATATACTAGTCAACCTCTTAAGAATTTCCTTCATGCACTCCTTGTTGTTATCTGCAACGAAGATTGCATGGCTGCTCAAGATCGAACTAAGTAGAACAAGGCAAGCCGTATTAGACAAAGATTTCTTTTTTCCAATGGCTAATTTTCACTTATTACTAGCCTAGCCATTGCTGCCCGTGCTTCGCTGCGGGTGATGTGCTTGGTATAGGAAAAATCTTGGGAAATATGGCTCATATGTCTAATATGTTTTCTTATCGCGTTGCTACGAAAGGTTGGTCTATTTGGTAGATTAAATGGGAAAATATGGGAAGGAAAGGTAACATGACTTTTTTCATTATAATGTTGTAAACCAATATAGAGGGTGGTTGTCATTATATGGTGCATATTCTAGGCCAGCAAATCAATGACATGTTAGTGGAAAGAAGTATTTGATAGAGTTGGGCTCAAGCAACTAATACACTTAGATTCAAAGCACAATATTGGCTAGGATTACATTATAGGTGGAAAGAGCAAAAACTACAACACAAGTACGCCTCCTAATGCGAGGGTTTACAAAAGAGTGAATTAGGATCCACTCCCTTTAGGCGAAACTACAATACATTTCGTAAATCTGGAATTACATAAAAGATTACACGGCGTCGAACACTAAATTACACCGGGATTTAAAGTTACATGGTTAAGAGCAGCCTAGTATAACCAAGGCTTACTCCAGAAGTCGGGATAGACGAGGGCAATGGAGAAACAACAAGATAATGATTATTCAAAACATGACGTATGGCCAATAGGTGGGCACATTTAATGCCTCTCCTTTACATGTAGAGATTTTTCACATGCGCAGAGACGCCCGCTCCTCCTACAACTTCGCATGTCTACCGAGGCTTAGCTTGCCAAGCACAACCAGCAGACACATTTATATATGTCCCGTGGTTGCCTGCTTTTATGTTGTGAGAAGGCTACTGTTTACTTAGTCGTGGCATTGAAACACCATCGAAAATATAATCTAAGAGCAACCATAATGTTGCAGAAAAGTAGTACATAGACATTAGAATAGTCTACTAGCTAGCTGAAATATTGTAGACTTTGTATGTATCAGTATGTCTTTGGTTACATGACACACGGCAGGTAAGTTAATGCACTTATAGAATGTCCCTAGGTACACGTGAATTTTTTAGAGTACTGCCACCGGGTGCCAGCGGGTGTGCTAGTCCTTGTCGCCATAGGCAAGCGTGCTTGCCCAAAATTATGCTGATGATGCTTAGGCTCCAAGCGTTCTGTGGTCAAGTTGTTTGTTAACATGGTAATAGAGTTTGATTAGGAGACACTCCTCATTCAATATGGAATACATGTCATCACAAACGCGCACCACATGTATATATCTGAAGGTGGCAAACAGGAGCGGGTACATATGCGAGCTTACACATAGCCAATGTACACACAAACTACTACAGGGATGAACTACAATGAGGGCTTCTCCAGTGGGGATAGAAAAGTGACTCATCATCCAACGTGGAGGCTGGAAAAATCGACCGACTGGACTATACGACTCACACAGAAGAGAGAGAAAAATCGACTCACGTTTCAGGGTTGGCTCCTCCTAAATAAACAAAGAATTCTTCCCACCTGTAAGAGCCAAAAGCGGAGACGGAGCGGCGGCGCCGAAGCCGAGTCGAGCGGGGGCAAGTGACTCAGGCGGCGACGGCAGGCGACGAGTCAAACGGCGGCAGCGGCGGCGGCCAATGAGTTGAACGGCGGCGGCGGCAATTTGCATCGTCTCCACACAGAGGGAGCCCGGCCGTCCAATGCGGCGGCGGCTGCCATTTTGTACGCAAGCCCTGGCAGCGGCAACGTACGCGAACTGCAAGAACGGGTGAGCAGTTGAGATGCGCCGGCTTGGACGAACCTCGGTCCCAACCCCAACCACCGACGCGCGTTAGATTCCCGCGCATGTGGCCGCGTCAGACCCGTTGCCCGCGCATGCGTCCGCGCGCCAGGTGTGGGTTGTGCTACGTACAGTATCCATCAGCATGCCTGGGGTTGAGATAGAAAACATGTGGAGCCCACTTGCGTGCAAAGGAATCTTTTTAACGTTCAAACTTTAAAATACGATTTTTTTTCAAACCATAAGTCCAAATTATATGCCGTTTGTACTATGTTGTTGGAAATAATTTTCTGAACAAAATAAGATCCATAATGTTTATATTCTGACAAAGTTACAAAATGACATTTTTTAACCAAACACAACAGAAAATAGAAAACCAAAAAAACACTCACGCACGCCACACCTAGCTGACGCATGCATGCACTGGCCCCGCACTCTTGCTTTGCACGCTGTGTGCATGGCTGGCTGTTGCGCCTGCACCACTGGCCGCGTACTGCATACACCGTTGTCTGCTACTGCTGCTACTCAGTTAAGCAATAGGATGGAAGAAACAAAGGTCACGTTATTTATCGTTTTTTAATTTATCGTGGGGCCTGTGGTACTGCTGGGCTAGGAGTTGACTCATAGGCTGAGTTAACGTGGCTGCCTTTATCTGAGATGGGTCGACTCACCACTACGGGTGCCCCTGAGGCCATAGCTACTAATTCCTCGTATATGAACTACAAGAAGGACACATGGAGACACTAGGAGGGTTGGGAGGGGTGCGATGAAGCAATGGATGGCACATGCTTATATAGGCAAGAGTTAGAGGAGGAACGGGCGCCTCTGCATGCATGGGTGCAGATGCAAGTATGGTAGCCGTATTAATGACAACCAACCCCAACCACCGACCACCTCGGCAGCAACATGCACACAACCCAAGACGTCTCTTAGATGCATGGATGCATGTGTAAGTATAAATGTTCCTGCATGGTCGGTGAATTATTTTTATCTGATGGTAAGAAGGAGAGGCATTAAATGTGTCTACCTGGCCGACTTGTTTTTATCTGATGGTAGCATAGAGGGGAGGCATTAAATGTGTCCAGCTGCTTTCGACCCACCCTGCGTAGGTGAAGATATCGAGTGCTTTCAAATTTACTGAGTGAATTTCTGGATAGCTTAGGGAGGCACTCGTGCATGCATGGAAATTTACTGCCTAGTATCTATTAATAGTAAATTCGTTAATGTAGAGGAAGAAGGCACATGCGATGTTAATTCCTCATGTCATAGTAACTTTTTTTTATGTAAAGGACACATGAAAGCACAGTAATATAAATCTCCATACCGTAGTAACTTTTTACATGCAAAATACACCTACAGGGAAGCAAGCAAGCAAGACCCCAGCATGCATGCAAAGTACACAAACAGATAGCTCATGCATGCAAAGCAAGCAAGGCCCCAGCAACATGCACGCATGCGTACTCGCATGCGTGCCGACCACCATACTAATTAGGCATCGGCCATGCATGTCGAGAATCCACCGTCCCCTGCTATGCGCTACCGTCCATTTGCGTGCCGCGTACAATCACCAGGAAAGCCCTACTTCATTGAATGCATCCACTTGCTTCATCTATCCACTGCCGAATGCACCGAGGAAGGCCGGTGTTGTGACATGCTTCATCTAAATCGTGGAATTTATATCTAACGCACCAACTAAATAGAACATATGTGGACACCCTGTAAGGCCACCGATTCGGCGTGCCTTTATATCTCTAATTTACGAGCCTCATGTCATGTGATTCATAGGGATATGGATATTGAGGAAGACTCTGGAATTGTATAGACCCATACTCCAGCAGTAGTATACATAGAAAGGTGAGTGGAAATAGACACAAGTGAGAAAATTGGGCCCGGCGACAGTTCACAAAGTTGATTGACCAAATAGTTTAGGGTTTTACAAAAAAAACATAGATGTTACATCTATGTGTAGTATGTATGTAGAAATTCAATAAAAACATGTTCATTGAAAATAAATGTGAATAAGGGAGACTCGTAAAAGGCCCAGTGAGACCAGACGAGCCCAATTATAAATTGTAAAACGTCTCGTCGTCCTGGAATCTGTTCTCCGTAGGTAGTTTTCCCCTCTGCTTGGGTGGTTGGACACCACTGTGGCTTTTGTGAGATCTTGCGGCACCTTGTGTCTCAAAATTACTAGTACTAGTGGTAAGTAAAAGCAACACTGCATTAGCAGTAGTTTAATTAATTCGTCTACAGATAGCCCAATTGCTATCCTGTCCGCGAGTGAGACCAAACAAATCTGCTGCCCGTTCATACTCACCACTCAACAGAGACCGTGGAATAAAATAAGCAGCCTATCACGTTGTTCCTTGTGTACTCCTGCAGCAATCTCCTGCTACGCCACCACGCCCACGACGCGCACACGGCGGCCGGCCAGCACATTCCTTGGGGTGAAAGGACAATCTAGCTTGCCACACTTCCCAAATCCCAGCACGCATGTATGTCCCTAGCTTCACACTGACATCACCCCACTCTATCCCTATCTCGTCCGATCGTCCCGACCAGCAGCAGGACCACAGGCCATCGGTTATAAAACCGATCGATCCCATATACCCTTTACCCCATCCAGCATCCAGCAAGGCCATTCATAGCCACCAGCAGCAAGGGAGTGAAGAAAGGGTGGCCCCCTAGCCTGCTTGCTAGCCATAATACGCAGAGAGAAGCACGAGCACAGCTGCACTCCAAAGGAGCAACCGAGCAATCCCTCTCACAAATCACAATGGCCGCCATTCCTTCTTCTCCGTTGCATCCACTCGCCATCGTCGTCGTTGTCGTCGCCGCCATGCTCATCCTCCTCCCCTCCGCGTCCCTTGCCGGCGATGCCGACCTGCTCCAGGACATCTGCGTCGCGGACCTCACGTCCAGTGAGTACCACGCGCGCAACCTACCTCATTTCTTGCTTTTCCAGTTACTTCTTGGTATATAAACCAGTGCTAACTTGAGTACATACGTGCAATGTACGTGCAGCCGTGAAGGTGAACGGGTTCGCCTGCAAGGCGACCGTAACGTCAGACGACTTCTACTTCAGAGGCCTCGCCGTCGCCGGCAACACCAGCGTCACCCCCTACGGCTCCGTGGTCACCGCGGCCAACGTGGTCCAGGTGCCCGGCCTGAACACGCTGGGAGTCTCCCTCTCCCGGATCGACTACACGCCGGGCGGGGTGAACCCGCCGCACACGCACCCGCGCGCCACGGAGATGATCTTCGTCCTCCAGGGCACGCTGGACGTGGGCTTCGTCACCGCGGCCGGCAACCGGCTCGTCGCCAAGACCCTGGCGGCCGGGGACGTGTTCGTGTTCCCGCGTGGGCTGGTTCACTTCCAACGGAACGCCGGGGACGCGCCCGCCGCCGTCGTCGCGGCGTTCAACAGCCAGCTGCCTGGGACGCAGTCGCTCGCCGCGGCGGTGTTCGCGGCCGAGCCTGAGGTGCCTGACGCCGTGCTGACGAAGGCGTTCCAGGTTGGTACCAAGGAGGTAGAGAAGATTAAGTCTAGGCTTGCACCCAAAAAGAGCTGAAGATTGTGTACTTCCGATGATCCTTTTTTTCTGATTATGACTTGGCTGGTTTCCCTGTATCTCCACTAATAATTCAGTCACTCTGCATTTGTTCATCATTCCCAATTCAGTCATTTGACGACTGATTAATTATGGTGACAGTGTTTGTTATGTATGATCCTTCAGCTCCTGCCTTTTATCGATCGATTCCTCGCTTTTGTTTTCTGCATGCATTGGATGTGATGGATGCAGAGAAAAGGAAGAAAGGTCCTTTTTGATGCATACAATCCGCAAAAGTGACAAAAAAGAAACTGAAGGAATGATTGTTGTGACGAACAAAAGGCCCTCCCTCGGCCCCCTTGTTGTACGACGGTAAATGAGATCGACTATTCCTGTTTCAATTCAAACATGACGCACATGACGCATTCGCTCACTACAGTAGTGACCAAGAAGAGCATGCACGCTGCGTCTGCGTGCATCTCGCAAAAGAAAAAGGGCAAGGTACCAAGCTTTTAGGGGTAAGCGTGCGTGTCGCAGGGACCATGGCAATTGCCAAGCGTGTAGTCGTGCCACACACAAATTAACAACACAGCATGCACAATCACTTTCGCATCAAGCAATTTCCGTACCCGTGCCAGGTAGTACCTACATCATCAGGGGGCACTTTACTTGAGATCACTGTTCATCTGAATGATCATTTAACACGCTTAAACACCGTGTAAACACTACACATAGTGATACACCAATTTTTTCCTTTTAATTAGACGTTTATCATCTTTAGGTAATTGATTGTTTAGTGTGTTTAAATGATGGTTTAGATGAAAAAGTGTCTAGTAAAAGGTAGGAGACCGACTGTTGGTAGAGAAAGCACAATATGCTTCCTCTTAATAAATCAGAAACATATTTTATATAAAGAAAAAGAAAAACTATAGCCTTTTCATGCTTTCCTTTTACCAATTAAATTTTATTGGGCTACACCCTCTACCGCCTATTGGGCTACAACATAACCACATCGTGACCCAGAGTCCCAGCCCATATGAAAAAGGTATCCAACAAGGCCCATGTACATATGGAACTGTCTTGTATCCCATCTCAAGTGAAAACGATATTATTTTAATTTTCCTTTCTGCAATATGTTATATATAACCATAATAGGGAAATACACCTATCATGCACCTTTCATTTTGAAATTTTTTCTTTAGGATGGACCTTTGACCAAAAGTTACTCTCTATTAATATTTAATACATAACTCTTGCAAAACAAATTAAATTGATGTCATGTTAAAATTGTTACGAATTTAGTCATTTTTATGTTTAATTTAATCCAAAAAAGTAGCAGTAAATTCATGACAACAAATATGTGCACGTGTGAACTACTAGTGGCAACTATGATGAACATACTGATCATGTTTAAGAGCACGAAAAATCTTACTGAACATAGAAACAGTAAGATTAGAAGTATACCTAACGGAGGGACCTACGCTCAAGGCACCGGCGGCTCCACGCGCACTAGTCGACATATGTAACACCCGATTTTAAGAACAAAATCAGATACACACCATATATGAGTTCAGGAAGTCAAATATCATATACAACTACAAATAAGGGTAATATCGAAAGACAATACTCAAAATATAACGTACTTAGTATAAAGAATATAACCTTAGATAGTAACTAACGAAAAGATAACTTCGATCTTCGGGTGAAGACACCAATTTCACTGGGACAACTGACTGGTTGATCACAAGCCAAATTTCTTCAAACTCTAGCAATCTGATACCCATCTAGAATTTTTATCCAAATATTTAAAAAGTAAAGCAAGCGTAAGTACATGTCGTACTCAACAAATATAACATGGGGTTCATGAGGCTCAAAAAGCTGACACTGGTTTAACTGTGTTTAGCTTTTAATTGTCACAATTTTAGCAATTGAGTAGCAATAATTTTATCACTAGCCCATGTAAACACATGATCGGGTAAACATGAATAATGAACAGCATAAACAGTAATTATTAGTGTGCATCTTCATCATTGGTATCATCTGTATTCTTCATCTATTCCGTAAGGGTACAAGGCCGCTTGTGACCATGAGCACGGCTGATATACCAGTTTTACACTCTGCATAGGTTATACACTTTCACTTTAAGTCGTGATTTACCCTTTCGCCCAAGGTAGCTAATCTTATGACCCACTTCCAAGGAAGGTCGGCAGGATCGACTATGAAACCTTTCAAAGATTCCTCTAATAAGTTAGGGCCATTAGATTCACTCGGCAAATAGATATAGGAACCTCCTTCTCAATGACAAAATGACACGCAGCCTATACATAAGGGGATAGAGGCTATCCTATACCTGATTCGGCAAGCCATTCTTACGCCATAAAGGTAACCACTAACATGCTAGAAAAGGTCCTCATACTGAGCTAAAGCTAGAGCCATGTAGTCCTCATAGCTGTACTGTAAGTCATGAATGTTCGCTTACGAATAAGACCTTAGGGAGAGGAATCTAGAGCATCATAAAAATAGTCCAATGCTCTAGCCTCCTTATTTCATATTGCTAAAAAGCATCTTTATGTGTTTATTGCATATATCATTAGTCAAGTTACAAGATCATGATCTTTAATTGAGCACTACCATCGTACTACCCAATGCATAAACCCATATGTATCAAGGAACAAGGTACAAAGTACTAGGAAATCCTTAGTGGTAATCAAGGTAGACACATGCAGCATGAGTTAAATGATTAAAGATGTATAGGACAACAAGGAAGATCCCATGCTATACTGCCTTAAACTCAAATCCTTCTTCAAGTCGAAACCTTCAATGAATTACTTCTCGATTCACCACGTATAACTCACCGACTAGACATGATCATATAACACCACACAAGCATCCATACAATCATACACGAATCAAACAATAGAACTAAATTAGAATAGTACACCAAACATAATAAACAATAGGTAAAAAGGTTTTAAACATGTTCTACACATCGCTACGAACACACGGAGTCGTGGTGACGTTGGCCTCTCACGATGAGCAGAGTCCGTGGAGGGGACGGCGGAGGTAGGAGATGGCACGACTGACAGTTGGGTCCCACAAGTCAGCGATAGGGGAGGCACGGAAGAGAGAGGGCACGGCGACGTGGCTACGTGGCTGGGCCGGTGGCACACTGGGCCTATGGTTCGACAGGGAGGGGAAGCATGCCGAAAGAGGATAGAGGTGGCACAAGCTCGCTGGGCCGTGAGAGAAGGAAAAGCGGAGCTGGGCCGAGAGCAGAGGCACGGGGAACCTGGGCTGCGGCGATGGACTAGGCCAGAGCGGGAGGGGAAATGGTGGGAATGGACCGGGACGAGGAGAAAAGGCTGGCGGGCCAGATGAGAGAAAGGAAATTTCTTTTCTTTTTAACTCATTTTCTTTTATTTTAAAGCCATTTCAAAACCCTTTTTAAAAGCAATTTAAATTATTTTGAATTTTATACAAAGCCACACATTCTAAAAATTCCAATGCACCAGCATGTATGCACAAACAAGTTGCTAAACCTTAGGATGAATTTTGTAACACCCTCGGTGTTATATTGTACAATTTTTCCTAAAACCATGTCATGAGCATTATATTTATGTATTATTGCATGTGGTAAAATGAGAAATTAAATTTTATTGCACTAATTCTCAAATTGAGATCTAATTTATTCCTTGTTCAAGTATTCTCCCGCAGCCCAAATCACTTCTATTCATCCTGATCCAACTCTAGCTCTTATTATTCTTCTCCTCCTTAAATTCCCATGCACGCACTCGGCACTCGTAAGCCCACGAAGCACGCTTCAGTACATTCTTTGGCAAGACGTAGTGCTTTTACTTTGTCGTGTCAAGCAAGTCAAGTTGGCAGCACATGACCAACCGGCAGTAGCATCGCACACGCTACACATTAATCTCAACCACAAGCTCTGCCCGCTGCGCACGCCGCTTGCTCGCTGCTCAGTTGCTTTGCAAATGCATCTCAGACACCTTTTGCACATGTCAGCACTGTAGAAATGTAGAATCACGGTAGCGCGAGGAAAACACTGTTCACGTAGAAACACTATCCATCACAGAAAACATTGTTCTCCCGAGCAGCACGTCGTGCACAAGCCGCGCTTTATTATCTTTAAGTAAGCTAGTTAGCCACTAACCTTACGACGCGTCGCTGTCACGCCTTCGCTTCTCCAACCTATAAAAGGACACGTCGAGCCATCTCGCTTCGCCGCTCACCTTCTTCCTCCCCAAATCAAGTTTCTCTGTCTTGCTCGAGAAAGCTGCGCTCCGTCGACCTCCCTTCTCGAGCTGCAATCGGCCGAGGTAGCCAGCCTGCAAAAATCCCCTTCTTCTCCTTCTTTGTTATTTCCTTGACCTGCGGTCTCCTTCTCCCTTCTTAATCCAATCAGCACATATGCACTCTTTAATGCCAACCCAACTGACACGTTGAAGAACGAAAGGCCCACTCAAGTCCATCATGTGAAATCCAAACACGTGAGCAGCTTGTCAAGTGCCATTAATCGCCTTTTACGTGATTAATTAGTGGCCACCTTGCGCAATCAATATCTTCCTCATACGAACTCCGATTCCATTGATTCTTTTTCCTAAATTCATCTAAAATCACGCTCTACCCATCCATATCATTTTCTTTATCTTTAGAGCTCATTTGAATTTATTTATTTATTGTGAAATAAATTTTGTTAGATTTCTAAATTCATGATCTATCTGTTAGTGTAATTAGTTCGTATAGTTCAGTGAGGGTTACTTTATTATTTCGAAATACGTATTATTATTATGGTTATTTAGAGAATGAATTTTTGTGATGCATTGGTAGAAGTGCTAGCCCTAAAAAATTTTATAGTAGGTTCATTGTATTATTATGTGCTCACTGTAATTTTTGTAGCCTTAGAATATATTGATAAATATGGTAGCTAGTGCACCTTGTTTTATCATATATATAGTAAATTGATATTAACAATAAGAATGCCTTTAGTTGCTAAGATAATACATGAAATGTTTCATATCTGTTTGGTGGGAATAATAGGTAACTTTGCGTATTAATCATTAGAGTTAGCTTAGTAGCTTGGTAGATGTATTCTTATTTTAAGAGTTGTTGTTGCCGTATTACTGAGCGTTACATCATCATTTCATGCATTTAGATAACGAGTTGGTAGAGTTCGTGACTGCGGGTGAGCAGGAGTACGAGGAGGAGGTTCTCGTGCAGGAGGGAATCCCGGAGCCATTAGTTGCTGACTTTGCTGACACCCCGCCTGCCCAAGGCAAGCCCTGGTGCATAACCCTTATTTTGAATAATAACTGGATATATATATATATATGTGTGTGTGTGTGTGTGTTGTGCATTTACGTTACAGGCATTTTATGAAAACTACGTGCATAAATATATCCATCCATGAGTCCTACTAGTATAGGTCGAGTAGTTGCTATGCTCAGGATGTCGGTAGCGTGGGTAACCTATCGTTGCTCACAAATAGGTGATAAATATGATCACTCCTGATAAAATGGTGGAAAGGAAAATGGTGACCGAGCAGGGATATAGTTGGGTTCTGGTGGGTGTAAAGGGTTGTGTCCTGCGGCCAACAGGGCATAGCCCGGTTGCACTTTTTCCCTGTCTATGTCAATTAAGGACCAGTCGTTGTAATGGACGCGAGGCAAGTCACAGATCTATTGTCCTGAGCACATACTTGGGTATGGGTGCAGGGAAGACTTGTTGCTCTCTTGTCATGGATCCAGCTCTTTCCGGACAGACTGATTGGAGGCAGAGATGGTGGAGGTCCTTACACCGCATTTAGTCCAGGACTCAGGAGTGGGGGCTTGGAGTCCAAGTTTGGACGGGGACCTAGACACCCAGGACAGGAGGGTGATGGGTTAGTCCTGCTTGTGCCTAGAGTACAAGTGGGGCGTGTGTTTTCGAGGCACCTAGCTGGGCACATTGGTTCGCGAGTTGCCACTGAGTCGGTACGACTTGTCTTACCTCTAGCATCGTAGTAAGAACTGAAAGTTGAAAGAAGAAGAAATAGAACTGATTGCTCAACTCTTGCTTGAAAGTAGAACAGGTGCTTATATAGACTGGATAGATAATAACTTAATATGGTTGATAATCATAACATAAATAAGGACTCACTATTAGTATTGTTTTTTGCTAAAAGAAAACCAGCAAACCATGAAGCTTATCATATTCCTTAGAGTCGGGAAATTATTCCCACTAGCCGGATAAGTCTTGCGAGTACATTATATACTCAGGGTTTATTTACCCCTATTGCAGGTGATGCATGAGAAGTACCTTTGTGTGGACGATTCCTCTAGTGGGCTTAGACAGATCCTCGTTCTTATCGCTAGATGTTTATTTTAAATTCTGTTGTTTATCATTCCGCACTCTAACATTTGGTAATGTAATAATGTAATTTTTAAGAAACTCGGGTGTATGAAATGGACCTGTATTGTAACTCGTTGTGGGGGTATGGCCCCCGGTATCCACAAGACAAGACATGGGCCGCACCATCAGGGGTGGCCCAGCCCACAAGATTAAGGCGTGCACGGCGCTGCTCGGCGTGCACCGCAAGATATTGTATAGTACCAAATAGGCTACTTTCCATATAATCCTGTCCCTCCAGAGTATATAAGGAGAGGCAGGGGTCCCCTAGCGGACAAGATCCATCTAGATCTATCTGCTACATCTCAATACAATACACCAAAGACACATGATATAGGGTATTAAGTCGATCAGACGGCTCGAATCTGTCTAAATCGTTGTCTCTGCGCCTTGTGTCACCATTCAGTTCCTGATTACGCTCACCCCCACCGACAAATCTACCATCGTGGGATACCCCTCGATGGACTGCCAAGCATATTCTATCGATAGTTGATGCGCCAGGTAGGGGTGTGCGCTTGATCCATGGTGAGCTAGATGGACCTCAAATCAACAGCGCATTTTCGTCATCAATCTCGTGGAGATCCATGCCGTTCCACGACGATGATTCATCGCTGGCTACACCACCACCTGCAACTGCAGATCCAACCTCGAAACCATTTCTGAGGTCGCCTTCATCGACAACTTGCCACCTGCTTCCTCGCCACCAGAGGATGCAGATCAACAATGATGATCTGATCACATCAATCGATTAGGTTGGTCAGAAGCTCGCCGACTGCCTCTCCATCGCTGAATCGGCTCTGGACACTCTCGTTTAGCAATGACCACCCTCCGATCTAGATCTATAGGAGGTTGCTCACAAAACTCCAAGGGTTACGGCCCTACCCTTCGGGTTCACCAATGTCACCGCCGCTTACCAAGATGCCCTAAGGGGCAAATTCACTGACCAGGTTGGAGATGCTCACCGTCAACGCCGATCAGACAATGCCATACGCCACCGACCAGACATTCTGTCTAAAGATAAGTCACGTTTTAATATTTTTCTAAATATTTTTCAATCTCCTTTTATCGCCATAATGTTTCTCCGAGTTGTTTTCTCTATATTTGCTCTCCAAACAATTTTTCGAACCCTCGAACAGTCATGTTGATGCTCGGACGCCTCCAGAGATGGCCCTGTCTCCGGCTCCTCCCTACACGTGCATGAGCGTCTACCCTCTGTGTTATGGGTGGTCGGCAGCGGCTCCTTAGCGACGCCTGTTCCTCCTACACGTGCACAGGCTCCGCGCTCGATGTTATGGACTATGGGCTAGCTAGGGCTAGAGACTCAGCTACACACTAACTAGTCGGGCGGTTTATATTAAAAATAAATACATCTTCATGCCAACTGATCGCCAAGCTACATACACTATTTTTTCTCCAGAGTTCATATATTTTTTCATCATGTACTACCTGTTCTACATGTTTGTATTACAGGATCATCGTCCAGGTGATCGGATCACCTAGTGCTTGGGCTTCTCCACCGATCAACTGGTTGGACCGCTTGGTTCATGGACTCCGTCGATGACCAGTTGATCGGATTGTTTGCCGGTCGCTTCTACTCAATGCTCACTTCGCCGTCGACCAGTTGACCAGACTGTTCGTCGCTCATGCTTCATCGTCAGCTACACCGGGGACTCCTCAGCGCTCGGTTT
Source organism: Miscanthus floridulus (assembly GCF_019320115.1). Lineage (NCBI taxonomy): Eukaryota > Viridiplantae > Streptophyta > Magnoliopsida > Poales > Poaceae > Miscanthus > Miscanthus floridulus. The sequence goes on from NC_089583.1 coordinate 14,481,520, forward strand.
CTTTGTGCTCGAGGAGTAAGTGGGCACACTTCACCGCACGGACGTCGCCAGCTACGTTAGGGACTCCTCGGTGCTCAGACATCGCTCGCTACACTGGGGACTCCTCGGTGCTCGGTCATTGCTAGCGACGCCAGGGACTCCTCGCTCCTTGGTGCTCGGACATCACCAGCGACGCCGGGGACTACTCGCTCCTCGGTGCTCGGTCACCGCCAGTGACGCCAGGGACTCCTCTCTCCTTGGTGCTCAGTCATTGCCAGCATCCCCAGGGACACCTCAGTTCTTGGTCATCACCCATGACACTGGGGACTCCTCGCTCCTCGGTGCTCGGTCATCGTCAGCAACGCCGGGGACTCCTCGCTCCTTGGTGCTCGGTCATCGCCAGCAACGCTGGGGACTCCTCGCTCCTCGGTGCTCGGTCATCGCCAACGACACCGGGGACTCCTCGCTCCTCGGTGCTCGGACATCGCCAGCGACGTCGGGGACTCCTCGCTCCTCGGTGCTCGGTCATTGCTAGCGACGCCGGGGACTCCTCTCTCCTTGGTGCTCGGTCATCGCCAGCGTCACCAGGGACTCCTCACTCCTTGGTGCTTGGATATCGCCAGCGATGCCGGGGACTCCTCGCTCCTCAGTGCTTGGTCATCGCCAGCAACGCCTGGGACTCCTCGCTCCTCGATGCTCAGATATCGTTAGCGACGCCGGGGACTCCTCGGTGCTCGGTCATCGCCGCCTACACCGGGGACTCCTCGCTCCTCGGTGCTCGGCCATCGCTAGCGACGCTAGGGGCTCCTCACTCCTCGATGCTCGGTCATCGCCAGCGACACCGGGGACTCCTCGCTCCTCGGTGCTTGGATATCGTCAGCGATACCAGGGACTCCTCACTCCTCGGTGCTCGATCATTGCCGCCTACGCTGGGGACTCCTCGCACCTCGGTGCTCGGTCATCGCCAGCGACGCCGGGGACTCCTCGCTCCTTGGTGCTCGGTCATCGTAGCGTCGCCAGGGACTCCTCACTCCTCGGTGCTCAGTCATCACCAGCATCCCTGGGGACTCCTCGCTCCTCAGCGCTTGGTCAATGCCAGCGACGCCGGGGACTCCTCGCTCCTCGGTGCTCGATCATCGCCAGCGACGCCGGGGACTCCTCGTTCCTCGATGCTCGATCATCGCCAGTGACGCCGAGGACTCCTCGCTCCTCAGTGCTCGGTCATCGCCAGTGATGTCGGGGACTCCTCGCTCCTTGGTGCTAGGACATCACCAGCAATGCTGGGGATTCCTCGCTCCTCGGTACTAGAATATCACCAGCGACGCCGGGAACTCCTCGCTCGTCGGTGCTCGGGCATCGCCAGTGACGCCGGGGACTCCCTTGCTGCTCGAATCTCGCTACGTCTCGTCAGTGTGCTATCAAGCTGCTCCATGCTATTCGGATCAAGGTGCTGATCTTAGGCAGCACATCTAGGGTCTTGATACGTGAATGTCAGACGACTTCGGCAAGCTTTTAGACTTCTTTTTCTTTGACCCTGCTACAAGATTCATTCTTCATCTTCCAGCAGGCTCAGGGACTAAGTGGGCACACTTCACCTTGTGGTGAATGTGCGCTTCTCTCATCTCGAGGCTACGCCCGGGGACTGGTTGTCTACTCGGCTGGTCTTCTACTTTCTGACCCTGGCACCATGTGACTACATCACCTACTGTCAGGCTCGAGGACTAGCTGTGGGGGTATGGCCCTCGGTATCCACAAGACAAGACATGGGCCGCACCATTAGGGGTGGCCCAGCCCACAAGATCAAGGCGTGCACCGCAAGATATTGTATAGTACCAAATAGGCTACTTTCCTTGTAACCCTGTCCCTCCAGAGTATATAAGGAGGGGCAGGGGTCCCTTAGCGGACAAGATCCATCTAGATCTATCTACTATATCTCAATACAATACACCAAAGACACAGGACGTAGGGTATTATGTCGATTAGATGGCCCGAACCTGTCTAAATTGCTGTCTCTGCGCCTTGTGTCACCATCCGGTTCCTGATTACGTGCACCCCCACCGACAAATCTACCATCACGGGATACCCCTCGGTGGACTGCCGAGCATATTCTGTAGACACTCGTTCTCATTATTGGATCCTTGGGAAAATATGGATCTTTCGGGTTCTCCCTTGGGGTGTGCCCGACGGATACCGCCCGCTGTAGCTTGCTTTCAGGGTTCTTAGTGTCTGGTGGAAGGCGAGCACCTCCGTAAGCATGTTATTTCGGGCGGTTCTGCCACAAATTTTAATTTACTAGAAGATATGATTTTTCCTATGTTTTTATGAGCACAAAAATACAAAATTAAATCTTTTTAGCCCTATTTCAAAAAGAGCAAATTTTAGGGTGTTACAACATAGTGCATTGCTCGATGTCCTGGACCACAGTCAATGTAGGACGATATTCGTAGTGCAATCCCTCGAACGTCCACCGGGAAGTAGACAATCCGAGGAAGAAGAAGACATCGGCAGTCACCAGGAAGAAGCAAGCAGTCATGAAGATGCTCCCCAAAAACCTAATCGCCCGCACACCCAAGCATGTGTCATTATGCGGACGGCAGTTCCGGAGGCCTGCTCTCCCAACACTTTGTGCATACCTATGGACCTTACTCTAAGTAACTTGCCCAACCAATTCCAAGATTCTGACAGATTCTCCAGACCATGCCTAGGTAACTTCAATCACTAGGCCATTTTTTTCTTTTTATTCTATACTTATTAGACCTCTTTTTTCATATGTTCACCTTCTAACAGAGCCTTTTTACTTTCTTGGTCAGAAAGAGAATCTACCACCAATCTTCAAAACATTAATAATTCCAGTTAAATTGCTCGAACTTGGAATACAATTCTTAATTCTTGGTGTCACCCGAACCTTCTTAGCATAATTCTCCAATGCTAAGGACGTCAGCCATGACTTTGCTCCTCAAAGTGATAGCACTTTTCCAAGTCATAATCAATTTTATTCCAACGAGGATAACACAAGCTCAAGACCATCTTAGTTAAGATGTCCTGTAGATTCTTGTGATCCTCCTAGATGTCACTTTTATGTCCAAGTAGATAGTACCTCCATTCTCCACAATGGATGACTCCAGATCATACTTTAGATGTTCCATCTCTTGCTTTCTTGCATAAGCCTCTATTTTTTCTTCTTGTATAAGGACACATCCCACACCTTTGACAGGGTGCATCATAATGGATAAAAAGCTCATGTCCTGATCTGATAAAGCTAATACATAGGTTTTACTCCAACCCCTTTTTCACTACTTCAAATACTTAGCTGGGGTCTCTTGATCCAAACGAACTTAAAACCTTCTCCAGTAACACTATCAATATCTTGATGGTCTTGGATAAACCTCCCTTAAACCTCTAACCAAACCTTAGCACTAAAATCTCTGAGTTTTTCTCTCACATCCTTGGGTGGGTTCCTATCACATCATTAACTTTCTTCAATCCAAACCTTCTTGTCATGCTTAGTATATCATTGGGATTTCCTAAGACTCCATAGAACTATCTATAGTTATTAGATATCTCATTCATATGTCATCAACGCCTACCTGTCCTAGGTATGTTGAAGATTGGACTCCCAGCTAAGGATAGCTCAGATTGCAGAGCCATATTGATGAATGCGTCCATTCCTCGTAGATGACCTAATAACTTATCAACCGAGCAAAGGATACTTACTCTGGATGATGAAGCCCTTAAGTGATATACATCCTCTGGGAACCACCTTTCTCATCAGATTAACTGATTATTCCAAGTGAGAGGTAGAGAGTATGACTTGAACTTCATATGGCACCTTGAGCATTTAGACCCTTCTTAGTTGGATAGTTTGCATAGGCGTGATCATCTATCTTATTGATCTTCTCCAAAGGTGTTTGTTCCTCTACATTGACATCTAAAAACTCACAATCCACTTTACTATCCTCACAGGACACACTTTCTAGTAGGTCATTCTCATATTACTCAGGTGCAGGTCGAATACCCTCATACTCAATTGTTTCTCCTAACGGCGTTGTTAGAAGCACCGAATGTTGAGCATACTTAATCACTCCTTTACAAGTAGATAACCATCCCTTTCCAAGGATAACATCAATGTCCATTAACTCCAAAGCAATAAGGTTTGCCTCAAAGTTTACTCTCTTTATGTCAAGACTAATGTTTGGGCATATGCGGTTTGCCTTCATTTCTCCTCCTAGAGACTTAACTATCACTGGTCTCCTCATTGGAAGCATATTTATCTTATGATCTTCCACATATTCCCTAGAGATGAATGAATGTGAAGCACTAGGGTCAAACAACCCCATAGCAGTGGCTGAGCTTACTGCAATCAAACCATAAACAACGTCCTGAGTGGTAATCAGATCCACATTGTCCAACCTGCCTTGAATGTAGTTTCGCTTTAACTTATTTCATTGCACCTTCTTCTTATGGACATTCTATTCTGGCTCCTGCTGCTGTCGATTCTGGTTTTTGGTTACTCTCAGCAAAATTCCCAAGACAATCATTCTCATAATGTTCAATCTCACCACAATCAAGATCTTTCTCACTAGTAGAATTATTTGTCTTCATCAAGGTGATAGTAGGAGGTAGCAGACATGGCTCTTGAGAGCTAAAATGCTGCACTTCATCATTGGGTTGCTGATACTGATTTTGATCTGTACTCCCAAACAGATTCATAGGGTGTGACTGACATTCTGGTTGTGTAGCAAACGGAGATGAGTGTTTCTTAACTAGCATTGAAGGTCACGCTTTCTCTTCTTCTCTTCCATCTCTCAATGCTTGTTCTCAATTAGAATTGCCCTGTCCACCAATGTTTTGAAATCAGGATACACAATAGTCATCAACTACAATTGAACTCTATCATTCAGTCCTTTCAAAAAGTGTTTCTGTTTCTTAGCATCATTATCCACTTCTTCTGGAGCATAGCGCGACAACTGAGTGAACACGTCACGATACTCACACACAGTCATAGATCCTTGCTTGAGAGCTCGAAACTCATCTAGCTTGAGTTCTACCACACCTAACAGGATATGGTAGGACCTAAAAATCTCCTTGAATTCCTACCAGGTGACAGCAGGAGCATTGTTGGGACGCCCATACTCAAATGACTCCCACCAATCTTGGGCAGTTCCTTGTAGTTGACCAGAAGTATAAAGCACCTTTTCATGGTCATCACACTGAGCTATGTCCAATTGTCGCTCCATAGCTCTAAGCCAGTCATCAGCTTCTAGTGGTTCACTTGTATGAGAGAATGTCGGTGGGTGTCCCTTCATAAATTCACCACGCTTGTCAATAGGTGGTGCTTGATGCAGGTTGTTCAACACACTTTGAGTAATAGTCTGTAATAACTGAGTCTACATCATCAAAGCCTGCTCTATAGATGGAGGGTTAGGTGGCGATGGATTAGGATTGGCATGATTTCCTCGGTCATCATGCGAAGCACTTCTCCTGGTAACAACCATCATAGAGATAATCGATGCTTGGACAAGGCGACTGCTCACTGCGAATGTAGGGTAGGGATGAGGTGGTGGGCTTGCTTCAGTGATTATCTGTAGGTGGCGACGGTACGTGGTGAATATGCATGGGCCAATATAATGGTGATATTCTTTGCTTGTCATCTTTGCCGGTAGCAGTGAGGTTCCTTTTGATTTTTTTCCTCAACTGGACTAGTATAACAAGAACTCATAGGACAAAATTATGTCAACAGGCAATTGAACATGACATATCAATTTACCATAAATGAAGAAGTGACTATTGTCTGCTTCTCATCATCAGAATCTATGTGTAGTTTTGTTGTTTGGCTGAGGAGTGATTCTTAGGAAGAATCCGCTCCGAGAAGCTATACCAAATGGTCTCTTCTTTTGACCAACTACATTTTCTCCCAACTCAAAGTTACTTATAGATCCTCCTAACACAACCAAAACATGTCCGGTCCACGTTACAGATATCTCCCATATGACAAAAATCTTGAACCACTGTAGTCATATCCAAACTGAAACAATGCTTCCACAAATACGAGGAAAGCCAAGAAATACATGGCGTGTGCATTGGCACCAGCAACTATTCACCCTCTTCTAGATGTCGGGATATCTGGCGCCTGCTACCTACGGCTATGAGAAGTCCCAAATATTATAGGAGATATAGTCATGTTGGCTTCTTAATAGGCACACTGCTATATAAACATTTTTAGAAGCATCTCGGTTTTTCTTCCCACCCGGTTGCAATTTCGTTGAAGTTGTCTCTGAAAATATAAAGGACCACACCTACAAACCACCCCATATATATATATATATTGATTTCAAAGAATGGTAATGGCACGACTTGTGAAATAATACTAATTATTTTGATGTAGTCACTTGGGTGTGAGAATTTTTGGCGGTTTTTTGTAAAAGATTTCTTAGGGCGGCCTAACTTGTAAACTGTCGGTAAAAACTGAATTTTATATGCGGTTTGTAGTGTCCACCGCCTCTAGATTTTGATTTCTATGAGCGGTTGTAAGGTGGCCCATCCCTAGAAATCGACTTCCAGGTCGGTTGAGTAGTAACCTATTTCTATAAAGGCTTGATTTCTAGGGACCTTTTTTAGAGGCGGATACAAATTCCGCAACTTCAAATTTATTTTGAATTATGTCTCTTCAAATCTATTTTGATTGCAGTTACATACGTGGTATAGGTGTGGTGCAACTCAAGATCCAATAGTTAACCACTTGGATGAAAATCTTATAAATGCATTGAATGTTTTGGAAAATTGGTTGTACATGGATTGTAACTCCCTACGTCCTGTAATTGAATCAACTTCTAGAAAATTTAGGACGTATTAACAAATAGGAGAAAAGACCATGGTGCCCCATTAACCTGTTGCATCTTAACTGCTTGTGAATTGTCTGGTGGTGTTGTTTGGTGCATCTAAGAGTAAATTAAACGTTGCTTTTGAAGGCAACCCTTAAATGTTGTTGTGAACTTGAGGATGAGAGAATTAGGTCAGTCTCAACAATGGAGGTTTCATTTTCATTAAATGGTGGTGCCACACAAGCAAACTTGATGACAATGGCACTAAAAAGAGGGAGAGTGGACGAGTTTCATCTAGATGAAATTAGGTGTACACTCTTTTCAAAACTTGAAAATGTTTCACGCTAGCATTGAGGGGCAAAAGTTTGGTTTCATCCAATAACTGTCCAATCCCACATCACACATCAAATGCTTTTGAGTAACCAATATGCAACAATAAAATTGAAACTATGCATCGTGGGAGATTGTTCTATTCGTCGTCACAAATGACTCTAGATGATGTGACAGTCATGGAAACATCAAAAATTAAACTCACTATTGAGACTAGCCTTAGAGGCACTGGGGTGGAAGACACCAAAGACAAAGGTGGGTGCGGTTAATGCATCAGGGCTCCAAGAAGAAAATAAAAAGGTCCATGGATTGTCACTCCTACGAATCAATTTAACTTGGGACAAAGTTTTGGGCTAGAAAAAAAATTAACCTGGGATAAAGGGAGTATACTGAATAGTTACACCCATCTTACTCTTCCTTGTCAACCCATGTTGACATCACGTGGGATTCTTAATTAAGTCATATATAGTTACCTGCTCTTCTGTACGTATTATTATCCTTCAAATGGCGATATATAAATGTGTTGGAACTTGGAACGTGAACCAAATACAGAGGGAGTAAAAACAAGAGTGTTCCCGTTGCTGTTGTTTCGAAGGATGAGATTATGCTTGAATTGTGGAAGAGAGGAGCATGCGTCCTTGTTTTACTGCACGACAATGTACATATGTTGATTTAGGCTTGGAAGGCAGCAGGAGTTATATCATAGATCTAGGAGATGGCTAAGGTAACGCCCTTGAAATGTTCGGCTGCTCTCCATCTGGTGAGACGGCGAGGACGATTGGTTCGTCTGTGGAGTTCGATGGTGCACCTATCCAGGTTCAAAGAGCATCACACGGCCATGACCATTTTGGCCGGAGAAGTTGGCAAACCTCAGCTTTGAGTATGCATGCAGCAGGGTTTCAGAGTTCGGGTGAAACCTGGATCGTCGCCCACAGATGTTGGAGAGCAACTGCGAGTTTCTTTTCTGAGGCGCATTTTATCTGTATTATATTTTTATTATTTCTTTAGGGGAACAACACCAACAACATTATACTTAGTCAGCTTCTTTGTATGAATTACGGTCGCCGTGTGGGCGAATAAAAACAAGCAAACATGCCTTCCTATCGCATCATACAGAAATCTTCTAGCTAATTAAGTTGATTGGATTGTCTTCCTTGAATAAAATCAACCTTCTGATCGAAACCCTTTGTTCTTTCTCTGATCTTTGCAAAGCCACTGCTTGTAACATATCTTTTGTTTACCTCCAACAACCCCGAGGAGGCTCCCCTCGACTCCTAGGCCACCGCTGCGAGAAGCTAGAATTGAGTTATGGTGCAATCCCTATCACTACCAAACACCGGCTCTGTGCCGAGTGCCAAGTGTTTTTTTCGGGCACTCGGCAAAAAGCTTCTTTGCCGAGTGTAAAAAAAAACACTTGGCAAAGAGCTTCTTTGCCGAGTGTTTTTTTTTATACTCGGCAAAGAAGCTTCTTTGCTGAGTGTTTTTTTTTTACACTCGGCAAAGAAGCTCTTTGCCGAGTGTTTTTTTACACTAGGCAAAGAAAATTTCAAAACACATTTTGAAGCAGTAAATTAATTCAAATGAAAAAAAATTCAACTACAAAGTTGTATAACTCATCAAGATGTACAATGTTTGTTTTGGTCTTTTCTTCATATGACAAAGTGAAAGTAAATTTGTTCACAAATCTAACATATCTCTCTTGTAGTTTATGAAACTACAAGAGAGATATATAAGATTTGTGAACAATGTTAGAACAACCATGTCGGATGAATAAATGATCAAACAACTAAAATAAACTTTGTAGATCTCGAAAAGTTATGAAACTTTATAATTGGCAACTTTTTGATTTCAAATCATCTTGTCATACAAAACTGTGTTTGAATTTCAAAAATTTTAAATTCGAACTTTTCAAACGACCTCGGATGGAAAAACAACCAAAATAAACTCTGTAGATCTCAAAAAGTTATGAAACATTGTAGTTGGCAACTTTTTGATTTGAAATCATCTTGTCATGCAAAACTACGTTTGAATTTCAAAATTTTGAAATTCAAATTTTGTAAACGACCTCGGATGGAAAAACTTTCTAAACTAAAATTGTAGATCTCGAAAAGTTATGAAACTTTATAGTTTACAACTTTTTTATTTGAATTCGTTTAGGGCCTCAAACAAGCAATTTACACTCGGTTTAGTATAATATGTGGTGAACCAAAACGGAATCTAGACATAGGTGGTGCAGTGGTTAGAGGAGGGGACGCGCGAGGGAGAGATCGCTGGTTCGAATCCCGCCGTTCTCGTAGCCACGAATTTTACGCGGAAAATGCCGGAGATGGGCCAGAAAAATGCCGGAGATGGACGGGCGCTGGCCGGTGGGGGCCTCCACTGATTAAAAAAAATTCTCATTTTTTTGGGTTTTTTTCGGTTCCAACTTTGCCGAGTGTCGGGCACTTGGCAAAGGCTTTGCCGAGTGCCCGACAAAAGACACTTGGCAAAGACGCCTTGCCGGCCCATTTTTTGTCGAGTGGCCTTTGTCGGGTACTTGGCAAAGGCTTTGCCGAGTGCCCGACAAAAGACACTCGACAAAGACGCCTTTGCCGGTCCATTTTTTGTCGAGTGGCCTTTGCCGAGTACAGCACTCGGCAAAGCCTTTGTCGAGTGTAAATGAGTCCGGTAGTGTATGGCCGTATGACACCACGGCACAGCCCAGGGATGAGTTGATGATGGCCACCACCATCGCTGCTAGTAGGGCTAGGAGGAGCATGTTGCAATATATGGTGCGCTAGCGCTGGGAGTGGGAGAGGATGGAACATTCTCAACTCTCCATGATGTGCAAGAGTGCGAGTTTGAGGGAGAGAGCAGAGCTCGAGGTGCCATGATGGAAGCACGAGCTTAGGATGTTCGACGCAATGCTAACAACCAAACAGATACATAAACAATGCAGCAGATCGAGTAATACATAGTGCAACCAAACAAAAGCACAACTAATGCAATGCAACCTAACCAAACAACATCAAATTGCATTTCACTTTTTTTTAGTGGAAAATGCATTTCACTTATACAACCGTAGCCTATATATGCTACATAACCCTTTTTTGGCCTAACAAAACCATAACATGTCCGATCATCCATATGACGACAGATGTCGCCCCGGCCCATATGGCCCATAACTGAACAAAAATAATAATGCTTCTACAAACATAAGGAAATACGTTCCACTCAAAAAAAGTATTAAGAAAATACGTGGCTTGTTAAATGCTGTCCCTGTCACCATACGGGGGTCCAAATATCTGGCGTACGTGCTAACCTCATGGACATCAAATCCGCTCTCTCAATTATCACAAATCAGGTGATGTCACGTTGGTTTCTTTATAACCATAATGCTACACCTACAGTCATATGACTTTGATAAATAGCTTATAAATAAATGCATTGAATGTTTTGAAGAAGAAAAAAAAACAGTTGTACTTTATACCAGAAGGGTTAACATCCCTTTCTTTAGTGCCCATCCTATTTCCTTAACTCATCTTGATGATATCACGTGGAGTTCTTCAGTCACGTTCCTTGACCTTCTATACGAGTTCTTAATAATTGACTCATGAATTCGGCCATGGTTCTCCAAATGGTGATACATAAATGTGTGTTGGAAGGTGAGGAAAAAAAGAAAAGTGTTCTGATTTCTCGAAATTTGGAATTTGAAATCGGTAGCTGTATCTTTTTCGATTATAGCTCCGATTAGCGTGTCTCTCGCGACTGGGTGTTCGTAGCGATACGTAGAATCGTGTTTCAAACTCTTTTACTTATTTTTCTATGATCGATGTATTGTTCTAATGTAGATGTAATTGTATGCTATGTATGTATGTGTAAGGATCTTTGTGTGGTGTTCTATGATTACGTCTAGTCGGTGAGATATACGTGGTGATTCAGAAGAAGAAGAAGAACATTGAAGATTAAAGCTTACCGAAGGATCGGTGTTTTAAGGCAAGTATAGCATGTGATCTTCCTTGTTGTCCTATTCACCTTAATATCATTTTAATCATATGCATGTGTCTACCTTGGCAACCGTAGTAATTTTCCTAGCTATTTGATATCCTGGATTCCTTGATTCCTATGGGTTATTGCATTGGGTAGTATGATGCTAGTGCTCAACTAAAGCCATGATCTTGTAACTTGACTAATGGTATATGCAATAAACACTAAAAGATGCTTTTTAGCAACATGGAATAAGGGGGCTAGAACATTGGGATGTTTTTATGGTGCTCTAGATTCCTTTCCCTAAGGACTTATCTGTAAGCGAACATCCGGGACTTACAGTACAACTGTGAGGGCTATATGGCTCTGGGGTTAGCTCAGTATGATGACCTTTTCTAGCTTGTTAGAGGTTATCTTTATTGGCGTAACAATGGCTTGCCGAATCGGGTATAGGGAAGCCTTTACTCTTATGTGTATAGCCGTGATGGAGTTGTACCATTTGACAGGGGGTCCTATATCTGTTTGCCGAGTGAATCTAATGACCCTAACTTGTTAGACGAATCTTTGAAAGATTTCATAGTGAACCTTGTCGACCTTCTTTGGTAGTGGGTCAAGAGGCTGATCACCTCGGGCGAAAGGGTAAATCACGACTCACAATGAAAGTATACAACCTCTACAGAGTGTAAAACTGGTATATCAGCCGTGCTCACGGTCACGAGCGGCCTTGAAATATTTACGGAATATATGATGAACACAAATGATACTGATGATGAAGATGCACACTAATAATTACTGTTTATGCTATTCATTATTCACGTTTACCTGATCATGTGTTTATATACGCTTGTGAATAAGCTTGTTGCTACTCCTATGCTAAAATAGTGACAATTAAAAGCTAATCGCAGTTAAACAAGTTTCAGCCTTTTGAGCCTCATGAACCCCATGTTATATTTGTTGAGTACGACATGTACTTATGCTTGCTTTACTTTGCAATTATTTGAAAAAATTCTGGATGGGTACCAGATTGTTAGAGTTTGGAGGAATTAGGCTTATGATCAACCAGTCAGTTGTCCTTGTGAAATTAGAGTCTTCACCCAAAGATCGGAGTTGTCTTTCTGCCCAAAGATCGGAGTTGTCTTTCTGTTGTTTGCTATCTAAGGTTATATTCTCTATACTAAGTACATTATATATTGAGCATTGTCTATTGATATTACCCTTATTTGTAGCTATATGTGAGATTTGACTTCCTAGGCTCACATATGGTGTGTATCTGGTTTTGTCCTTAAAACCGGGTACTACACCATGCTCACTAAATGCATAATTAAATCAAATTCACCTATTTTAAAATGATGCAAATTTTTGGGTGTTACACAGACTCAGGTCATTTTGAAGAGCGCGTCCGATCAGTGTTTGACTTACGTGCTAATCGTTTTCGACCGTTGAAATCTGATGAACGCATTTGAACGAAGGGACGCGTGGCAGCCATCTACCGACCGGACTCGGGCAACCTGACGCGGAGCCACGCCCGGTCAGGTGCGTCCGGTCGGCTCACGGCTGGCCAACAACTCTATTTCGAGGGGACGTCTATAAATAGTGTTTGGCTGGTCCTAGGCTCACTCTCTTGGCACTTTGACATTCCTAATATCCTTGTGAGCCTAAGCAAATATCTCCCACTCATCTCCACCATTGATTCATCATCATAGTGAGATTGGGAGTGATTTCAAGTGCATTTGCTTGAGTGATTGCATCTAGTAGCACTTGGAGATCGTTGTGACTGTGGATTTCTTGTTTCGCTTGGTGGTTGCCGCCACCTAGACGGCTTGAAGCATCGGAGCTTCGGCACGTGTTGGTGATTGTTCGTGCTGGCTCCGATGATTGTGAGGGGTCTTGTACCTTCCTCGGCGGAGAGTCAAAAGGTAACTCTAATGGATTGCTCGTGTCATTGAGTTACCTCACTTGTAACTAGGTTCTTGCAGTGTCCAATTGTGTGGACGAGGTTCGTGCAGCACCTCTTAGCCACCGAACCATTAAGTGTTGGTCGACACAACGGGGACTACCATGCCAGCAAGCACGTGAACCTCGGGAGAAAAATTAGTTGCCTCTTATCCTTTGGTACTCTCCCGGTGATTGAATCGGTATTCATATTGTGATTGGTTTACTCCTCTACGCGGCGGTATAATCATCCTACTCACTCGTTTACATTCCTGCAAACTAGTTGTAGCAAGCTCTTTAGTGTAGCTAGAATTGAGAGCTTGCTTTGTAGCTTAAGATCATCTAGTGGTGTTCTTTAGTATAGTAAGTGTGAGAGCTCTTATAGTAACTAGAATTGTTGGATAGGTAGCTTGCAACCCTTGTAGAGTTAGAGCAAGTTTACATTTCGCTATTTATCATACTAATTAAATTGCCCTAGTAATCTTGTAGATTTTTAAATAGGCTATTTATCCACTCTAGTTATATTTGGACCTTTCACACGTGTTAACTTAGGCCCATTTTCTTGCCAACTCCTTTTCACCAACTACGTATATTTTTGTCTCGCCTGAAAATAACATTTATTTATTGGGCATCCTAACACAAACCACATGATGTCTAACCCATAGACAACTGAGGCCCCGAACATGTGCCCCGTATTATAGATCAAATCTTGAACTACTTGTACTCCCATCTGAGCTACTCCCTCCATTCGTTCTTTATCTACATATTACATCGTTTCACGGAGATCAAGCAAAGCTCGGCGCAATTACTCCCTCCGTCCCCATTCGCAACTGCTCCAAGTGCTTTTTTCCGCAGAGTATGCATGTGGGGCATCGGTATACATGCATGTGTCTACTAATTCTCCGTACTACTACTCCGATCCTATTGGTCAAGGCACGTAAGCGGACGGGCATAAGGTGCATAATGCGTAGGTGCTGTGCATGGTCTACCTAAGCATGTTCCTAATAAGTAGAGCAAGGCTCTCGTTTGGGTGCATATATTGTTATATGGCCAGCAATTTTGTCCACTAGACTAGAGAGGGTCTGAGCTACATCTTTACTGACCCTTAGGACGTGAAAGCATGTTGTATTGAACTTTTTCCCTATCTTAATACAAAGACGCTCGAACATTTCGCGTGATCAAGAAAAAAGCTTAATAGAATACGTATGTTTCAACAGGAAAAGGCACAACAAATTTCCTATTAAAAACTGAAACAAGTTGTAAAATAGGAAGAAATTAGCTTCTTTCTCTTTTGACCAACTACGCTTTCTCCCAACTAAAATTTTACTGATTTGGGCCTAACACAGCCATAACACGTGTCCGAGCCATTATATTCATTCATATAACAAAGGAAATGTTGCCCCCAGATTTTAGACCAACTTGTATTCCCATCTAAGATAAAAAAAAGCAATGCTTTCACAAGTATGAGGATGAAATACATGGCTCCTACTCTATATATTGCCGCCATCGTCATGGTCCGATCCATATATATATCTGGCATGCTAATAGCCCCATGGAGATCAAATTTGCTCTCAATTAATTATCACACTAGCCAACCAATGAGCTTCTTGCGGTGGCCACGTAAACCCTCCACATACGCTGTTGGTGACAAGCCACGCTTGTCTATGGCTTGTGGCAATGGCCCACACGTGTCCCTTTGCTTGGTAAAGTTGTGTGGGAAGGGGTGGGACATGTAGTTGTGTGATCCGTGTTCTAGCTAAAAGCATGTTGCTAAGTAGATTAAGGCTCTTGTTTGGGTGCATAATTGTCATATGGCTAGCGGTTTTGTGCACCAAAGAGTAGTGGAATACGTATGTTCCAATAGGAAAAGGCGCAACCATTTTCCTATTGAAAAACTGAAATACATTAAAAAAACAAGGGAAATACAACATTTTCTTGCTAGCTTTCTTTCTTTTGACCAACACACACTTTCTGCCAACCGAAATTTTACTTGTTTGGGCCTAACAACACCATAACATGTCCAATCCGGCCATATGACATGTCGTCCCCCCCTATGGCCCAAATCTTGAACCAACTTGTACTCACATCAGAACTAAAATAATAATGCTTCTACAAGACTACAAGTATATGAGAAAATACATCACTCGTTAAATGCTGTCACCATCCAAGTCCAGATATCTGCCGTGCTAACCCCATTGAGATCAAATCTGCCCTCAGTTAACACAAATCAGAAGATGTCAGGCTGGTTTCTTTATAACCACACTGCTACACCTGCAGTCATATCACTTTGATAAATAGCTTATAAAGGCACTGAATGCTTCATAAAACCAGTTGTACCTGAATTATACTAGAAGGGTTAACTTCCCTTTCTTTAGTGCCCATCCTATTTCATTAACTCATCTTGATATCATGTGGAGTTCTTAAGTCACATTGCATGACCATCTATATGAGTTATTGACTCATGAATTGGGCTCCTATCCTCCAATGGTGATATATATATATATATATATATATATATATATATATATATATATATATATATATGGAAGGTGAGGAAAATGTAGAGGGAAGAAAAACAAGAGTGTTCTTATTAACATATTGTTCACAAGGAATTGGTCTCGAAAGATCACACTATGCTCATGTTTTGGAAGAAAAGAGCACATGTATGTTTACTGCAAGCTACTATGGATAGTTGGTGTAGGCTTGGAAGGCAGCAGGAGATCACATGGATCCCAAACATGGGATGATGGTGAGCCATTAGGAACGTTCAGTTGCTCATGATCTCGGTGAGAGAGCTAGGATGAATGACATTGCAGAAAATGTTCCCATGCTTCCTCTACTGGGCTCGTTTGGTTGTCCAGGATTGAGCATAGGAACTATTGCAGATTATGCAAGGTTATACAAATTAGCCAATCATTCCCATTCTAGGCAATTGTTCCTGGACAACCGAACAAGCCCCCAATTTTATTGCATTCTTTTGGATTAGGCTACTAATTATACCAAGTTTGGGTGCATGTGGCCACTGAACGAGGGGGATTGAGAAGGATTTTGACTTGTAGGGGATTTAATCCCTCTCAACCCCCTGAGTTTTGAGACAAAACGAATGAGGCCTTATTGGACATTGTAACACAAACCACATGATGTCTACCTCATATGATAATTGAGGTCTCGAACATGTGTGCCATATAGATCAAATCTCGAATCACCTTGTACTCCCATCTGAACTAAAATAATATTTAGTTCCCTTTCTTGGGGGCTTTTAATGTGAGTATATGATTGTCCCACGCATTGCATGGCTCCAACTCCAAGGCAAAGCATCCATCAAATGTAGGTCTAGGTTTGGGAGGCTATTGGAGAAAATGAGCATGCATAATACTCATTATTATTTGAGAGCATATTTTCCAACTCAGACCTAGTGTGTTGCGTAGTGCCTAGATCCATGGATAAGGCATAGTTTAATGTAACATAACAAACTAAGTTTTAATGTTTTCCTGTATTTTTTACTCATTATTATTTGAACAGGTTAAACATGAACATGTAGTTGTGCTATCCATGGTCAAGCTAAGCATGGTGCTGATAAGTAGAGCAAGGCTCTCGTTTGGGTGCATATAGAGTTATTGTCATATGGCTAGCGGTTTTGTGCACCAAAGCTTTATAGAATACATATGTTTAACTTCAATAGGAAAAGGCACAACAAATTTCCTGTTAAAACTAAAATAAGTTGTAAAACAGGAAGAAAAACACAATGTTTTCTTGTTAGCTTCTTTCTCTTTTGACCATGGATCTATGTTAGCATACTGATTGCATGTTAGGTTTTGGTTTCAGGGTCTGCTAGGTGCTAGGTAGCAAGGATGACTTGACACTGAAAGCTCTTTTGGATATAGTGTTGTGTGATGGTACCTGATACTATGGACTTATCATTAATGAATCAATGTTTCATGTTTGTAAGGCTAATCTGATCACATATGTGCGTCTCTATGAATGTTTGGACTTGGTCATGAATGAATCTATTTGTATGGCAAATATGCACAATGATGTGGTATTGGACTTCTATGTTAAATTGCAGCCAAATGGACTTTTATTTTTAAGCCATTTAAATGATCCCGTTGAACCATCAGTCGCTAAAAGCATTTATAGCATCAAATTATCTGTCGCCAAAGATTGTTATGGATTATCTATCACTAAAGTGTAGTGGTGGACTGTCTGTCGCTATAAATATTGCACACAACTGATGATCTATTTGTAAAAGTGTTGTCTCTCGCTAAAGTTTTTTTAGCGACAACTCTTACACTGTCTGCATAAAGTCTGTCACTATAACTTTTTAGCGACAAATCATTTGTTGCTATATCTACTTTTAGCATCAGATCGTCCATCGTGAAGCTCGGTGTTGTGATGTTGTGGCTGTCCTCTGCAATAAACCACCTTCCACTAGCCTGACATTATGGCAGCGAATTGGTCACATGCACTACCTTTTGTTTTGGTTGTGGTATAGGAGGATGTGGGGGTGTGGTGGCTGGTGTCTGATGGCATGGTGACGACCCTTGTGGGCTGGTGTGGCAATCACAAGTCACGGTTGCCTATATGGCTTGTGGCAATGTCCCACATGTGTCCCTTGCTTGGTAAAGTTGTGTGGGAAGGGGTGGGACATGTAGTTGTGATATCCTTGTTGTTCTAGCTAAAAGAATGCTGCAAAGTAGATCAAGGCTCTTGTTTGGGTGCATAATTATTAGATGGCTAGCAGTTTTGTGCACCAAAGCATAATGGAATGTGTATGTTCAATAGGAAAAGGCACAATGGTTTCCCTATTAAAACTGAAATACATTCAAAAATAGGGGCAAATACAACATTTTCTTGCTAGCTTCTTTATTTTGACCAACGCACAGTTGTTCCCAACCAAAATGTTACTTATTTGGGCTTAACAAAACCATAACATGTCTAATCCATCATATGATAGATGTCATCACCCCCCCCCCTATGGCCGAAATCTTGAACCAACTTGTACTCACATAGTCACATCAGAACTAAAACAATAATGCTTCTACAAGACTACAAGTATATGAGGAATGAGGAAATACATGGCTCGTTGAATGCTGTCACCATCTGAGTCCAGATATCTGACGTGCTAACCCCATGGAGATCAAATCCGTCTTTAGTTATCACAAATCACAAGATGTCAGGTTGGTTTCTTTATAACCACACTGCTACACCTACAGTCATGTCACTTCGACGAATAGCTTATAAATGCACCGAATGCTTCGTAGAACCAGTTGTACCTGAATTATACTAGAAGGATTAACTTCCCTTTCATTAGTGTCCAACCTATTTCATTAACTCATCTTGATATCATGTGGAGTTCTTAAGTCACATTGCCTGACCTTCTATATGAGTTGTTGACTCATGAGTTGGGCTCCTATCCTCCAATTATGGTATATAAATATGTCTTTGGAAGGTGAGGAAAATGTAGAGGAAGAAAAACAAGAGTGTTCTTAATATATTGCTCACAAGGAATTAGTCTCGAAAGATCACACTATGCTCATGTTTTGGAAGAAAAATAGCATCTGTATGTTTACTGCAAGCTACTATGTATGTTGGTGTAGGCTTGGAAGGCAGCAGGAGATCGCATGGATGCCAAACACTTGCTTAGGGTGAGCCATTGGAACGTTCAGTTGCTCTCAATGTCATGAGAGAGCTAGGGTGAATAGCTCTGCAAAGATCGTTCCAATGTTTCCTCTCTTGCATTATTAGTATCCTTTCGGATTAGACTAATTAAGTACCAAGTTTGGGTGCATGTGGCTACTGGGCACCGGTTGGAGGACTTTCATGGGAAAAGCATAGGAAACACAAATCACTTTCCCTTGGCATACTGTAGCTAGATACCAAGTGTAACGGAATTAGTTATTCCTGCAAAAAAGAGGCACGATGTGTTTTCTCTCTAATCTTTCTTTTCCCTGTAGATGGGAGTATATAACATAAAACTGGAAACAATATACATATCATGGATGTTGAAACCCAGATCACTCAGGGATGTTGAGAGCGATTGCTAGTTTCTTTTCTGGGGCAAAAAACTATAGCATTTTATTTATATTATTTTTTAGGAGAACATTGCCTTATGCTTAGGCAGCTTCTACATATGAATTACAGTTGCCTTCTCGCGAATAAAAAAAACAAGCATGCCTTCCTCACTACTAAAAAAAAATAATTTGTAGCAACGCCTTGCTTTCTTTGTAGGGGCGGCTCTATATTAAGCCGCCCCTACAAATAGTTGCCAAATGAGCCGCCTTTACAAATAGATTTATAGGGGCGGCCAGTGTTATCAGCCGCCCCTACAAATGGCCCGATTTGTAGGGGCGGCTCTATATCTAGCCGCCCCTATAAATCGAATTTGTAGGGACGGCTCAATATTGAAGTGCCTCTACAAATAGACGCCGAGTATTAAAAATTAAGCACTAAAATTCAAATTTTGTAAACGACCTCGGATGGAGAAACAATCAAAATGAAAGTTGTAGATCTCGAAAAGTTATGAAACTTTGTAGTTGACAACTTTTTCAGTTGAGATCATTTACTACTTTACTGTTTGAAATTAAAATTTGAAATTGTCGAAGAACTCTAATTTCTCTTTTTAATCTTTGGCTAAAACTTGTAACTAGTCTTTCTCCCTCGTACTAACTTCAAATTTGATGATTTTTTTTTCTAAAAATTTCTAAAATCATGTCCTATCAATTTATTGTGTTTTTACCACTATTATTTTATCCATCTTTTCATGTGACTGTGTTTTATCTATTTGAATTTTGAATTTCAAAAAATAACAACTTCAAACGTTATTTTGGAACACTATTTGATTTCAGATGAAAAAATCATGAACATAGAAGTTGCAGAACTTATCAAGATCTACAAGTTTTATTTTGGTCATTTCTTCATCCGATAAAGTGGTAATAATATTGTTCACAAAATTTACATCTCTCTCTTATAGTTTCATAAACAATAAGAGGGATATGTAACTACCACTATGTCGGATGAATAAATGATCAAAATAGAAGTTATAGATCTCGAAAAGTTATGAAACTCTATAGTTGACAACTTTTTAATTTGAAATCATCTTGTCAAGGAAAACTATATTTGAATTTCAAAAAAATTGAAATTTGAATTTTTTAAATGACATCGGATGGACAAACAGCAAAAATGAAATTTGTAGATCTCAAAAAGTTATAAAACTTTGTAGTTGATAACTTTTTTATTTGAAATCATCTTGCCATCGAAAACTACGTTTGAATTTCTCAAATTTGAAATTTAAATTTTATAAACGACCTCGGATGGAGAAACTACTAAAATGAAAGTTGTAGATCTTGAAAAGTTATAAAACTTTATAGTTGACAACTTTTTCATTTGAATTAGTTTAGGGCCTCAAATAATCAATTTATGCTCAGTTTTGTATAATATGTGGGGAACCAAAATTGAACGTAGACACAAATGATCATAAGGTGCAGTGGTGGAGGAGTTTACGCGCGAGCGAGAGGTCGCGGGTTTGAAACCCGGCCGGTGCAAAGTGTGCAAAAATCATGAAAAAATGCTACAACCGTAGAGACATGAAAAAATGCTACAACCGTAGAGTGAGGGTGTGTGTGGCTGCCGGTGGGGTCCTCCTCGGATAAAAAAAATGTTTTTTTTTTCCCTTTTTCATGATTTCTGAAAATTGATTTGTAGGAACGGCTCAATATCCAGCCGCCTCTACAAATCGATTTGTAGGAGCGGCTGATAACACTAGCCGCCCCTATAAATCAGTGATTTGTAGCCGTCCTTTTATAGGGATGGCTGGCAAAACCGTCCCTACATAGTGTTACCAGCCGCCTCTAAAAACCTTTTTTTTCTATGTAGTGCCTATTACATCATACAAAGATCTTGTAGCTAAGTTGTGAGCATCAACATTGGATTGTGTTTATATTCCTTCTTGAATAAAATAAAATCAGCCTTCTGAAGCCCTTTGCTCTTTCTCTGATTTCCTGGATAATATATATATGGCCATGAGGCCCCAACAACCCGTTCCGTCTGTTCTTAACCGAGGCAACTGATAATCTTGTTGTTACCTCCACAGAGGCCCTCAGTGGAAGGCTCCACTCAAGTCACAGGCCACACCGCTACAAGCAGCTATACTTGAATTATTTAATATAACTGCATCAATATTAATCTTTGGCTATCTTTGCGCCTGCCTAGGACCCGTGCCACTTGAGGTTTTGTTAGCTCAGAAAAAATGTTTCCATGAAACAGTGCGGTAAAAAATGGACTTTGAAAAAAAGGTTTTTTTTTAAGCAAAAGTCATCTCACGTGGTGCCTGCCATACATAGCTTACGGGCTACGGCAGGCTGTCTCCTGGCTCCTGTTCTTGAATTTCACATAAATGTTCAACCAGCTGCTGTCCAGCTCTTCCTTCTCACGAGCCCATTTCCGTTTTTTCTTTAGCACACGAGCCCCTTTACGTGCCCTTCGGCTCCAAAAAGGGGCTATGGGCTATGGCAGCACCGCAGCATGGTCCAGTCCAAATAACAGAGATCTCCAGGCCCAGCCCACCCAATTTACCTCAAATCCCACCGCTCATTTCGAACCAACGGAACAGATCGCTCCAGCTAACCCCCGCACACAAACCCTAGTCACCTCCACCTATATATCCTCTTCCCCTCGCGCCCCGCCTCCATTCGCACCGCCGCCGCGCCGCCCAAACCCCAGCCGCCGCCGTCGCCATGGTCGCCTTCAGCCGCCCCCTCGTCTCCGTGAAGGCCCTGGAGGGCGACATGGTGACCGACGCCCCCGGCATCGCCCTACCGCCCGTCTTCGGGGCGCCGATCCGCCCCGACGTGGTCCGCTTCACCCACAAGCTGCTGTCCTGCAACAAGCGGCAGCCCTACGCCGTCTCCCGCCGCGCTGGCCACCAGACGTCAGCCGAATCCTGGGGTACCGGCCGCGCCGTGTCCCGTATCCCCCGCGTCCCCGGCGGCGGCACCCACCGCGCCGGCCAGGGAGCCTTCGGCAACATGTGCCGCGGCGGCCGCATGTTCGCGCCCACCAAGATCTGGCGCAAGTGGCACCACCGCGTCAACATCAACCTCCGCCGCGTAGCCGTCGCCTCCGCGCTCGCCGCCACCGCCGTCCCGGCCCTCGTCCAGGCGCGCGGCCACCGCATCGACACCGTCCCCGAGATGCCCCTGGTCATCTCCGACTCGGCGGAGTCCATCGAGAAGACCTCCCAGGCGCTCAAGATCCTCAAGCAGATCGGCGCCTACGCCGATGCTGAGAAGGCCAAGGACTCCGTCGCCATCCGCCCCGGCAAGGGGAAGATGCGCAACCGCCGCTACATTAACCGCAAGGGCCCGCTCATCGTCTACGGCACCGAGGGCTCCAAGGTCGTCAAGGCCTTCCGCAACCTCCCCGGTGTGGATGTCGCCAACGTCGAGCGCCTCAACCTGCTCGACCTCGCCCCCGGTGGCCACCTCGGGCGCTTTGTGATCTGGACCGAGAGCGCGTTCAAGAAGCTTGAGGAGGTGTATGGGAGCTTTGACGCGCCGTCCCAGAAGAAGAAGGGCTTCGTTCTGCCAAGGCCCAAGATGACCAACGCTGACCTGGGCAGGATCATCAACTCTGACGAGGTGCAGTCTGTGGTGAAGCCACTCAACAAGGAGGTGAAGCGCAGGGAAAAGCGGAAGAACCCGCTCAAGAACATGGCTGCTGTGCTCAAGCTCAACCCCTACCTCGGCACTGCCCGGAAGATGGCCACCCTTGCTGAGGCTGCCCGTGTCAAGGCCCGGAAGGAGAAGCTCGACTCCAAGAGGACCAAGCTTAGCCCGGTATGATAATTTGCTCTCTTACATTTCTGTTATGAGTACTGGATTTGTTAACTTAGATGGGATCTTTTTAGTTCAGTAGTTTGTGGTTTGATTATTACTGGTGAGGCCTAGTACAGTTTATGTTCTATCTGCTGTCTAGTGAATACTGGTGTGTAGCTTTAACCTGTTTGCTGTAGCACATTTGTGATAATGTTGCAAATTATGCCATGCTTTACTTTAACTAGTTACAGAACACCACACATGAATTATTCCATTTCATATGCTTTTGCAGTAGTGGTTCTGTGAGTCTAGTCATGTGTATTGGTTTAATGTTGTATCCAGAATTACTCTATGTTGTTCTGTACTGTACAATTGATAGATAATTTACTAGCTCAGTGTGTTTGTTGTCCATGTTAAGTTTTGTTAGGCATTTTGTGTTACTTGTATTATGTTTCTTTAGATGGCTGGAGAAATGCTAGTAATATACTATTGTTGTACTCTTGGAAATATTTTGTGATCACTCTTGGCTTTGGGTGATCTAAATGTGTAACCATTCTAAGCATGGCGGTTGTTTCTGTTGAACATATTAGTTTGATAGCTCTTGTTACCTGCTGAGTTTTTGCTTTGAACTAGTGACATTTGGACATCACTACTATGTGATTGAGATTAATATTTTAATCATTTGGAATGTTGGTTATTACAATGAATGCTATATGATGGTTTAAATTATTCCCCAAATTTCCTGAAATACCCCACATCCTAGTGCCATCTGGCCAAATTTGTTTGACTGCATAGTCCTATATTTGTGTATGGTCAGTCTTGTTCAGAATTCAGATTATTTGTTTCAGTCAGCACTTGAAAAGACATGACTGATCCTATCGCTGTTGATTCACTCTGTATATATCAGAAGCATCATTTGTTTTGTTGATAACCATGTACCTAACATTACATGTTGGTTTGTTGTAGGAGGAGGCTGCCAAGGTCAAGGCTGCGGGCAAGGCATGGTACAAGACCATGATCTCAGACAGTGACTACACCGAGTTTGAGAACTTCACAAAGTGGCTCGGCGTGACACAGTGAGCGGCATGAGATCTAGTTAAGTTTTGAGTAGTAGTGTGGCTGAACCTGTCTTGAGGAAAGAGGATCTATCATCTGTTTTATCCTGCATCATAACAAGTTACCTACCCGTGGGATTTTGAGACTTAATTCTGCATATTCGTTTTGTTTGTCCATGGTCGTGTGAACATAGTATTTGCATATTCGAAAGTTATCTGAATTATGCTTTGGATTTGTGCACTTTGTGTTGCTTTATGGCAACCTTACCTGAATCCTTCTATCGCTGGGCTGTGTTATTGCGACTGTTCTGTTCATGATGCTTGTGGTGCAGTGCTGTTTGGCTTTGTAATATTTGGCTGCGGGATCCCTGGTTGGGGTTGATATTGGTTGCCCCACTGTTTTAGTCTTGCTCAGTCCAAAATGATGACCCGCTTTTGTACAATATATGATCATCTGTCCTGCTCTCAAAATCAAGAGTCCCACTTGTTCAGTCCAAAATGATAACCCGCGTTTGTACAATAATAACAATCATCTGTCCTAGTATATAATGTTCTCAAATCAAAAGAGTAAAGTATGATAGTGGTCCTTGTCCTTGTTAAGCTGTGTCAACCTTGTCCTTGTTAAGCTGTGTCATTGTCCCTAAATTGTTCTGTCAAATTGTATGTTTAGGTACCTAAACACTGTTTGGGTTTCCCTTTATTCCAAGCTGGTTGCAAGCCGTGACTGGAGACTCGGAGGTCCACCAGTCCCACACCAATCCCACCAGTCCCACCCCAATCCTAAATCTGTCGTCCGCTGCCGCTTCTCACTTGTTGCCGGCTGCCGCCGCCGCATGCGCCCTCTCCGTCCAGCTCCGCCGCACGTACCCGCCCTGTGTAGCTCCACCGCGCTTGCCCTCACTGTCAAGCTCCATTGCTTCTCTCGTTGCCGCTGCAGCGTGCACCCTGCTGCAGTGCTGCACCCTCCCCGCCCAGCTCGACCGTGCGCGCCTGCGTTGTACATATTCTTGGTAACAATTTCAAAGATCTTCTCATTTGTGCCCATTATAAAGTATTGCATCAACATAGTTTTTGATGCCTGAACACTACAAGTTTGTACTGCATATATCACTATTATAAACAGAAGAGAGAGACACAATTCATGTTTCTTGCACAAAAGTAAGGACCTTTCCTATCGTATCTAATACTTTTCAGGGATCACTACTAGTGCCCATTTGCTGGCCATCTCCCTCAATACTTGTCCCTCCAGTTTTCTTGATTGGCCTCCCCTTTTTGGTGCTAGTTGTTGATGGCTTCCTCTTCCTTGTTGCTGCTGCCATCCCTGCCTTGGTGCTTGTTTGCCATTATACCCTGTGTCACTGCCTGTGCTCATTTGCCATTACCATACCGTATTTTTTTTTCATGCGCTAACCACAAGGACAAGCATACGCTATTAATACCGAAGGATGGAATAATAATGTAACACATGGTTAATGTGTCACGACTGGCGGTTATATGTAACTTTAAAAGCTAATCAACATATTCACATTATCGCAGTCCCAGCCATTCAGTTCACTTTTCAGTCTCCAGCCAAGCATTTGAGCAAATGCAAGGTCGAGCATCTGCTAGTCTGCAATAAGGTTTTGGACTTTAAAGAAGACAGATGCAACATAAAGGGTTTACTGAAAAAGAAAGAACAGAGCACTCCTTACACTGAAGTTCCGCTCACGAATGCTGGGCCTTCCTAGCAGGTTGCCATGCACCAGCGCAGCTAGGCAAGTAGACACCCTCCAGATCCTGCAGTTCTTCTTCGGAGGTATCATTCACTCAAATTAGCTCTTAATCAGCCACATGAACAGTCTAACGTGTCAGGGCAGGTTCAAGCAATTCATGATAGCATGGTTCACTATCCCTCCTTTTCTGAGCTCATCAGCTGAACACCATGTTAGGGTCCGCTTGAGAGAGAACTAAACACTACAATACTGCAGTTTTCGTTTTGTTTTGGTTTGGATTCCTGCCTTCCTAAATAGTACCTTGATTGTCTCAAAAAAAAGTCCCTTTGATCAAACATGAACTTTGCAAGGCCTAGGCAACTCATGCTAACATGATTCAATGTTTATTTTAGCAAATTAGGTGGAATATCGTGTGGCAATGGCAGCGTTGCAATCTCCGAAAGAAATCCTGTTTCATGTCTGGGTACTGCTGGACAAAACGTCGCTCAGTATAATATCTTTTCCTAATATATACGTTATGGATGCTCTAGAAAGAAATGGTGGCAATGCAGGGGAACAGTATGAATGAAGGCACATTTCTGAATTCCTGGAGTTCTTTCAGAAAGCACAAGCACATCATGTAGGCCTCTGGGGCTGTGAGACATGCAAACACGTTATATGGATGCTCTGGACAGAAAGAAATGGTGTCAATGCAGGGGAACGGTCTGACGGCACACTTCTGAATTCCAAGAGTTCTTTTAGGAAGCACAAGTACATCAAATACATCATGTAGGCCTCTCAGGAGCAAGCAACACTAAAGGTTCTGTCCATGAGCAGCAATGTAGTGAAGGAGGGTGGGGATTTATCGCTGGTGAAGGGAGATCACCTCACTTTGGTTAAGCTGTGGCATCAAGAGCTCGCTATATTCAGCTTCAGCATGCTAGTAGCCACACTCTTCAAAATCTAACAAAGTGTGCACATAAGCTATATTGGCGAGAGCATAACTTGCTTGTTAGCCCTTTTTTTTTACAGTGGCCAGACCTTGTCTTGTCGGTAACTATTCCCTCTGTTCATCTTTGGTATGCTTTCATTGTGCTTTAAGCTATAACTAGTTCTTCGAACCTGAGGAAGATCACCTTGTATTGAATTAATAACTTGTGCCGTAAGCATCCTTGTAGACTTGCTTTCTCAAATACATTAACTAGTTCTGGTTGGTGTAACGACTTCTAAAGCTTTGAGCAAGACTGCCACACTGAAACAGTGACAAGAAGCTTACACAGTTACACTTGGTCTACACATGTTTTAAAATCAGAGGAGTTTACACTTGGTCTACACAGTTACACTTTGCGCAAGACTCAGGACCAGGTCTTCTTAAACTCCTCAAGAGTAGAAAAAAGAAAATACAGTTTCTTCAGCAAACATAAAGGCTATTGATCTAAGAAAAATAATGCCTAATATAAAGATAGCCCTTATATTGAAAGGAGTCCCCTCATACATATCCTACAGAAAAGATCAAACTTGCACAATTCGTAACACTGAAATTTAAAAAGACAAGAAGATCTACCATACTACAGGGTAGATAAGAAACTTTACCTTAACTTCTCCAGATTGATGACACATCCAAGTCATCTTCAAGTACAACTAAGCACAACATAACACGTCCTAATTAAGGTTAAGACTCCGTTCTCTATTGAACCCTTTTGGCCATCTGCAGCTTGAGTTCCACCCCAATGGCAGTCCTTCAATTCTGAAATCACACTCAGTTTTATATTTTCCGTGATAGTCAGTCCGATCAGCCTTGAGCAACATTTCTCTGAACAGAGTTAATATATCCTCTATCCTGTCGTCTTCACAGCAGCTATCAATCAAAGTCTTACAGGTAACAACATCAGGTTTCAATCCCATAGAGACCATGCCATCAAGTAAAGTATTAAAGGTAACAGCAGTGGGTTTCAAGCCAATCAAGAGCATATCATCAAGGAGCTTCATCACTTTGCCCACTTCACCAGCAATGAAATACCCATGAATCATTGTATTATAGGAAACAACATCAGGTTTAGCTCCTGCACATGGCATCAAATGAAAGAGTTTTTGGGCCTCCGTAACCTTTCCTTCTTTGAATAGCTTGTCTATCATTGCACTGAACACATTGACATCAGGAGGATTGCCTCTATCCATCATTTCATAAAATAGTTCCTCAGCCTTCTCCCATTTGCCGTACATAGAAAAACCATGAATTAGGGTTCTAAATGTTATGATATTGGGAGACAATCCATCATCAATCATCTGAGAAAATTGGGACATTGCATTGTCCAGCCGACCAATCTTGCAAAGCCCATCTATTATCGTCCCATAGCTGACTATGTCTGGCATCAATCCGAGCTGCTGCATTTGGTTAAATGTAAGGATTGCATCATCTAGCATTCCACATTTACAGTA
The DNA here is from genome assembly GCF_019320115.1 of Miscanthus floridulus. Taxonomy (NCBI): domain Eukaryota; kingdom Viridiplantae; phylum Streptophyta; class Magnoliopsida; order Poales; family Poaceae; genus Miscanthus; species Miscanthus floridulus. Next base: position 14,509,545 of record NC_089583.1, read on the forward strand.
TGCATACATCTGTATGTTGAAGACACGACGGTCAGGTCGCATTCCATTTTGTACCATCAGATCCTTGATATTGTTCATTTCCACAAGATTGCCTTCGGTAGCATACCCATGAAGCAGACTTCTATAGGTGGTAACATTGGGTTTTTCACTGCTCTGAATCATAGAATTAAAAATCTCTCTAGCTTCTGCATGCCCTACAGATTTGCAAAGACAGTCTATCAGCATATTGTAAGTAACAACATCTGGTCGTTGCCCATATCTGGACATTTGTTTGAGAATTCTGACTGCCTCTTTCCACTGTCCTAAAGAGAGGTATCCGTGGATCAGACTGCTATATGTAGTGCAATTAGGCATAATATGTTCGTCAATCATCTACTGCAGGACCTCCTCGGCCTTGTCCATTGCATGAACCTTGCATAGGCCATCAATGATTGAGCGGCAAGTCACAACATCTGGCGGGATCCCATGATCAAGCATTTCGCGAAACAGGGTGCAAGCTTTCTCCACCTCATTCTCTTTAAAGAAGCCATGGATTACGGTGGTATAAGACACCGCATTAGGTGGGCAGTCATTTCCATCCTCAGCCATCATGTGGATCAGCTCGACAGCCTCTTCACATTTCTTCTCATCAGATAGCCCTTTGAGAAGTGTGGTGTAGGAGAAGACATCAGGGGTGCAGCCAAGCTCAGGCATCCGTCTGACCACAATATTCACTGCATCACCCGTCCTCTTCTCTGCGCAGAGGGTCCTGAGCAGGGGCGTGAAGATGACGGGATTTGCCCTCAGTCCCGTCTTAATGATTTGGCCCAATGCGGCGAAGCCGAGGTTCAAGCAGCCTGCATCGCAACAGCAGCTGATGAGGATGCCGTAGGTAGCTGTGGTTGGAGCCACCTTCTTGGCGCCCGCTCGGGCCGTGCGGTTGAACATGGACACGGCGATTGCAGGGCCGTCACGCACGGTGGAGGAGACCGGGGCACGAGCGACGGTGGTGAGAAGCTGGGTGAGGGCGTAAATGGAGCCGGGCCTCGCTTGAGGAAGTAATTCGTCGAACAGATCGAGTGCGTCCTCGGGGCCGAGGTCCCCCGAGCGGTAACACTCTCCGATGAATTGCTCCAGCTCCCAGGAAGGGCGGCGGTCGGCCCTCCACACGTCCGCCGGTGCCGAAACGGCCGGTTGTGGGGAACGCCTTTGGATTGAAGGGAGCACCTCGTTGCAGAGTTGGCGCGCGGCCTCAGCGCTGAGGCTTCCCGAGCGGAGGCGCCGTCCAATGATCCGCTTCAGCTTCTTTAGCCAAGGCGGGCGCGTCCGGCTAGACATGGTCGGCGCCGTCGCTCCGATTCGGTGGCAAATGCTGCTCGCACTGGGATGGTGCGCACAGCGCCGGAGGCGGCAGTGTACTGGCGTGGAGTGGGGAGCGAATCGAAGCTGCGCGTGGGCTCTCTCTCTGGTGGGATCGTGCGCACAGCTGCCTTCGCGTGAGGCGTGAGCGAACCGAGGCAGGAGATGATACGCACAGCGCGGCGGCGGCGGCGGAGCTGGAGTGGGGAACGAATCGAGGCTGAGCGTCAGCTCTGGTAGTGGTGGCAGCTGCTGCCCCTTCGCGTGAGCCAACTGAGCCAGGAGGAGAGGACGACTGATCACGTGCTTGGCATGTTGTCTTCTTCGGGCTTTGACCGAGTATAAATCTGGAGATTTTTTTTCTTCAAAAAACAAAATTAGTTTGACTGCCAAACAAGTTTACTACTCCATCTGTCCTAGAAAGAAAAATGTAAATTGGGTGCATTCTCAGTAAAAAAAATGTCCAAAGTGTAACCAAATATATAGATAAAAATTATTAATGTTTTTGACACAATAAATATATTATAAAATTATATCTCATACTTATTTAATGTCATAACTATTTAGATTTTTTTATATATAATTGGTCAAATTTGACATAGTGAAAACATGACATTATCCTAGAATTGCATTCTTTCTGGGACGGAGAGAGTATATTATATATGGACCTTACTACTCTCTCGTCCGTCGACGGAGAAATATCCGCTCGAACGCCTCACGCCCTGCACGCTAACTTCTTCCTTGCCTTGCCTTCTTCCTCCACGCTCCCCCCGCCGCCTCCTCACCTTGGTCGGCTCCAACACCCTCCTTCGACGCCGTCCTCAACCCCCCCCCCCTCGACCCGGCTCTGGTGCCTTCCTCCAAATTACCCCACCTCCCCTGCTTCCCACTGCCCAGCTCAACCACTGAAAGGTCCTAAATGGCTAGAGGGAGTGAATAACCTATACAAATTCTACAACAACACATAAGCCAAGTGGTTAGACAACTAAATGGCGTAAAGCAAGTTTTGCGCTAGCTCTACAAAAATGCGAGCCACCTATCCACAATTCTAGTTATCTATGATCTCTATGTCAAGCAAAGTCCAAGTCACTACAAGCTAAGTTAGTGAGCTCTTAAAGACCGGACTAAAGAGCCTCACTAACCAAACTACTCAACAAACAAGCTAGCTCTCAAAACTAATTTACACTAAAGAGCTTAGCTACACTAGAATGTAAATACAAGAGAGCGAGTGAGATGATTATACCGCCGTGGTGAGAGACAATGAACCAATCAATGAATACCAAGAGAATCACCGGGAGAATCACAATTGATACAAGATTTTTTTCCTAAGATTCACGTGTTTGCCGACATGCTAGTCCCCATTGTGTCGACCAACACTTGGTGATTCGGTGGCTAAAAGGTATCACACACCTAGCCCACCACAAGGGCGCCGCAAGAACCTACCCACAGGTGAGGTAACTCAATGACACGAGCAATCTACTAGAGTTACCTTTCGGTGCTCCACCGGGGAAGGTACAAGACCCTTCACAATCATCGAAAGATGGCCACGAACAATTACCAACTCGTGCCAATGCTTCTCCGCTGCTCCAAGCCGTCTAGGTGGCAACAACAACCAAGAGTAACAAGAAATCCGTAGCCACAACGATCCCCAAGTGCCACTAGATGCAATCACTCAAGCAAATACACTCACTCCCAATCTCACAAAGATGATGAATCAATGATGGAGATGAGTGGTAGGTGTTTGCTTAGGCTCACAAGGATGTATCACTGATGAAAATATACAAGAGAGTGAGCCAAAGTCGAGCCACTTCTATTTATAGAGCCCCCAAGACTCGGAGAGCCGTTGGGAGCTTGTAGACATGACCGAACGCTGCCCTGCGTCCTGTCAGCCGAGTCCGGTCGCTCGATGCCTGCCATGTGTCCCTCCTTTGAATCTCGCGCGTTAGATCTCAACGGTCACTTAACGTTCACTCGCACTGTTAAAGTGTGACCGGACGCTATTAAGAAACGACTAGACGCGCCACCACGTGGAGTCCGGTCATTTCCATAAAGCATCCAGAGAGCGTTTCTAAAGACCAGACGCACCCGGTCAGAGACGACCTGACGCGCCCAGCGTCCGGTCCTTCCCTCTCAATCTCGCGCGCGTCTTAGTGCCAAGACCGGATGCGGGAACAATGTTTCCCGCGCGTCCGGTCATGCCACGTCGCCAACGTCCGATCGCAAGGCCGAGCAGCTCCTTCTCTGAGTGCCGTGACCTGACGCCGTGCCCGAGTCAGGTCCAGCGTCTAGTCCCAACTCGACCCTCTAGGTCGAGCGTTGGTCCACTAACCGGACACGCCTGTCTAGAGTCTGGTCTCTGCGCAGATAGAGTCCGGTCACTGACCTTCGCCTCCTTTTCTTTTTCTCTCTCCTTAAACACTTCGCCCTTGCTTCCAAGTTGCTAACCACAATGTGTATAACCCACGTGCACATGTGCTAGCATTTTCCGAGCATTTTTCAAGGGTTAATTGTTAGCAAACTAGGTCCCTAAATGCATATACAATTATGACTTCACCTAGTGGCACTCGATAACCACTTAGCCAAAGATTTTCCCTCTTTATACTATAACTATTGATCCTAAATATGATCACACTCTCTATAGTGTCTTAATTGTAACAACCCAAAAATCCATACGCCAAAAATACCAACTACAAATTTTTTTCTTAAAACTCCCATGCGATGATGAGTGTCATGTATAGTAACCCAACCTAAGGGATGCATTAGGTCTAACCCCAACCCAAGTTAACAACACATAAGCATGGCATATCATTTGTTAATTGTGTTTATTTAAATGATAACAAATAAAGTATTGTATACATTGTTAAATCAAATTATGATTTGGAATTCTATTTGCTTTATGTTATGCTTATCAACTCCTTTAAAGTAATAAACCATGAAGCAACTAATTAATCAAAGCAAGGAATAAAAGATTAAAAAGGAAACTATTTCTATTTTTGTATAACAAAAACTACACCTATTTTGTTGTACAAAATAGCTAAATAAAATTCCCTAAACTCCAATAAATAGATTACATCAATTTTGAATTCATAATTCAAACCAAATTTGAATTCAAACAAAAGGAGAAGAAATGAAAAATAGAAAAAGGAAAAAAGGTAAAGAAGAAGGAAGCCTCGCTGTGCCCAAGCCCGCTCGGCTTCACAGCCCGTCCAGCTCCACCGCGCCAACCGGCCTGCCAACCGCGCCTGCCTTCACCCAGCGTGCGCGCACGGCCCAGCACACGTCGCCCACACCCGCGCGCCTCCCCGCCTTCGCTCGCTGTCACTGCCACTTGGCCCCGCACGTCAGCCGCTCCTCCGCCATAGTGTCATCTTCCCCATGCCGCGCTCAACCATCGCGCGACCGAGCCCCGACAGCGGTGGTAGGGGTGGGCCAAGGGGTCACGCCCAGGGCATGGCCTTGTCCTCTTGGTGCCACGCCCATGAAACCACGCCCAGCCATCGGATGAGATGCACGCCTCCGATCCTCCTCAATCTCCAACCGCCGAACGCCGGGCTCCATGGCCAAGCTCGGCTATAAGAGCCCCCGGTCCCGGTTGCCCTAGCTTGTCTCATCGCCCCGCCACCACCGTGGTGGCCATCCACTGTGCACCCAAACCAAGAGAGAAGAGGGAGAAGGGGAAGAAAGGGGGGGGGGGAGAAAAACACTGAAGCCGCTGCGGGGGAGGAGGTCGTCAGAGTCGAAGACGACGTCGACGTTGTCGTCACGGATGCGGGTCGGCACGACACGACTTCTGGAGCTACACGGCTACAACTCTTCACTGCACCGCTATCCCCTCTTCCACGACACCCACGGTGAGCCCCCAACCGGTCTCTCTCTGCCTACCGCCGCCGAACTTCATCTTGTCGGCCATGGCGCTCCACCCTTGGAGCGCGTAGGCTAGGGCCGTCTCCGACCGCTGGGAACACACGCACCCACGCACACGTCAGTGACCATGCCGTGACCACCCTGCTAGAGCCCCATGGTTCACCCACGCACCTCGCCATCGTCACTACATTGCTGTGGCCGTCGGGACGTCCCTACCGGCCACCTAGGAATCCAAAGCCTCGCCTTGAGCCCTGGATGGCTTTGCCGTGCACCCACGAAACCGTAGGAGCCCTCATCTGCCCAGCTTAGCTACTAGAGAGCCTGCGTGTGCGACCTCGCCACCGGCGAGCACTGCCGAGCCACCAGCCGCCGTGGCTAATGCCCTAGAAGGCCCCGGCCACCACTTAGGCCCTAGAATCATGCTCACCGTGGCTTGGGCAAGCTTTTCCCCTCCCCAATTGGACACCAGCACCACCACGGAGGCTCACAGCGAGCTCGCCGCCGGCAAGAGCACTACCGCAGGAGAAATAGGGGAACACCCCTCGTCGGCCACCCGTGTGTGCACCTGGTGCATAAGGACTGTGCCTGGGAGAAGGAGGGTGGACTTGGTCCACCGTAGTCCTATCTGCGGTCTATGGACCAACGCCTCTTGGTCCACCGTGGACCGCAAGCCGTGGACGTCAGCCCAGTGGTGGCCCACGACCACAACGTGGCAGCACCACAGTTTGCCACGTGTCCGGCCTAGCTCGGCCCAACTCGAGCCCACCAGAGCCTGTTTGAGACCCGGCCCATGTTGACCATTGACCGGTCAACATTGACCATTGACCTAGCCCAATATGTCAGTGACACGGACACTCTGGACCCACACGTCAGGCGCTGACGTCACACGGGACCCACATGTCAGAAGCCCACACAGCCAGGGTGACGTCATGCTGATGTCATGATGACATCAGCTGCTGATGTCAGTAGCCAGGCCCCACATGTCAGTGACCCTGATCGATGACCATTGACCATTGACCATTGACCTGCCGTTGACTGACGTTGACTTTGACTGGACCCACCTGTCAGTGACCCGATAGCCTCTGGCCCCACCTGTCGGAACAGAAGACGTTGATGACATCATGCTGACATCATGCTAACGTCAGCTGGACCCCACCTGTCAGCTCAGAACCGAGACAATGATGTCATGCTGACGTTAGCATGCCACGTGGACAAGTCACTGCATGACACGTGTCAGCCCAGGATTAATTCAGCCTTTTTCCATTTTCAGAAATGATTTAAACTTCAAAAATTCATAACTAATTCATATGACCTCAGAAAAATACGAAACTAGGACCAAAATTCATCTAAAATCAAGCTCCACGCAATGAACCCATGTTTGAGTGCATTTGGCTCTTTTGAATTTTCATTACTTCTTTGTGCTACTCTATAGACATCGCTAACGCGACCATAATGCGATCGTTTATAGACTCGGAGGAGAACCAGACAGACGAGGATCGTGAGTACCGTGAGGAGAACAGAGACGACTACACTGAAGGTGCCACATCCCACCCAATCTCGTAGCACCTATTACGCATGGCTAATATAGAACTGCTATTGCTTTACCTTATAGTGTAATCACACTATGATAGGACCTACATGGTAGTATGCTTTCTTGATGGCCTTTACCTTGATGCAACCTTACCCTTGCTCACCCTGCTATTAGGCTAGACACACGTTTGCTGCTATATTACTTATTACTTCTACTATGCTTGCACTACGTTGATGCATGGTGGAATCTGGTGTTAACTGGACTATGGGGAGAGTGCTGCGTGTGTGACTTGGGTGCGTGGAGGGTGAGGGTTGTGTCGACCAAGTTGGAGTATACGACGAGCCTAGGGCAAGTCTTGCCATGGGATGCTACCTGGGCACCCTAGGAAATGGATACCTATGGTGGGTAAATGGGATACGAGGTGGTCCTAGGTGTGAACCTATGATGGGAGGAGCTCAGGATGGAGGTGCTGTGGTGGCACGGTAAACGGAAACCCTGATGGAGACATTCTGGCTTGGTCAACCCTAAGGACTTACTAGTACTCAGATTCACCAGGAAACCTTATGTACCACTTGCCCTATATGGTGCGGGACGGCCGGACTACTTGGTAGGATATTGCCACTACTGCTAGGTTGATAGCGGACAGTGTAAGGAGGTATGGGGCATGGAGGATTTCCCCCACACCCTTCCGAGACTTCATGGAGACCTTGTGGACCCAGCTCATGACTCACAGTTTTAGCCACCCCAGACTAGACTTGGGGTGTACCAGGGCTGAATGGTAGAGTGGCATTATCCTAGGCTAGCAAGCGGCCGGAATCAGCCCAGTTGACGACGGTCAACAAGGAAGGCGGATCTTGTGGTTATGTAAAACCTCTGCATAGTGTATGGTTGATCGATCGATACATGTGCCGACTTGTTAGCTATGGACCTTTCCTGGGTTTCGCTTAAACTAGATAGTGAGATGAGTCTTTCTCTTCTTCCCCCGTGAGAGAGTGTCAGACGTAGCCAGGGGCTACGGGCCTTGAGACAGTGCTGAGAGGGAGTTGGCCTATCGACTGAGCGATGGTATGGTTATGGTATGGTGATGGTGTGGAGATGGTGGTATATCGATCCCAGGATTGAAACCTGGCTCTAGGAAGGGAATGGGGTGGAATGTGTATGGGAATGGAGTTAAAACTTGACCAACTATTATTATATACTTGATTTGCTACTGCATAGGAAACCCCAGCCTTATAGGTTCCTTTGATTATATCCAACTTACATCTAATTTCCACAAAGCAATGCTCATAGGGTTGGGAGTGGCCAGTACAAATCGTACTGATAAATTTTGGCACACAGGTTCTACTGAGGAGTATAGTTTCGAGGAGTTTGACGGTTGAGGGGTTCGTGCATATGCTCGAGTTTGGCGATCTTATCTTCAAGCTGTTCTGAATGAATGCTACTTTTGATTCCACCAATGCGGTATGTAATAATTTATGTAATTCCGCACTATTTGTACTCTGATATTTTCGTTGTATGGATGTGATATTCGACTGGAATTTGGGTAATATGATCTACAACGATCTTATTACACTACGACACTGTGGATTTCCCTTCGCGGAAATTGGGGTCGTTTCATTAATCACCAAAACAAAAACTTATTTGATACCTTTGCCTTGATCAATACTTGGTTTTTATTTTTCTCTTTCTTCTTTTCCAAGTTGGAGCTTGATCACCACATCACATGTCCATCTTCACCTCCATGGACTTCACATTGCTCCATCACTTGGTATGTACCAACCTTGCTCAAATCAACACCCATGACAAAGGTTTGTACCTAGGTTTCATCAATTATTTAAAATCAAACTAGGGCTTTCAACCACCACCGGCGGCGGCCTCCTTCTAACCCTCCCCCTCCCGCATATGGCCATGGCGACCTCCCGTGATCTCCAATGACCTCCGGCCATGGCACCCCCGCCCCGTCCTGGCCTTGCCACCTCTACCGCCCTAAGGCCCCTAAACCACCCACAACCTTCCTCCCCCAAATCCCTTCCTTCAAAGGCCGTCGAAGTTAGGGTTGTGGGCAGCGGTGGTGCGACAGCCCGAGTGGGGCAGCATCTTCTTCGTCTCCAGCGGTGTTGCAGCCATCATATGTGTAACACCCTCGGTGTTACACCATAAATCATCTACTAAAACAGGTCATGAGCATCATGTTTATGTGTTAATGCATGTGATAAAGTGTGTGATTAATTTCTGTAACTCGAAATGAACAACAAAAATGCGAAATGAAAGTTGATTCGATAGTCATGTTATATCACTTAGGGTTTAAAACTAATTTTTATTGAGCAAAAATGCTATAGAACATGTAGGTGATATTTAAATAAAGTTTGAAGTGCAAACTTTGTAGATGACAGTGAAATATTTACGATTGAAAAATGATGTTGCTAGCTAATATTTCCACTAGGTTAGAAATCGCAAATTGAAAACAAATCCAGCTCAAAACTTAGAAATTTCCAAGTCTGTCAATAGCTAGACATTGCTATGTTTAGCAATTTGTTGTGAGAGATTGGGTTAAGGAGTAGTGTAGTGTTGTAGCTCGATTTGGTAGTCTCTTGTGCCATCTTGATCTTGGTGAAGATGGTTTAGGTCCTAATGCAGCCATTTGGTCGTGTTGAGCGCTTTAAAATTCATGCGCATCACTGTCTCGGGTTGGTTGGCGTCGGGTGCGCGGTCATCGCGCGACCTCCTCACACCGCGCACATGGTCACTCCTCATGGGGTTGGGCCACTAGGGCTTGGCCGAGGCTAGCCGCAGCGAGCCGTTGGCCCCATGCCCTGCTGCTTTACCTCACGCTGTCGTCTTGGGTGCCGCCGCATCCGCACTGCTAAACCTCCTCACGTTGTGACGCTGCCACTACCAACGCCACTGTGACGCTGTGTTGCACTGCCGCTCGCCTTGTCCTAGCATGCACGTGGGTTGTCTCGACTACCCTGCGTAGTCGCCTCACCTTAATGACGCTACGGCCATGCATGCCGCACCACCACCTACCTTCGAGTGGATGTGGTTGGCCACATTATTGTGTAGCGGGTGCACAGACGTAGCCTTAGGTCTGATCGGCCGCATCCCACCAAGGCGTGGATGAGTCGAGCCCACTTGCCGCGCCGTCTCTCTCTTTCCCTCTTTCTTCCTCTGTTTTCCACCGTCATCGAGTCATGTCACGGTGAGCCAGAGAATGAGCACCTCTCATCAATTCCGCGTGCTCGTGTCTCCACCTTCACGTCCCCTCTCTAGCCGACCCCACCCCACCTTTATTACGGCTAGGCCGAGCTCTAATTTTTAGAGCTTTTCCCGCCACCGTGCTGTTATGAACCATCACCGCCTACGTCGTGGCTAGCCTCCACCACTTCACCCCACGCAAATTCCTCTACACCACTAGCTCGCCTTGGCTCCCTCTCTACTATGTGCATGCTAGTGGGAGCGCTACTGCCTCCCCGCTGCCACTGACACAGTCGTGTCCACCACGGCTTGTCGCTGTGCTCGTTGCGCGCACGTGGCTAGCATGGCTCAGGTAGTCGTCGATCGAACCACCACTTTGGCTGGGTTCGCGGTGTGCCCCTAGTGCCACATCTCTACCATCCTATTAGCGCTGTGGCTCATCGGAACACGGTTGCCACCGTTGCAGGTCGCCACCGCTAGGGAGAGCCCGCTCTGCTTCACCCCGGTTTGTGCAACCACCGCCCATCGTCGCGCGTCAGCCCATAGGTGAGCATCGGTCCCCTAGCTAGGTCTACAAGGGTCTCGGGTGGCAGACATACCACCAAGTGCCACCGCCCGCCATGCCAACGAGCGCGGGGTATCCTGAGGACCTCTCTGGTACAAAGGTGAAAAGATACAAGGGCTCGGTTGCAAAGTCGTTGTCTATAGAAATAGTATGTGGTGTTCGCACTATTGTCTGATAATGCGAGGATGTTTTTGTAGGAGTGCCAGCGCGCGCGGGTTCCCCACCACGGGCCTCCTCCGTGCGTAGGTGAAAGTGCATTTACCCCCTATGTGGGTTTTGGTGTATTGATGACATCCAAATTAGGGACTAATGTGATCTTAATGAGATATGTCGCAGCTATTAGTCCTGTGAAAGAATCAAAGAGTTGATAAAGATGAAATGGTATCCCTCAATTTTTTAAGTTGTAAAGGTGGATGAACTCAAAGTGCTCTCCAAAGGTTTTATTTTTGCTTTTGAGTTTAGGATCTGCCGCACTATAAAGAGGGATGCAAATTTAGTTGGTCTGAGGAAGATAGAGTGCTCAAGCATAATAATTAAATCAAAAGAGAGACACTCTAGCACTCCATGAGCATGTAGATTATTTTTTCTATGACTGTCGGTGTTGGAAGTCCTGACGTATGCCAGAACTCCCGACAGTCAGAAGTCACGACTCTTGCCGGAAGTTCTGACTCCTAGTCACTTAGCCTGCGCGGCGACTATAGACATCGGAAGTCCCGACGTGAGTCAGAACCTCCGATAGTCGGAAGTCCCGACCCAAGCCGGGAGTCCCAGCATCGGTGGTTCTGACTGTCAGACTATCTGTGCTCGTCGAAAGTCCCGATGTTGGAAGTCCCGAAGCTTGTCGGGAGTCCCGACACCTGGAGCTTTTCTGGTTGTTTAACTGCGCACGTCGGAAGTCCCGACGTGCGTCAGAAGTTCTAACCGTCGGAAGTCCCGACGTTTGCCGGGAGTTCCGACATTAACTTGCACACGTGGACTTCTGACCCTGTGTGAACAGTCCATTCTATTGATGTCGGAAGTCCCAAGATCTACGTCGGAACTTCTGACGTAGATCTGAACGGTTAGATCTTCACTTAGAGTATAAATACCCCCCTCTTCACTTCTAACCTTATGGACTCATTCACAGCTGACCCACTTCGTGCTCAACAGCTCCCAAGCAACTAAAGCACCCCACTTCTTCCCCCTTTGCTCTAATCTTTGATTCCCTTAGGGTTTTGAGTGAAAGGAGAGTGGATTAAATGAGAGCATCACTTTGGCAAGCTTGAGCACTTGATTTCTTCATCGAGCTGGTTGATTTTGCATCTATTACTCTTGGGGCTTTGCCCCTAGCTGGCTAGGCATTGCCCAAGGGCTTCCATCTTGTGGAAGAGCCTTGGGAAGTTTGTATCACCCTTTGATTTCTTAGTGGAAAGCTCAAGCGACCTTTGTGGTCGCTTTGAGAGAGGCAAGGAGGTGGAAAAGACTCCGACCTTGGTGATCACCTCAACAACGAGGATGTAGGAGTTCTTAGTGGGGCTACCAAACCTTGGGATAAATCCTTGTGTCCCGTGTGCTTGTTGTTGTGATTGGTAGAGATTACTTGTATGTGTTTGTTTTTTCTCTCCCAAACTTCATTTTAGGGTTTGGACTCGATCTATGGTTTGGAGGCATTACGGCGTCAAGGGAGTGACCCAACATCTTCACCAAACCATTAGGAAGTCGGGTTATAAGATTATTTATCCATAAAGTTAAATTTGGCACTACTTTTGTAGTTCACGTAGGTGTCGGAACTACTGACATTTGTGCTGGAACTTCTGACAACGTCGAGAGTTTCGACCTAAACGTCGGGACTTCCGACATTGACTGACAAATTTGAACTTAGTATTTGCAGTTAATTTTTAGATATGCCTATTCACCCCCCCTCTGGCATTGTTAGATCCTTTTAGTTGTATCAGAGCATATCTTCTCTTTGCGCTTCACCACGTGAGAAGAAACAATGTCGGAGTCCGACAAGATGCAAGCCATTGCCATTGAGATGGCCAAGAAAATAGCTAAAGTTGATGAGTGCTCAAGCCAAGCTCTTTCAAGATGAAATGAAAAAGATGCAAGATGAAGAAAGAATTGAGCAAGAAGGTTGATGATGCAATAAGTGGCAAGAATGATACTAGTGACAAGAATGAAGCAAACAAAGATGCTGCTAGTGATATTGGAGCCGGTGAGCATGCTCATGGAAAGGAATATATTCAAACATGAGTTTTGACTATGGACAACTCATAAAAGGTTCAACACTCATACTCCATCCGTCAACATTGGCAAGCCACCTCACTTTGATGGAACAAGATACACCGATTGGTCTTACAAGATGAAGATGCATCTCATTGCCGCAAGACTTTGGGAAGTTGTGGATGTTGGTGTGATGATTCCTACCAATGAAGATAGAGAGATAACTCCGGAAGAAGTGCACAACCCTCATCAAATGCACAAGCCATAGCATTGCTTGTGTCAGCCTAGCTCCAGATGAGTTTAGAAAAGTGAATGGAATGGAAAGTGCAAAACAAATTTGGGATACTTTGAAAGTATCATTTGAAGGAGATAAAAGTGTGAGAAAAGGCAATATAGAGTTACTTCATGGTGAATTGGAAAGATTTGTATTCTTGCAAAATAAAACACACAATCCATGTTTGATAGGCTCATGACATTGGTCAACCGCATAAGAGCTCTTGGAAGCACCGAATGGGATGACAACAAGGTTGCTAGAAAGATGATGAGAACCTATAGAGCCAAGAACAACATGCTAGCGTCCATGATCATGGAAAGGCCCGGTTATGATGAGATGACACCTCAAGAAGTTCTTTCAAACTCAAGCATCATGAGTGTCTAGATGAAGATGCAATCAATGCTCACAATCAAAATCCTAATGCAATGGGATTCAATAAGAGTGCAGCCCTTAAAGCAACTCAACAACATGAAGGTCAAGGTTTAAGTCAAGAAAAGAAGAAGAGAGTGAAGGATGATTCCTCAAGTGGAGAAGAAGATTTCGATGCGGAGGTTGCATTTGTGATTAGAAATCTTAGAAAGTTATGAAGAAGAAAAGCAACCGCAAGACCTATGGTGATGGAAAGAGAAGGTTTAAAAAGAGATTTTGCTATGGATGTGGTTAAACCGGTCACTTCATAGCTGATTGTCCTAATGAGAAAAAGAAGCACAAGCACGACAAGGATGAAGACAAAGAAGAACAAAGGCAAGAAGAGAGGTGAAGCTCATCTTGGGGAAGAATGGGAGTCAAGTGATAGTAACTCAGGTGATGATGAGAAGAAGAAGAAGGGAGCCGGCAAACATCGCCATCCACCACTCTTCATCACCGACCATGATCTTCCCTGACTCAACTTCACCACCAAAACTCTTCTCCAACCTATCTTCACCACCGAGGCTCTTCTCCAACCTCATCGACAACGACTACTACACCCTAACTTGTCTCATGGCCAAAAGGGGGGAAGGTACATACTACACCCATTTCCTCTAGTGATGAGGATGATAGTTGTGATGATAATATAGAAGAAATTGAAGCAACCATGATAAAGAAATTTGGTAAAAAAGCCTTCACTAAATAAAAAACACTAATGAAGAAATTAGAGAAGAAGGATAGATGCTTAGAGATGCAAGGAGATATAATCACTCAAGAGAGAGAGAAATCTTGCTCTTGAAGCATCTATCGCCGAGGAAAAGATAAAGGTTGAGAAGTTAACCGTTGAATTGTCTTTAGCCAATGACTCAATTGGGAAATTGACTAAGGAACATTCCTTTGTTAATGATCAAGTAGCTAGCCTCAAGAATGAGAAGAGTATAGCTCAGAAAGCCTCACAAGCTTGGAAGAAAAATATCAAAATCTTGAGCTAAACTATAGTACTCTTTGGGCTAGCACTTCAACTTCTCCTAAGGCAAACCGAAGACTCGAATGTCTCCACTAGTGATGGTTGTAAAAGATGCTATAAAATTGATGTGAATGCATATACAACTAACCTTATTGAGTTAGAGAAGAAAGACAAGGAGATTCATAGGTTGAAGATGATATTGAAGAATGGGTGCAAGTGTCAAGAGCAATCTAACAAGACTATATACAAGTCATCAAGGCACCCATCAATCAAGGAAGGCATTGGCTACAATAGGTATGATGGAAAGGCCAATGGAAGGAACATAATAAATGGTGTGCCTTGTGTGAAGTTCAACAAGGGCATTGCTCTTGATGAGCTAATATGCAAGGCCAACAACAAGGTCTACATTCCAAAGATCCAACCTACAAGTAACAAGACAATCAAAACAAAGCAATCCGATGTCCCAAAGCCACAAGCACCACTTCCACGGTGCTATGCTAGTGACTATATATGTTGTTGGGGCAAGGATGGCAAGATTGTGGTTAAATATGTTGGTGCCCAAAAGAGAAAGGAAATTATGAGGAGTGTTTGGGTGCCCAAGTTTTATGTGACTAACCCCCTAGGACCCAAATCTTTTTGGGTACCTAAAACAAAAGCTTAATTTGTCTTTGTAGGAATATTCCTCTGGTGGAACAAGTTGGGTGTTGGATAGTGGATGCACCAATCATATGACCGGAGAGAAGGACATGTTCACATCATTCCAACCAAGTCATGATCAAAGTGGAAATATTGTGTTTGGTGAAAATGGAAAAGGAGAAGTCCTCGGTTTGGGTAAAATTGCTATATCAAATGATAATTCCATTTCTAATGTTTTACTTATGAATTCGTTGAGATACAATTTGTTGTTCGTTCTCACAACTTTGTGAGATGGGTTACAATTGTCTCTTTACGGATAAGGGTGTGGAAGTCTATAGAAGGGAGGATTCCTCTATTGCATTTACGGGTCATTTAAAAGGAGAAACTCTATCTAGTTGATTTCACATCAAATAGAGTAAATCCTGAGACTTGTTTAATAGCAAAATCTAGCATGGGTTGGTTATGGCATCGCTGACTTGCCCATGTTGGGATGAGGAACTTGGCCAAACTTCAAAAGGGCGAACACATCCTTGGACTAACAAATGTTTCTTTTGAGAAAGATAGGATTTGTAGCGCATGCCAAGCAGGAAAACAAGTTGGAGCTAAACATCCTTGCAAGAATGTTGTGACAACCGAAAGGCCATTGGAGTTGCTTCACATGGACATATTTAGACCCATTGCTTACATAAGCATTGGTGGTAACAAATATGGTTTTGTAATTGTTGATGATTATTCTTGTTTCACTTGGGTATTCTTTTTGCGTGAAAAGAGTGAAGTCCAAGGTATCTTCAAGAAGTTTGCAAGAAGAGCCCAAAATGAGTTTGATAGTCAAAATCAAGAGAGTTAGAAGTGACAACGGGATGGAGTTCAAGAACACCAACATTGAAGAGTTTCTTGATGAAGAAGGAATCAAGCATGAGTTTTCGGTTCCATACACTCCACAACAAAATGGTATTGTGGAGAGGAAGAACCGAACGCTCATAGAAGCAGCAAGAGCAATGTTGGATGAATACAAGACTCCAACCAACTATTGGGCGAGAAGTGGTCAACACGGCATGCCATGCTATCAACCGCTTATATCTTCACAAGAAAAGAGAAAAGACCGCCTATGAACTTCTAACCGGTAAAAAGCCTAAGGTGCACTACTTTAGAGTTTTTGGATCCAAGTGTTTCATACTTAACAAGAAATCCAAAAGCTCTAAGTTTGCACCAAAGGTTAATGAAGGTTTCATGCTTGGTTATGGTACTAACGAACATGGATATCGTGTTTTCAATAAAACCACCGGTTTGATTGAAATCGCGGTAGACGTGACTTTTGATGAAACCGACGGCTCTCAAAAAGAGCAAGTCAATGTTGAGAATGTAGGTAATGAAGAAGCTCCACTACTGAAGCAATCAAGAAGCTTGCTATTGGTGAAGTAAAGCCCGTTGAAGACAAAGATGAAGACCATGTTGTGCATGATGAATCTTGATCCAACCATTCATCATGTTTCATCCAATGAACATGGTGAAGCTTCCACAACAAGAAATAATCAAGATGGCAGATCAAATGAAGCACAAGGTCATTCTCATTGAAGATGGTGTCAACAATGAGCGAGCTCAACCACAACTCAACAATGAAGAAAGAAGTGAAGTCAACCCTCCACAAGCTCATGATTGTGATCTTCCAATCGATCATGACCGTGATGATGATGATGATGATGGCCCTATCCAAAGATCAACTCAAGTGCCACATCCTAGAGTGCATCAATCCATTCAACGGGATCATCCCATTGATAACATATTGGGGAGCATTCGATGAGGGGTAACTACACGTTCCCGTTTAGCAAGTTTTTGTGAATATTACTCGTTTGTTTCTCCTTTGGAACCTCGTAGGGTGGAAGAGGCACTTGATGATCCGGATTGGATGATAGCCATGCAAGAGGAGTTGAATAACTTCACTCAGAATGAAGTCTGGTCCTTGGTGGAAAGGCCCAAGCAAAATGTGATTGGAACCAAGTGGGTCTTCCGCAACAAGCAAGATGAGCATGGCGTGGTAACAAGGAACAAGGCAAGGTTGGTGGCTCAAGGATTCACTCAAATTGAAGGCTTGGATTTTGGGGAGACCTATGCACCGGTGGCTAGGCTAGAATCAATTCGTATTCTACTTGCCTATGCCGCCCATCATGACTTCAAGCTATATCAAATGGACGTGAAGAGTGCATTTCTCAATGGCCCCCTATCCGAGTTGGTGTATGTAGAGCAACCACCAGGGCTTTGAAGACCCCAAGTATCCAAACACAGTCTACAAGCTCGACAAGGCGCTCTATGGGCTCAAACAAGCCCCTAGAGCTTGGTATGATTGCTTAAAGGATTTCCTACTCAAACAAGGTTTTGAGATAGGAAAGGCCGATGCTACTTTGTTTAGCTCGCAAAGTCAATAATGATATCTTTGTTTGCCAAATATATGTCGATGACATAATATTTGGTAGTACTAATGTGGCTTTTTGTGAGGAATTTAGTAGGATTATGACAAATAGGTTCGAGATGTCCATGATGGGAGAGTTGAAGTTTTCCTTGGATTTCAAATCAAGCAACTCAAGGATGGCACGTTCATAAGTCAAACCAAGTACACCAACGACATGTTGAACAAGTTTAACTTGGACAAGGCCAAGCCCATCAAGACACCCATGCCAACCAATGGACATCTTGATCTTGATCAAGGAGGAAAGGACATCGATCAAAAGGTATATCGCTCATGATTGGATCACTCCTTTACCTTTGTGCATCTAGGCCCGATATTATGCTTAGTGTGTGCATGTGTGCAAGATTTCAAGCTAATCCGAAAGAATGTCATTTGATGGTTGTTAAGAGAATTTTTTGATATTTAGTGCACACTCCTAATCTTGGCTTGTGGTATCCTAAGGGCTCCACTTTTGAGTTACTTGGCTATTCCGATTCGGATTATGCCGGTTGCAAAGTAACCCAAAAGAGTACTACCGGGACTTGCCAATTTATTGGTCGATCCTTGGAGTCTTAGAGCTCTAAGAAGCAAAATTCCGTTGCTTTGTCCACCGCCGAGGCCGAGTATGTGGCGGCCGGCGCTTGCTGTGCCCAACTACTTTGGATGAAGCAAACACTAAAGGACTTTGGATGTGAGTTAACCAAGATTCCACTTTTGTGTGACAATGAGAGTGACATTAAGTTAGCAAACAACCCTATAAACCACTCTCGAACAAAGCACATAGACATCCGGCATCATTTTTTGAGAGACCACGAAGCCAAAGGAGATATCACCATTCATCATGTGAGCACCGAAAAGCAATTAGCCGATATCTTCACAAAGCCCCTAGATGAGTCAAGATTTTGTGCTTTGAGGAGTGAACTAAATATCATTGATTCTCGTAACATGGCTTGATCCCTTGCACACACTTTTTGTTTGATCTAGTTAGGAGAAAAGAATTAAGAAAACATTGTGTGACACTTTCAAAATCTATTTTATAATTTTCATGAGTGACTATTGCTTTGTGTTGGTTGAATGAAATCGAGTCACTTGTGAAAATGTTAGTGTCCATCATATTTTTGCCCCACATGGTAGAGTAAGTGCAGGTTGAGGTGTTTTTCTATTTCCCTGCGTCGAAGTCTTGACGTACGCCGGAAGTCCCGACAGCCTGAAGTCTCGGCTCACGTCGGAAGTCCCGACATAAGCCAGGAGTTCTGACGTAGATCTTACTTTTTGACCACACTGTGTCAGTTGCCTGATTCATTTTTACTCAGCCCGATCCTTTAACTATGGTTATTTCCTTCCTCCTCACCTCCCATCGACCTCAATCTCTCTCGACGCACCGCCGTCGCCTCTCCTTATGCCGCCCTCGCTCCTCCTCGCGCCGCTGCCCTGCCCGCACCTCCGGCCTTCTCGTTGCGCCACCGGAGGCCCTAATGGCAGTCCTAACCTCCCCACCCCCGTTCCACCACCCGTGCCCTGGTATTTCCTCGGATCAGTGGTGGACCTTCTGGAGATTTCATTGGTGGACGTGCTCACATTCGTCGATTTGTTCGTGGCTGGCGGATTAGTTCTTCTTTGTCTCCTCCTTACCTATTTCAAGGTACTACCATGGTGTCCTAACCCTAACTCCAATGTACCTTGTGTTTTGACTCTATTCCTTCTTCCTCTCTACTCCTCTATCTCCCTTGTTTGAATGTGTGTCGCGATTTAAAGCCCCATGAATGGGATGGTCACCTTGGGCGTCGGAGGGTCCCATAGGCTTGTCGGAGGTTCTGACCATCGGAACTCCCAATGCTAGGCCATAACTCCTGGTTGTTGGAAGTCCCGACTATGTCCAGAACTCCCAATCCTAGGGTGACCACTCCATTCATGTTTCTTCACTTCTCGATGTTCGTTCGCATCTCCTTGTATTATTTCTTAAGTTCCCCTTCGTGTTCTTCGCAGTCATGGATGGTGGAAGTCCTCTGCGTCATCAGGAGAAGCGTTCCAAGAAGAACCAAGATTGTGCTGTTGTCCCCAAGCCGTCTAGCCGCACCAAGGTGGCATGCAAGCGTTGGTGGTGCTGGTGGTTCCTATGCTGCCCGTCGCCGTGATGATCAGGGGTCATCGGCTGCCGCTCCTCCTCCTGCTCCTGCCCTTGTTGGGGATGTGCCCGATGGTTGATGAAGAAGAGGAAGCGCTTGACCCATGCCTGACGCACCATTGTCTGCTCCACTGACTTGCCACCCCGACTCATAGTCCAAGGTTTGTCTCTCAGCTTGTTCATTCACGGGTGTGTCGCCGATCATGCGGAAGCCCGCCATGGCTCCGAATCCTGCAAGTGGATGGACTCCTCCTCTTCCAGTGGACTATCGTCACCGGGTTAGGGACATCAGGTCCTAGAGGGGCAGGACCCTTTATGCTGAGGACGAGAAGGACCTATGACTTGAGTATCATTTCTGGCACCCCTTCCACTATGACTTTTATAATTCCATTCTATATCAAAGTTTTTGAAGAAGAGGGAGCCACCGGTCCTTCAGATGAAGTGCATTGATGCATACTCTCTTGGCAAGTACAAGGAACCTGAGCTGGAGTAGATGGTTTGGGGGTATACACTCAATGGGGCCTGTCCTACCTGCTAGAGTTTAGGAAGCATTGGAACAACGAGCTACTCTATCAGTTTTATGCTTCTTATCATCATGAGAGAGACCCGATCGGTGGCTGTTGACATTATTCATTAGACCACTAAAGGAAAGCATTATAAGGTGGACTTCATCACTTTCTCTCACCTTCTTGGTTTGAGTCACAACGATCACACTGCTACTGAGTTGACTAAGTATGAGGGTCTCGCTTGGAGGAGTACCAACATATGTATCTTGATGGACACACAGCTGATGGATAGACAGTGTTTCTGAAGCCCTACTATTATGTTCTGAACAACATCTTGTGATAGATCTTGTATTCGAAGGTCAGTGACTCCACCTACCTTTGTGATGATTCACAGAAGGTGCTTCAGCGATTTGGTGATGAGTTCAGAAATTTTCCATCAGCGGATACATTTGGAACAAGATACATGATGC
This sequence comes from Miscanthus floridulus, assembly GCF_019320115.1. Taxonomy (NCBI): domain Eukaryota; kingdom Viridiplantae; phylum Streptophyta; class Magnoliopsida; order Poales; family Poaceae; genus Miscanthus; species Miscanthus floridulus. The sequence goes on from NC_089583.1 coordinate 14,530,069, forward strand.
TACTTGAGGATCTGATAAAGCATCTTCCCTATGCACCGTACATTATGCATGTCATTGAGCAAGTATCTAGCATCCAATTTCCCTATGACCACTCAACAAAAGCTCCTCAAGATATCCAACAAGACCTCCATCATTGCTGCTCAAGAACTGAGGGAGAAAGCTGATGCAACCAAAGCTAAAGGGAAAGGTTGCTTTAGGTTCTCGCTCTCGCCGTGGTGCTTCAACACCTGCTACTGCTGCTCACTCTTCTAGTGCTGAGCCCCTCTCTTCATCCTCCTCTGGAAAGAAGCCCAACAAGTTCAAGTTCCTATGAGATATATGTTTGGACAATGTTGTGCTAGTGCTCAATGTGAGCATGATATGCAAGAGAGGCTATATCGGTTGGAATAGCATGCAGGGATTGTCTCTTCTCTCCTCCACTGACGTTTATGCTCTCCGTGATCCGTTGGCTCTATATGAGAGGCTGGTGCGACCTACAAAGATGATGCGACTTCTCACCCTCAATGGCTAAGGGCAGGCGATGGAAGAAGATGAGGATTACATCAAGGACTATGATGATGACGACGACGACGGTGGTGGATGACGGTGACCACGATGAGGATGATGACTACAAGGATGAGTAGTTGGTTTTTCATGTGGCCTACCCCTTTTGGCACTTGTTGACAAAGGGGGGAGTGTTAGGCTTTGATATCTTGTAATACGTTAGTTGGTTATTTCCTTTCGAGACTTTAAACTTCTAGCTGTAGTGAACTAAGTCATGTGGTGGCTACTTTGTGATGGACATCTATTTATATGTGTTTGTGATGAATGATTGTAGGATAAGCAAAGTTATTTTCTATCGACCTTATTTGCTTGTACTTGTCTACACTTGTGATGGTGGATGTTTTTGAATGGCCATGTGTTGCTTCAAGTTTTTACTTTGAAATCTTGGCCATCTTACTCCTTTTACTTGTTGTGTGAAATAACATGTCATATTGCATTTCTTTTCACACATATCTATTTGTTCACACACAATTGTTGCACCCCACGGATTGCAAAATTAAGGGGGAGCTTTTGTCTTGATGTATGCAAATCATGTATAGATGATTCTAATTGAAATTCAAATTCATGCATACATCAAGGTGGAACTCTTCATAAATTTTGGGGTTCAAAAGTTTTAAAATCTTTCATTCTTATAAAAGCCTAAGTTGGTTGTCATCAATTACCAAAAAGGGGGAGATGATTGAAAGTGCATTTACCCCCTATGTGGGTTTTGGTGTATTGATGACATCCAAATTAGGGACTAATGTGATCTTAATGAGATATGTCGCAGCTATTAGTCCCGTGAAAGAATCAAAGAGTTGATAAAGATGAAATGGTATCCCTCAATTTTTTAAGTTGTAAAGGTGGACGAACTCAAAGCGCTCTCCAAAGGTTTTATTTTTGCTTTTGAGTTTAGGATCTGCCGCACTATAAAGAGGGATACAAATTTAGTTGGTCTGAGGAAGATAGAGTGCTCAAGCATAATAATTAAATCAAAAGAGAGACACTCTAGCACTCCATGAGCACGTAGATTATTTTTTCTGTGACTATCGATGTCGGAAGTCCTAACGTATGCTAGAACTCCTGGTAGTCAGAAGTCACGACTCTTGCCGGAAGTTCTGACTCCCAGTCACTTAGCCTACACGGTGACTGTGGATGTCGGAAGTCCCGACGTGAGTTGGAACTTCCGATAGTCGAAAGTCCCGACCCAAGCTGGGAGTCCTGACATCGGTGGTTCTGACAGTCTGGCTGTCTGTGCTCATCGGAAATCCCGACGTACGTCGAAACTTCTGATCGTCGGGAGTCCCAAAGCTTGTCGAGAGTCCCAACACCTGGAGCTTTTCTGGTTATTTAACTACGCACGCCAGAAGTCCTGCAGACCGTCAAAAGTCCCGACGTTTGCTGGGAGTTCTGACATTAACTTGCACGCGCGGACTTCTGACCCTGTGTGAACAGTCCTTTCTGTTGACGTCAGAAGTCCCGAGATCTGCGTCGGAACTTCCGACGTAGATCTAAATGGTTAGATTTTCACTTGGAGTACAAATACCCCTCTCTTCACTTCTAACCATTACGGACTCATTCACAGCTGACCCACTTCATGCTCAATAGCTCCCAAGCAACTAAAGCACCCCTCTTCTTCCCCCTTTGCTCTAATCTTCGATTCCCTTAGGGTTTTGAGTGAAAGGAGAGTGGATTAAGTGAGAGCATCATTTTGGCAAGCTTGAGCACTTGATTTCTTCGTCGAGCCGGTTGATTTTGTGTCTATTACTCTTAGGGCTTTGCCCCTAGCTGGCTAGGCATTGCCCAAGAGCTTCCATCTTGTGGAAGAGCCTTGAAAGTTTGTATCACCCTTTGATTTCTTAGTGGAAAGCTCAAGTGACCTTTGTGGTCGCTTTGAGAGAGGCAATGAGGTGGGAAAGACTCTGACCTTGGTGGTCACCTCAACAATGAGGACGTAGGAGCTCCTTAGTGGGGTTGCCGAACCTCGGGATAAATCCTTATGTCCTATGTGCTTGTTGTTGTGATTGCTAGATATTACTTGTATGTGTTTGTCTTTTTTTCTCCCAAACTTCATTTTAGGGTTTGGACTCGATCTACGGTTTGGAGGCATTACGGCGTCAAGGGACTGACCCAACATCTTCACCAAACCACTAGGAAGTGGGGTTGTAAGATTATTTATCCACAAAGTTAAATTTGGCACTGCTTTTGTAGTTCACATAGGCGTCGAAACTGCTGACGTTCGCGCTGGAACTTCTGACAACGTCGGGAGTTCTGACCCAAACGCCGGGACTTCCGACACTGACTGACAAATTTGAACTTAGCATTTGTAGTTAATTTTTAGAACTGCCTATTCACCCCCCCCTCTAGGCATTGTTAGATCCTTTCATTAGGCCGCGCCTCACGTGGGCCGCGTTGGGCCGAAATGAGTTTATCTTTTTCGTGGAAAATAGAAATAGCTTTTTATTTGTATTTATGAGCTGAACTTTGGTAATTAATATAAAATCATGTAGATGTCCAAAAATTGTGAAACAGATCTTGTTAGGTTCCTAAAATTGTGGTCTATCTGTTAGTGTTTTTAGTTCATATATGTACTTGTTGATACCAGAAGCCATTAAATCAATTGAGAGTGCTCAATATTATTACGTTAATTATTGTAGGAATTTTTGTGGTAGATTGGTGATGGAAAAAACCCTAAAATTTTTATAGCAGCATCGTGGTATTATTAGGTACTCACTGTAATTTTTGTAGCCTTAGAATAGGTTAAGTACTAGGGTAGTTAGGTGCTCCTTGTTGTAATATAAGTTAAATCGCTAATTAGAGTAAGATTACATTTTAGTTGCTAAGTTAATATCCGTTAGATGAATCCTTACCTGTTTTGTGGAAATGATAGGTAGTTAGTATGTTAACCATTAGAGTTAGCTTAGTGGCTTAGTAGATGTATTCTTATTTTAAGAATTGCTGTTGCTTAATGTTAACGTGTTGCATCATCATCGCATGCATATAGAGAACGAGTTGGTGGAGATCGTGACCATTGGAGATCACAAGTTCAAGGAGGTGATCGAGGAGTACAAGGAGGAGTTCCTCATGCAGGAGGAGGTCCCGGAGCCACCAATGATTGACTTTGCTGACACAGCGCCTGCCCAAGGCTGTGTAAGTCTTGGGAGTACACAGGTCCCAGAGTCGGGAAATTATTCCCAATAGTCGGGTAAGTCTTGCAAGTACATTGTGTACTTAGGGTTTATTTAACCCTATTGCAGGTGCTGCTTGAGGAGTAGCTGTTGTGTGGAGGATTCTTCTGGTGAGCACAGACAGATCCTTGTATCTTATCGTTAGATGTTTATTTTAATTCTGCTGTTTAAATTCTACACTCTGAACTTGGTATTGTAATAATGTATTTCTGAGAACTCTTGTTATATGAAATGGACTAAGTATTGTAAACTCATTCTCATTATTGGATCCTGGAGGGAAAACGTGGATTGTTTGAGTTCTCCTTTAGGGTGTGCTCGACGAAACCGTCCGATGTAGCCGGCTTTTGGGGTGCTTAGTGTCTGGTGGAAGATGAGCACCTCCAAAAGCGTGCTATTTTGGACGGTTCTGCCACAGGTGGTACCAGAGCCAATTTTGAGTTACGAGTTTAATAACTCTTTTTAAAACCTAAAATTTGACCAACAAAAGTTTTGCGAAAAGTAGGATGCGATAAAATTCTGTAAATAAGTATAAGCCCTAGCAATTTGGTCTATCTAGGATAGTGGCACTGGTTTTATCTAATCAATTTTCTATAGGTACACTAACTTACGCTGCGTAAGAATCATTTAGCAAGCGGAAAGTGAGTGTGCGATGTGCCGAAAATTTTTACGAATGCCGCTATATTCCGGCTTGAGTGAACGGGTTGGCCGATGCATGCATCATGAAAAGAGAATCTTGCTTAAACTAAATTTCCCCCACACGTATAATTTTGGTCAGTGAATTAATCTAATAACTAAAAAGAATGCTTTGTCTAAAATCCTTATCGTTTCTCTAATATCTTATTCCTAATCTGGAGGTATTGTCCCTAATGGTGGGTTCCTCTCTGTTTACAAATGAACCTGAGGTCCGGTCATAGGAGCACCAGTGTGGGGCAGGCCATGGCCTTGGTGAAGGCCAAGGTGAAAGTGGTCATGGCAATGAGAATGGCAACGAGGAGAGCCATGAGGCCCCACTTCTGGCTCTTCCTCCTCTACCACTGCCACCTCCGATGACCCATGAGGAGATACTGGCTGCTCAGCGCAAGTCAGCCCATGCCTTGGAGATGCTTGCCTAGGCCAATGGTGGCTTTGCCTGTGGGGGCCATGGAGGCAATGGTGGGAATGGGGGTGGTGCCCGTGGTCCCAAGGGGCCCTGTTCTTACCAGAATTTCTTGAAGATGCACCCAACCACCTTCACGCTGACCGCTGAGCCTCTAGATGCAGAGCATTGGCTTTGTATTCTAGAGCAGAAGTTTTAGCTACTCACTGTGACGGAAGAGCAGAAGGTGCGCTTTGCAGCGCAGTAGCTGTTGGGTTCTACCAATGCATGGTGGGACACGTTCAATGCCTTGCAGCCGATGGACCACCGTGTGACTTGGCAGGAGTGTACCGCTGCTTTCAAAGAGTACTACATTCCTGCTGGTGTGCTGAGCAGGAAGTTGACTGAGTTCCTGGATCTAAAGCAAGGGAACATGTCAGTGATGGAGTATGTGAACAAGTTCAACTAGCTGGCATAGTATGCTGGGATCCATGTCGATACTGATAAGAAGAAGAGGGACCACTTCTATCATGGCCTCTCTTGCAGTTGTAGAAGGACTTGTACACAGGGAACTACCAGACTTTTGGTGCTATGATGAATGCTGCTATTGCCATTGAAGGACTTCAGCGTGACTCTCAGGCTGAGTGGAAGCGCAAGCTGGTGATCATTGGATCTTCTAGCCACCCATAGGCTCAGAAGGTGTAGGTTGTCAGGAGGATGTTCTATCACTCTCTAGGTGGACAGTCACCTGTCAGACTCAACAGACTTACTAGGCACCTCGCACCCAGTACCGTGCACCTACTCAGCAAGTGCAATAGCAGCTTCAGGGACAACAAGTTCCACCTCGTCAGGGATAGGGGAACAAGCATGATGCTTGTTTTAAGTGTGGCAAGGAGGGCCACTATGCTTGGGAGTGTCTACAGAACCAGCCTACGCAGTCTTCCCAGCCTTCAGCCAACTCTCGTCTGGTCAAGAGGACGATTATCAAGAAGAAGATGCCCGTAAGACACTCTGGACAAGTCAACTTCACTGAGGCTGAGGAGATTTTTGCAAAATGAACTTGTGATGGCTGGTATGTTTAACATTGATTCCCACCCAGCATATGTGCTGTTTGATTCTGGTGCATCACATTCATTCATGAGCATGGGGTTTGCACAGAGGCACAATATATCTCTTATGGCTATTCCTATTGTCTATAGAATCAGTACTCTGGGTGCATAGTTGTGCATTAATACTCGAACAGACATAGTCAGATTAGTGCTAGCCACTCACACTTACCGCCTCCAGTTCATGGTGCTGCATGGGCAAGGCATAGATGTAATTCTAGGCATGAACTGGTTGCGAGTTTACGGGGTAGTCTTGGACCTTAAGCAGAGAGTTGTTGAGTTATGGCTTCCTTCTTTCGAGGATAGGATGCCTCTTCTTATGCCCTCAGATTCAGCCTTACCAGTTGTTGCTCATGTTGAAGCTTCTCTTGATCTTGCTCCTATTCCTGTGGTCTGTGAGTTTCTGGATGTATTTCCTAAAGATCTACCTAGGTTGTCGCCGGATAGGGACATGGAGTTTACTATTGAGTTAGAACCTAGCACTTCTCCTATTTCATGGCGTCCCTACCGCATGGCTCCTAAAGAATTGGTAGAAATGAAGAAGCAGTTAGAGGAATTATTGGAGAAGTGCTTTATCCATCCTAGCTCTTCACCATGGGGTTGCCCAGCTATTTTTGTGAAGAAGAAGGATGGAACCTTGCAGATGTGTGTAGATTACCGCCCTCTCAATGCGGTAACCATGAAGAACAAGTATTATTTACCTTGTATTGATACTTTATTCGATTAGTTGGCTAGTGCTGATGTGTTTTCAAAGATTGATCTTCGTTCTGGGTATAACCAAATTAACATCCGGCCACAAGATATACCAAAGACAGCTTTCTCTACTAGGTATGGTCTGTATGAATACCTAGTCATCTCTTTTGGTCTCACCAATGCTCCTGCATTCTTCATGTATCTCATGAATTCAGTCTTCATGCTGGAGTTGAACAAGTTTGTAGTGGTGTTCATTGATGATATTTTGATACACTCCAAGAACAATGAAGAGCATGCACAGCATCTTTGGATAGTACTAACTTGATTAAGGGGACACAAGCTGTATGCCAAATTCAGCAAGTGTGAGTTTTGGTTAGATCGAGTGCATTTTTTAGGACATATTCTGACACCTGAAGGTATCTCTCTAGACCCAAGCAAGGTGCAAGATGTGTTAAATTGTAAATCTCCCAAGTCAGTGCATCAGATTCATCAGTTCCTTGGTCATGCTGGTTATTATCGACGCTTCATCCCTAACTTCTCTAAAATAGCCCAACCAATGACCAAATTGCTCTAGAAAGATGTCAAGTTTGTATGGAGTCCGGCTTGTGAAGAAGCTTTTCAAGCTCTGAAGCGTTTTCTTACTACTGCTCCTGTTCTTGCCCAACTAGATATTGATAAGCCATTTGATGTGTATTGTGATGCCTCAAGGACTAGATTGGGATGCGTGCTTATGCAGGATGGACGTGTGATAGCTTATGCTTCACGCCAACTGAAAAAGCACGAGGTGAATTATCCCACCCATGATTTAGAGCTAGCTGTTGTGGTGCACACTCTAAAAATTTGGAGGCATTATTTATTGGGAAATAAAGTGCATATTTATGTGGATCACAAGAGCCTCAAATATATTTTCACTCAGTCTGAGCTGAACATGAGGCAACAGAGATGGTTGGAGCTAATCAAGGATTATAATTTCGAGGTTCATTATCATCCTGGAAAAGCTAATGTGGTAGCTGATACCTTAAGTCGAAAGTCACATCAAGTTGAAGAAGAATCTTTGTCCCTCAACCATGCTGAGGTGCTAGCTCATATTGCTCTAGTCTCAAATTTACTTGAGCAAATTATTATAGAGCAAAGGCAAGATGTTTTAGAAATGAAAGATCAAGATGCCCAAGAGGGGGGTGAATTGGGCTAATTCTAAATTTTCTTGCAATAATCAAATCCTACGGTTAGCCCAATTAACCCCTTGTGCCTAGAAAAGTGTTTCTAATAAACTAACGCACAACGGACTAGCAACCTATGTTCCAAACTTACTCTAGCATGGCAATTCTATGAATGCAAAGACAAGTATTGAATTGCTCAAAGTAAATGCTCAAAGTAAATAGAGAGAGAGAGAGGAACGCGGTGATGTTTTGCCGAGGTATTGGAGAGTCGCCACTCCCCACTAGTCCTCGTTGGAGCACCCGCGCAAGGGTGTAGCTCCCCCTTGATCCACGCAAGGATCAAGTGCTCTCTACAGGTTAATTCTTCGACACTCCGTCGCGGTGAATCACCCAAAGCCGCTCACAACTTGAGTTGGGTCACCCACAAGCTCCGCCGGATGATCACCAAGCTCCCAATCACCACCAAGCCGTCTAGGTGATGGCGATCACCAAGAGTAACAAGTACGAACTCTCACTTGACCACGTGAAGCCTAATGAGAAGATGGATGCACACTTATCTACTCTTGATTCACTAATGAGGCTACTCTCTTGGATTCACGAGTCTCAATCACCTCACTAGGACCTTGCTCTTCTTGGTACTCACAAACATGTTTCTCAGCTGTTGGAATGAGCAAAAGTAACTCCACACACAAGTGGAGCTTCTATTTATAAGGCAGCCTGAAAAATGAACCATTATGAGCTTCTACGGGGTGACCGGATGCTCCGGTCAGTTCAACCCACATTCCAGTGATAATGTGTTGACTGAACGTTGGCAGGGTCCGGTCACTACTGATCGGACGCGTCCGATCGCATTAAACCCTTATGGAACCTTACTGTACTCGACCGGACGGTGAACCCCTAGGGTCCGGTCATAGATTCCCTTCTCTGGAACCTTACTGGAGTCGACCGGATGTTGCCTCTCAACATCCGGTCACTTGACCTCTCCAGCATCCGGTCGCACCGAACGTAGACTGCTTGATCAAATGAACTGATCGGACCCTACGGCCAGCGTCCGGTCGCACCAGAGCCAGCGTCCGGTCAGCATTTGACCCTCCATTCACTTCCAACTCTCGAACATATGTGAATGAAGTTTGATCCAAAGGATCTTAGGCATTCATAGGAGCTACCTAGCGCTAGTTTTAACAAGTGTGCACCACACCTAACTCACTAGACTCACCTAGGTCAAGCTACCCGTCCATACCCCCCTTAATAGTATGGCCAAAGGAAAAACAAAGTCCTAAACTACTCTAAGTGTCTCTCCAACTCCAATTGACACTTAGAACTAGTCATCCTTAACCTTGTCGTCCATCCTTTGAAAACCGAAACAATTTCCATCGTAGGGGCATGACAACCTTGTTTGCCCAATAGATCTCCATTACCATGACCTAACTTAATTGCCTCTGCAAAACACACGTTAGTCATAGTAATCTTGTATTGTCATTAATCATTGAAACCCAACTAGGGGCCTAGATGCTTTCAATCTCCCCTTTTTGGTGATTGATGACAATACCACCTCGAGTATGTGAAAGAGTGAGGTTTTTGTTGGGCTTGGTTCATATAAGCTTTTGTCGATAAGAACAAAAGTGTTAGTCAAGCTTATATGACCCAAGCCAACACATTGTACTCAAAGGATATGAATTAAGCATGAGTATGAGAAACAAAGCTCATTTACATCAGAGTATAAACGCGAAAGCAAAGGCAAATGAGCATAACACAAGTGATATGACATATAAATAATGTAAAGTAGAGAGCACACATGTCATATATCACAATCAATTAGATATCACTATCACATAGATATAATAATATGCATGAAAGTAACACACGAATGCATAATAGTAATAGTGTATCACATAGATAAAACTCCAAATGTATATAATAAGCTAATACTAAATAACTAGCTCCCCCTAAATGTCGCTCCCCCTAAGTCTACATACTCGAACCCTCTCCCCCTTTGGTGTCAAACACCAAAACCTAAGGGTCGATCGGCGGGGCTACAACGGACGAGCTAAGCGCTGAAGTATGTGGAGCAAGATGAAACTGGGTGTCATCATCATCTGACCCTGAGCTCTGTACTGACTAACCCTCTATAGTAGGAAGTGTCGCTGAAGCGTTCTAGGTCTGAGCTGGGGCAGGTGCTGCCTGTGAAGTTGCTAGAATATCTATCATAGGATCTGAGGAGGCGACAGATGAGGGGAGCCTCTAAGTAGTCATGACAACTGGAGCTGCTATAGAAGGACCGGCAGCATGCATATGAAGCGGTGTAGGCATGCCGGTCAACTCGCTAAAGGATGCTCCAAGACTCCTAGAGACTAACGTGTCAGGCACAAAAAGCGAGGAAGACTGATCCGGTGAGAAGCCCGTATGATATGGTGTGAACTGCAGGGCAACCACTGGTGAGGACAACCACTAGGACACCTGAACTATGGGTGAAGCAAAAGGAGCTATAGGCTGTCCCTAACTCTGAAGCCCACTGAGCTGTACTGCTGGAGTCATCGTGGTGGTGGCAGGCTGAGCAAGCTGGGGCGAAGGCTGTGGCTATGGGGCCCCAAGAGCTGTTACTACATGCTGCATAAATCCCATGAGCTGTTGCTGCATAAGTATCTACTGCTGATGCATCTGCTGCTGCTGCTACTGAAGGAGCTGCTGCTACCGCTGGAACTCATCCTGACGAGCCTAAAACTATGCGAAGTTGGCAGCGGTCTCCTGAGCCTGTCGTGCCTGATCCTGCTGCATTCGCTCAAGAATAGCAATCAAGGTGGGGTCCATCTATGGTGCAGGTGGAGCTGAGCTAGAACTGCCAGCCTCTGCATCATGTCTGCGTGGAGGCATATGAGGAATCGACAGATAATCATCATCCGAGCTGTCACTAGACTCTATTGCCTCCTGCTATGCCTCAAGCTGCTCCTCCTCAGTAGCGGCTATGCCTTTGATGATCTCATCCTACTGAGCTACTGACTCTAGAACATCTGGACGACGGCTGGGCTGAGTGGGGGCCTATGGTGTGCTATGCCTGATCCTCTATGCCATGTTATAAGCTAGAAACTTTGTGGTGGCACCCTTGTACTCTGCAACCATCTTAGAGGTCCGAACCTACACAGCCTTGAGCATCAAGAAGGTGATCTAATGTGCATATGGAAGCTGTCTGCGACCCTTAAAGCCCTTAGCTATAGTATCCTCCATCTCTGATAGAAGGAGGTCCCAAATGTCGAATACGGTCTGCTGCATCAGGGCATTAAGGAGCTAGAGCTGTAGGCGAGTCAGACCCTCTCTGTATCCCAACCTAGGAAGTAGTGTCCTCCGGATGATAGCCTCTAGCACATGAGCTATAGGAGTAAGGTCACTAGGGTTCCTCCTCGACCCCTCACCAAAAGGCTCCTTGAAGCAATGGTGCACAAGATCTATAGGTGGCGCCATCCCTCCATGAGGACGCCTAGGAGGCTCCTGCTGTCCATAACATACCTCATGCAATTTGACAGGCTGATCCTGTAGCCTCAGTATCTCCTAGGCCCTAAAACTCATCACCCTGTAGTCTCTGCCATTGAATGCAAAGTGTATGAAGTTGTGCTGCGGGTCAACGTAGAGCGAAGCATAAAACTACCGAACCCAAGATGACACATACAGTCTAGTCCGGCCAATCAGATCTAACAACCCTAGCAAATATGACAAGTAGGGGTAGATATGCTCTCTAGCTACTACCACAATAGACTCTATACTGCGTACCCACTGAGATCTGAACACTGCCCCACTGTTGAGATAAGCGTTGTAGAAATCCTCCTGCAGTGGTGTGTAGAAACCCTCAGCTGCTCTCTCATCCCTCCTCAGAGGGAACCACACCTCAAACTCAACAAACCTTAGCTGTCGAACCTATCTGGCCATGGTGGCCCTCAAGTCAAGGTGTACCACTGGAGGTAGATCCTGTGGTCTAGGCGATGGGTGTGAACCCCTACGCTGTGTAGCTAGCCTCGGTGGACTATAGCACTGGTATGACCAGAGTGGCGTAGCTAGGGTGCCTGCTCGGTCTCCTTGGCCTGCTGGCCCTCTTGAGTCTCCTAAGCTAGCTAAGACTCTGCTGGTGGGGGCTGTTGCTGTGGCTCCTGCTGGGGCTCCCCCTGAGGTCGAGGCTCCTCAATAGCCAGTCGACGTCCTGCCATCATGATAGTCCCAGGTGGACCACCATGATGATGCTCAGCCTCCTCAACTGCTGCCCTCTATGCTAGTGTGAGCTATGGATCTACAATGACCACACCACTGTGAGCACCACCTCTCTCGGCATGCTCTGCTACCTCAGTGACTGCTACTGCTCTCGCTATCTCTGCGTCGAGGTACTTGCGCTTCTTAGATGTAACCTACTTCGTTGCCTTGCCTTTCGGTCCTGCAGGCTGGCGAGGTGGGGGCCTCTGATCATCATCTCCTGGACCACCACCAACATTCTTTGTGCAAGCCATCTGATCTGACAAGAGGATGAACTACCACTGACGAAGATCAACAGTCAAACTGACACTCCCGAGGCTTGGCCTCGATCTGTACTCGCGAGCTTGGCTCTGAGTTGTCTGACAACTGCCATAAGGACCTCAACGGCACCGACTCGCTGCATGATGGAGTTGTTGACACCGTTTTTTGCACGTGTCAATAATCGGAGTGGACTAATCGGCAAGGGGAAAGTTATTGAATACTTTGATAGCCGATGAAAGATGGTTTGTAAAGATGGTTGCCGATAGCTGGTGATGGTCGATGGAAAGGTTGATTTGGACTCGGGCGTTGCCGATGAGGTTGGAGGTGTTATTGTCGATGCCGATGAAGGGAGACTTGAAGACTACTGCCGATGAAACAGGGAGTATGCCGATGAAGGAAGACTTGAAGACTACTGCCGATGAAATAGGGAGTATGCCGATGGGAAGGAGGACAGTGAGATTTCCATTGTAATTGAGGCGGACAGGGAAATAGATAGGAGTTGATTTCCTTTTCTGTATTTGTTAGGTTATGATTCATGTAAGAGTCACGTGTTTCCTTAGATATGGGATTAGTGTCCTAGTTGTGTTTGGTTGTGTCTCTTTAGATCAGGGTATAAATATGGAGTAAGGGGCAATGTAATAGAGATATATCAATCAATATCAAAACCAACTTTTACTCCTATTTGCATCTACTTACTTTTCGGCGACTTCGTCAACTTGCATATTTTTCCTTTTTTACGAGTTCTCATTGATTCGGCGAACTGCATCGCTTCAGTGCGACCTTCGGCGATTCTCGAGTTCCGCGTGAGCACCTCTTGGCTGTGACCTCCGGGCGTATCGCTGTTGTCAGGACCAAAGTGTTCGTATCTTCATCCTTGTCGATTAGCAGGTCAAATCGACTGGCACGCTTTGGATATCGATTCGGGTATTAGCCCTTTGTGTTTGCAGATCACTTTTGCATCAACACATCTTTTGGCACGCCCGGTGGGACTCATCAATCAATATGTTCAATTCCGAGGTCGATCCAGGGAACATTATCGCAGTATCAGAAGAAGATCTCAAGGAAGAACAGAGGCAGGCTATGGAAAAGGCTGTAGAAGAATACAAGCAGCTTTGTCTGAGATCGTTTAGCTTGAACAAGAGTGGACAAGTCATCCAGAAGCAAGATTTGTCGTTGCCTCGGCAGGTTACCTTTGACTCCAATCCTGGTAAACTTCAAGAGATGGTTAATTCTGCAGTAAATCATGCTTTGATTAATCATTCCAATGTGCTGTCCAATACTGTTCATAATGCTGTGGTTCGAACTCTCAAAGAAGGACAAGCGGCACCACATTACGTTGGGCCTGCCTATCATCAACCAGAGCCAGCATCTGTCAAAACTCCATCGGCTCCTTCGGCCGTTGTGGGTACAGAAGTTACTTCCCCTCCAGTATTGGCAGGCTCACCTAATATTCAATCTACACCGATACAATCAGATCAGGTACTACCAGGAGGGCGAGTTCAGCTTAATACAGATCTATCGGCATCAGCTATGTCAGGCCCTGTGTCTCAAAATAGCCAGATTCCTACTAATTGGTGGGGATATGGCATGCCTTCAGAGTCCTCTGCTTTCAATCCTAGATTACCTCAAGTGTCTGATGCAGTAGGAAGAGCGCCTATATCATCGACCGTTTCGCCGATGGCTCAAGTGCCTCAATATGCCGCAACTACTTCTGTGCAACCAACTCCAGGAGGTTTCCAGATGCCTATGGTTCAAACATTCAATTCAAGTCCATCGGCGAGCTTACTGCCGATGCAGCAGAAAGCCCCTGCTATGAGTCAAACTGGGGTTCAGTTCATGCCTCAAACCAGTTATAATTATCCAACAATATCAGCAAATTACCAGCCATCGGTAAGTTTTGTGCCGATGAGTTCTAATAATGATTGGTCAGGACAGTTACCTGTTCAACATACAGTTCAGCGAAATCAGCAGGTTGCAGGGATTCAACAAGGTCATATGCAAGCTGGTTTCCAGAATCAACCATCGGCAGCCCAGCCGATGAATCCTTTCCAACAGGTTAATGGACCACAAGTAACGGCAAATATGCCGATTGCTGGAGATCGTGGGCCATAAAGATATGTGGAGGGATTTCAGCAGGCACCTCCTGTAGAAATTCAACCAGTTCGTCAGCAGGAGGCTGATGCTTTTTGGGCCGATAAGATAGCAGAAATTATGAAGGATCAGTTTGGGATAAAGCCCAAGGTCAATACTTATTCTTATCGGACTCCATACCCTCCTGCATACAATTTAATTCCTCTCCCAAATCGGTACAAGGTACCGGATTTCACTAAATTCTCTGGGCAAGATGATACATCAACAATGGAACATGTCAATCGCTTCATTATTCAATGTGGAGAGGCAGCTAACAGAGATGAATTAAGAGTTCGATTATTTTCATCATCTTTGTCTGGATCAGCATTTACATGGTTCATTTCATTACCACCAAATTCTATTATCACTTGGGTTGATCTAGAAAAACAATTCCATAAGTATTTCTTTGCTGGAATCCATGAAAAGAAGCTTACCGATTTAGTAAAATTGAGACAGCGTAATGATGAATCGGTAGAGAGCTTTGTACAAAGGCTACGAGATGTAAAAAATAAGTGCTACAGCCTGGTGCTGGATGATCGGCAGCTTGCCGATCTGGCTTTCCAAGGGTTATTGCCACATCTTAAGGACAGATATGCTTCTCAGGAGTTTGAAAGCCTCAGTCATCTTGTGCAAAGGATCTCTGATCAAGATACTAGGGTTTTTGAACCAAAAAAGAACTGGAGTAAAAAGGTATCATTTGTTGAAGAAGTAGGAGATTCTGACTCTGATGAAGAACCAGTTATCGGCTTAGCTGAGTGGGTTAAGAATAAAAAGCCGATATCATGTCCCTTTGGTCAAAAAGAGCCAGAAAAGTTTACCTTTGATATCACCAAGGCCGATAAAATATTTGATCTTCTGCTTCAAGAGGGCCAAATTAAGCTGTCACCTAATCATGTGATCCCATCGGCAGAAGAGTTGAAGAAGATTTTGTACTGCAAATGGCACAATGCAACTTCACACAGTACAAATGAATGCAAGGTATTGAGGCAACAGTTACAATCGGCTATTGAATCTGGGAGAATTAAGTTTGGTACTTCCAAGACCCAGAAGCCGATGAAAATTGATCAACACCCTTTTCCAGCAAATATGTTGGATGCCAAAGGAAAGACCAAGGTATTGACGTCAGAGGCTGCTGAGAAAAACGCGTCAGTGGACCCCCAACATCGGATAACTACCGATGATGCAAAGAGTAAGGGTTTGCTAGGAGAAAGCAGTAGTTCCAAAAATCCTCCTCGACCTGGCATTGTGATTACTCATCGAAGGCAGCAGGAGGGTTGGCGTCAACGTAATGACCAATATCGGCAACAGCAAGAAATGAGACGTCAGGAAGAGTGGAATCGACATAAAGATCATTGGAGATGTCCGTTTTTCATCCACTGCTGGGAAGAAGGTATTAAATTGCCAACTGTTGAAAATTGCCCTGAGTGTAATGGTTATTACGGAGTCAATCGTTCAGAAAGGAGGTTTCAACGTGGTAATCAGGGTTTGTATATCAACGAGCCGATCAGAGGCAGAGCATCAGTGCATGATCGGCTGGGGGGCAGACTTAGTGTACATGAGAGGCTTGGTAAACGCGCTGGATATTTTCCAAGGAATCAAGAGGAGCTTGAGGAGATGGCAAACGCAAGAGTTCCCGATGAGGAAATATTCTACAGGGACCCTAATATACATCGTGTAGAACCAGCTAGGACTTGTTATCAGCCGGTTTGGAAAAACAAGTTTCCTCGATGGTGCCCAGAGGGTCTGACAAAGACGCAGAGAAGGAGGATGCAACGTGAGCGTCAGGAGGATTTATACCAAGAGGAAAATTCCTCCAATGAAAGGCCTGGTCATCAGCAGTGGCAGGTGAAACACAAAAATAAGGGTCCATCGGCAGATGTTAATATGGTATTCATGTTGCCGATGGAGTTTCTGGCACTATCTGATAATGAGGAAGAAGTTGTTCTCTCTGATCAAGTAGCTCAGCTAACACTAGATCCAATGATGGCTGTTTTTGAGCAACCTACCGATGACGAGAGACAGCATCTTAAGGCTTTATTTGTGAAGGGCAGAGTTGATGGGCAGCCTGTGTCTAAGGTACTTATTGATGGAGGGGCTGCGATTAATATTATGCCTTACGTGATGTATCGGAAACTTGGTAAAGGAGATCAAGACTTGACCAAAACCGATATGATGTTGAAAGATTTTGAAGGCAATGTGTCACCGGCTAAAGGGGCAGTGTGCGTTGAATTGACCATCGGCAGCAAAACCTTGCCAATGACGTTCTTTGTTATCAACGGCAAGGGTGCATATAATCTGCTTCTAGGGAGGGATTGGATTCATGCTAATTGTTGTGTTCCTTCTACAATGCATCAATGCCTCGTACAGTGGATTGGGGATAAGATTGAGGTCGTCCCTGGTGATTCTTCTTATATCATCGCATCGGCAGAATCAGATACTTATGAGCGAACTAAATGCATATCAGGAGAAGCTTGGGAAAAAGAGTTCCTTAGAGTTGCTGATTATGAAATTCCACCGATCCAAGCAGTCGGTTCTGAAGAGGAGTTGTAATGGATAGGTTTGCTGATGATGGAAAATTAGGTCAAGGGTTCACATCGGCAGATGATTTAGTAGAAGTAGATATCGGTGATGGTGATAGGTCAAGACCTACTTTTATTAGTGCTAAGTTAGATTCCAAGTGTAAGCAGCGAATAACAGATTTATTAAAAGAATATAAAGATTGTTTTGCTTGGGATTATACTGAGATGCCTGGATTAGACCGATCGATAGTTGAACATCGGTTACCTATCAAATCTGGATTTCGGCCACATCAGCAGCCAGCGCGCCGATGCAACCCTAATGTACTTCCTGACATTAAGGCCGAAATAACTAAATTAATTGAAGCAAAGTTTATTCGGCAATGTCGATACGCAGAGTGGATCTCTAATGTGGTTCCTGTTTATAAGAAAAATGGAAAACTTCATGTCTGTATTGATTTCAGGAATCTCAACAAAGCCACACCGATGGATGGCTATCCAATGCGGATTGCTGATTTGTTGATTGATGCTGCGGCTGGACATCGAATTATCAGCTTCATGGATGGTAATGCAGGTTACAATCAAATATTCATGGCTGAGGAAGATATTCCCAAGACTGCTTTCAGATGTCCAGGTCATGTGGGGTTGTTCGAGTGGATAGTCATGACGTTTGGTTTGAAAAATGCCGGTGCTACTTATCAAAGGGCTATGAACTTTATTTTTCATGAGTACATCGGCACATTAGTGGAGATCTACATTGATGACGTAGTGATTAAGTCTGGAGATATCACAGCACATTTAGCCGATCTGCGAAAGATACTGGAGTGCACAAGGAAGCATGGATTGAAGATGAATCCTAATAAATGTGCATTCGGTGTATCGGCAGGACAATTCTTGGGTTTTATGGTGCATCAGCGGGGCATTGAAATCAGTAGGAAGTCTATTGATGCAATTAACAAGGTGATTGCTCCTGCCAATAAGACTGAATTGCAATCTTTGATCGGTAAGATTAATTTCATTAGAAGATTCATATCTAATCTGTCGGGTAAGATCAAGGCTTTCAGCCCACTACTTAAAT
Organism: Miscanthus floridulus; assembly: GCF_019320115.1. Classification (NCBI taxonomy): domain Eukaryota; kingdom Viridiplantae; phylum Streptophyta; class Magnoliopsida; order Poales; family Poaceae; genus Miscanthus; species Miscanthus floridulus. Next base: position 14,548,031 of record NC_089583.1, read on the forward strand.
TGAAAGCTGATCAGGAATTTGTATGGGGAGTTGAACAGCAATTAGCCCTTGATGAAATTAAGAAATATTTATCAAATCCTCCAGTACTAGTTCCACCTCAACATGGGAAGCCTTTCAGGTTATATTTGTCAGCTGATGATACAGTTATCGGTTCAGCTCTTATTCAAGAATTTGAAGGGAAAGAACGTGTTATTTATTATTTGAGCAGAAGATTAGTGGATGCTGAGACGAGGTATTCGGCTATCGAGAAATTGTGTCTGTGTTTATACTTTTCTTGTGTCAAATTAAGGCATTATTTGTTATCTGCCGAATGTACGGTCATATGCAAAGACGATGTGGTCAAGTATATGCTGTCGATGCCGATATTAAGTGGTAGAATCGGCAAATGGATTTTAGCATTATCAGAATTTGAACTACGATACAAATCAACTAAGGCAGTTAAAGGGCAAGTGATGGCTGATTTTGTCACTCAGCATTGTAATACGGTGGATTCTCTGGGGATTGCTCCCTGGACACTTTTCTTCGATGGGTCCACATGTGGTGAAGGAGCAGGTATCGGCATTGTGTTAATTTCACCTCAAGGAAAGAAGTATGAGTTTTCATTGCCGATTGTTGCTACAGCGACAAATAATCAAGCTGAATACCAAGCCTTGATAAAGGGGTTAGAATTGCTGAAGGAGATACGTGCCGATGTTGTTGAAATCTTTGGTGATTCTATGCTAGTTATAAATCAATTGGCTGGAATTTATGAATGCCGAAGTGAAGCTTTGATTTCGTATTATGAAAGGTGTTTGCAATTATTGAAAGGATTTAGAGATTTTCGTCTTGAACATATCTCTCGATTGCATAATGAGGAAGCTAATCGACTAGCTCAGCATGCTTCAGGGTATCAGCCTATTCAGGAAGTGCTAACATCGGCAGTTGATACCGATGACTGGAGGAAGGAGATTGTCGATTATTTAAAGGATCCATGTAGAAAGGTTGAGAGACGTATAAGGTTCCAAGCTACCAAATATGTGCTCCTCGATGATGAATTATATTATCGAACTATAGATGGAGTTTTACTCAGATGTGTTAGCAATGATGAATCGAAAAGCTTGATGGGTGAAATTCATGAAGGAGTATGTGGGGCACATCAATCGGCTTTCAAGATGAAATGGATGATCAGAAGGAATGGGTACTATTGGCCGACTATTCTTGAAGATTGTTTTAAATATTTTAAGGGATGCCAGGGGTGTCAAAAGTTTGGTAATATTCAAAGAGCACCTGCATCGGCTATGAATCCTATAATCAAACCATGGCCATTCCGGGGATGGGCTATTGATCTCATTGGTCAGATTTATCCACCATCGAGTAAAGGACATAAATTTATTCTGGTTGCTACCGATTATTTCACAAAGTGGGTTGAGGCAATTCCTTTAAAAAAGGTGACATCGGTCAATATGATTGATTTTGTGAAAGAGCATATTGTTTACCGATTTGGTATTCCTCAGACTATCACTACCGATCAGGGTACTATGTTTACATCAGGAGAATTTGATGAGTTTGCTGTAGGTATGGGAATTAAAATTTTAAATTCTTCTCCATATTATGCTCAAGCTAATGGTCAAGCTGAGGCTTCTAACAAAGGGATCATCAAACTCATTAAGCGCAAAATTGAAGAAAATCCTAGGAGGTGGCATACAGTATTAAATGAAGCCTTGTGGTCATATCGGATGTCATATCATGGTGCAACCAAAGTAACGCCTTATCAGTTAGTATATGGACACGATGCAGTATTGCCTTGGGAAATTAAGGTTGGCTCTAGATGAATACATTCTCAAAATCAGCTGACAGCCGATGATTATAATACTCTTATGAAGGATGAGTTGGAAGATGTGGCGGGTCATCGGTTAAGGGCTTTAGTTAGTATCGAAGAAAATAAGAAAAGAGTAGCTAGATGGTATGACAAGAAGGTGAAAGTAAAAGAGTTTGCCGATGGAGATCTGGTCTGGAAATTGATTTTACCGATTGGGACTAAAAGTTCAAAGTTTGGAAAGTGGTCTCCCAATTGGGAAGGTCCATATCGGATAAATCAGTCTGTTCCTGGTAATGCATATATTTTAGAAACCCTCGAAGGGGTTGTGTTTCCCAGAGCGTTAAATGGAAAATATTTAAAGAAATATTACCCTAGTATCTGGATAGATGCATAAAAGTACAAGTGCCGATAACAGTACTATCGGCTAGAATTATGCAAGGATGTCAATGTCTCATAAAGTGCCGATACAATAAATAAGATTACACGTTCAACAAGGATTGGATAGCTAATATCGCACGCAGGCGAATCTGGTCGGCTTCCTCCATTTCTTTGATATCGTCATCGGCAGTACCCTCCACAGGCTTGAGTTTTTTCTTCATGGCTAAAGCCTTGCGAGCTTGGATATCTCTTTCTTGCTGAAGGGCTTTGATGGCATTGGGTAGCTGGCTTTCTTCTTGTTGAGCATGAGTTAAGGCTGCGTCGATTTCTTTCAATTCAGCCAATAGAGCTGCCTTCCTTGCCGATAGATCCAAGATTTTCTGCTTAAGTGCAGCACCCGAAGTCTGCAAGTTGACGATGCCCTTGTGCTTCTCATCAGCAATTTGTTTCAGCTGTAGCATTTCTTCTTTGAGTTGAGCTTGAGCTGCTCTATCGGCAATACGCTGAGCAGCCCGTTGATATTGCAGTTGGCGGCTTTCCAAATGGGCTGCTGGGAAGAGTACTTCTTCAACATCGGCAGGGACCTGGCCACGAATTGTTTTGAAAATTGCCTTTGTGGGGTCCGAGTCATCTACCAGTTGGGCGGTTTCTTGCTGTAGCAAGTTCAGGAGGATTTCCAACTTGGATTTAGTCTCTGCCGATATTGTTCCCAGCGCAAGGGAAGAACTTGTCTCCTCTCCATCGTCGTCAGAAATGTCAATGGCAAAGGAAAATAGGCTGTTCGGGGAATCTTGTTCCTGAGAGAGAGAAAAGGAGATCAGTTAGGGGTAAGTATGAGTATTGTAAAATCAGATAGGCTGATTGGTTTACCTGCTTCAAGGCAATTTCCTGTGCTTGACTGGAGGAAGCAACCTGGAGTATGTCGTGTGGAGGATCGGCTGAGCTTGCCGATGGGATATCCTCTGTGACTTCATCGATGGTGGGCTCTTGAGGTATGATGACCGATGACATTGGGGCAGATGTAGGGATCGGCATAGACCTTTGTCGTTTTGGCTGTGCTTCAGTATCTGTTGAAGCTTTGCGCTTTGCTTGGGCATCGGCAACGATTGGCTGGGGGGCATCGACACTTGTTGGTTGTGAAGCTTGGACATCTGGTACGTTTGCCGATGTACCCAATTGTTGCTGCAAAACAAGTGTAAGATATGATATTTAACAGATAAAATGTAAAGTCAAGAAGCTACCTCTGAAGGTTCATCGAAAGAAGTGGTGCTCGATATCGGCGGAATTGCCGATGACGATCCAGTAGCAGCTCTTACCCCCTGATGATTAAAGTTAATACAGTTTGTGATCGGCATAAGTGAAAATAAACAAGGTTGTTACCTTAAAGGCTTTGACCAAGGTTGTAGCAGCGGCCGATGGAGTAGCCCTGGATGTAGCCAATTTGGACTTAGAAGTGATGGTCTTGGTACGAATCTTCTGGTGGGTCAAAGCGGCTAAGGTGGGAGCGTTGTAGCCGATCGGCGATGTTGGGGAAACAGGCCGGAGATTGAAGGGTTTCCCACTTTTGCTCACCGATGGTGCTGGGTTGTTAACCTGTTACAAGGGAATCAGTTACTGATAAATGAAGGGAAAAGCAGAAGGGAGTTAAAGGAAACTTACCGCGTCGTCAGGGATGGCATATTCAGGGTCGATCATGTGCCGATATGTGTGAGCAGAAGTTGTGAACAGTTGTTCTTTCCACTCTCGCCACCATTGCTTGTATGACTCGGTGATGAAAGATATTGGTGTCCAGGTGGATATATCAACATCTGTAGTATCGGCATCAGGAGAGAGTTGTACTACCTTGTTCCAGTCTGTTCCGCAGGTGATTGTTTCCCTGGGTTTGATCACATCGGCAAAGCAGAGTTTGATTGGCAGTTGCCCAAAAGCCAATTGGCGGGATACTGCCGATGGGTTGTAAAATTCATATGTAATGTTGGTGTTTTTCCCGCTGTCGAATGTGTTTACTGGAATTGCCCTGGGAGTGATGATAGCCATCATGAGCTCATTATCTTGATTCAGAGTGTCATCGGCAAAGTTGAAAAGAAGGGGAAATCTGTTTTCTTCGTCGATATAAGGCACCCAGGCCCTATGATCACGAGAAAGACCATTGTAGAAGCTTTGAAAGAATCTGCCGATTTGGTCTTCGTTGGCTTCTGTTCCAGGAAGGACAATTATGGCTTCACCAAAATTGAGGGGTGAGCATGTTGCCGATTCATCATCCCCGAGCACATAATCTTCAGCAATTTCTCGTGGGAATTGTTGAGCAAAAAAGTCCCATTGCAAACGTTTGTGCATATGGGCATTCAGCCACATGTTGATAAACCACCACGGGCCTCCCAGGTTGCCGATGGGTTCGCCAAGCAAAAGTTTCTGAGACACTTGGTGAAGAAGATGATAAGTGGAGCTCAGAAGGTATCGGCCAAGAGGAAACCTTACGCCATTAGCCAGAAGTTCAGCTGCAGGGAGGAAGGCGTTGGTTGGTCCTACTGATCGACCACAGAAGATAAATTTTTCTAACCACATATTCAGGAATGTGGCATGTTCCCTCTGGCTAAGTGTCCCGGTTTTCTGGTATTCTTGAATATATCCTGTCCAACCACCGATGTTACGAGTATTCACTCTATATTCAGGCTTTCTACCATAGATGGAGCCTTCATCGGCAGTTGAGATGTCCAAGCCAGTAAGCATGTGGACATCGGCAAGGGTAGGAGTAGCTGGGCCATGTCCAAACATAAAAGTATTGGTCGTGTCTGACCAGAAATAAGCAGCTGCAATTATCATTGATTCATTTTTCTGCATATCGGCAATAGAGAGCCTAATACATTGGTCTAACCTTCGTTCTGCCCAGTATACTTGCATCAATCTATTAACCCTCAAATACCAATCTTTCCACCCTTTGGTGGTTTTGGGCCAAGATCGGAATGTGTCTTTCCATAAATTCAGAGAGAAATTTTGGGCCCTAAAGGGGATTCTGTTAACCTCTGCGTTGATCAGATCGGTTGGATCTGGGTTGCCCATTGGTCCAAGGCATTGGACGTGCGGCTGATCGGTTGGGATAACTAATTTGTTGCGCAGTTCCTAAGGTTATGAAATCCAGAAGACAGAAGAAAGGAAGAATCACCAACTGAATGAATTTGCAAAAAGATCAAAGTAAAAGGTAATGGAAGTGGAGCGAACCGCGGGGACGTCGAAGTTGATGGCCATTGTCTTGAGGAAGGTGGAGGTACGAGCCGGAAACTTGAAGTTAGCGCCGGAGAAGGGTTCTTGTTGGTTGAGGTCGCGCGGTTGTTCGTCGGAGTTGCCGCCGGAGAGAGAGAAGGCCAAGGATTGGAGGCTGAAGATAGAAAATGAGGGTTCCGGAGAAATCTATTTATAAGCCGCCCAGAATAAGGGTATTTTGGACTTATCTCTATGTCGCGCGCATATAGGTCAAGGCGGTTCAGAGGGATATGGTAACTGTTCGCGCGATAATCAGGGGATTGTACAGATGAGTTGATAACAAGTAATCATGACTTGGAAGGGATATCGATACATGATATTTTAATTCTGAAAATGGCAGCATTATCATGTTAAGATCTTGCCGATGGGTTATTGTTTTGGTATCTCAACCATAATCAAGGCAGGAGTGGTTGGCGATTGTGCGATATTTACTGAAGTGCATAAATCAAGATGAGATTTGATTGGATTTGATAGCAAATCAAGTTTTGGCTTGGAGAATGAGTTACGGTAATCGGGCAAAGGCAAGCGTTATCTGGAGTAAATTTCGGAGCATTAATGGTTTTATACTCCGAAATTGGGGGGCATGTGTTGACACCGTTTTTTGCACGTGTCAATAATCGGAGTGGACTAATCGGCAAGGGGAAAGTTATTGAATACTTTGATAGCTGATGAAAGATGGTTTGTAAAGATGGTTGCCGATAGCTGGTGATGGTCGATGGAAAGGTTGATTTGGACTCGGGCGTTGCCGATGAGGTTGGAGGTGTTATTGTCGATGCCGATGAAGGGAGACTTGAAGACTACTGCCGATGAAACAGGGAGTATGCCGATGAAGGAAGACTTGAAGACTACTGCTGATGAAATAGGGAGTATGCCGATGGGAAGGAGGACAGTGAGATTTCCATCGTAATTGAGGTGGACAGGGAAATAGATAGGAGTTGATTTCCTTTTCTGTATTTGTTAGGTTATGATTCATGTAAGAGTCACGTGTTTCCTTAGATATGGGATTAGTGTCCTAGTTGTGTTTGGTTGTGTCTCTTTAGATCAGGGTATAAATATGGAGTAAGGGGCAATGTAATAGAGATATATCAATCAATATCAAAACCAACTTTTACTCCTATTTGCATCTACTTACTTTTCGGCGACTTCGTCAACTTGCATATTTTTCCTTTTTTACGAGTTCTCATTGATTCGGCGAACTGCATCGCTTCAGTGCGACCTTCGGCGATTCTCGAGTTCCGCGTGAGCACCTCTTGGCCGTGACCTCCGGGCGTATCGCTGTTGTCAGGACCAAAGTGTTCGTATCTTCATCCTTGTCGATTAGCAGGTCAAATCGACTGGCACGCTTTGGATATCGATTCGGGTATTAGCCCTTTGTGTTTGCAGATCACTTTTGCATCAACAGGAGTAGATAGATATACAAATAAATACAATATATCTAATAGATGCAAAGACCATAGGAAGCAAGCAATGTAGGTATGAAATTGAGACGATGGGCTTTCTACCTGACGATCCGCGATCCGAGAAAAGAAGAGACTTCACGCGGGGGATCCTTGGAACCAGCGAGGGTTAGGGTTCGCAAACCACTTTGATGAATCGGTGGCCCAACGAGGAGGCAGGGCTAGGGCATGGTAGCTGGATGGCACTCGGTGGCAGGGGAACCGACGGTGGTGCTGGGTCGCGGGAGGCGCGCGGGAACAAGGACGCAGGTGGCGGCGGCGATTCAGTGCGGGATAGCGACGGCGTGGTTGCGGTGGCGCGAGGTGCTCGGCGGCGTGGGCATGGGAGCTACAGCGGCGAGCTTGTGGTCGCAGGAGGCGCGGAGGAGCTATAGCGACGCTGGCTAGGGCTCAGTCACGGTGGCGTACGGGGTTAGGTTAAGAAAAATGCGACGGCTACGGTTAAATGAGGACCCCAAACGTGACAGAATTGGAAACGGAGGAAGAGACCTGAAGTCACATGAGATCCACTGACCGGACGCTCCGGTGGTAGCGACCGGACGCTACCACCCAGCGTCCAGTCGATTCCAGAGAGGTCCAATTCCTCTAGAATCACGACCGGACGCGTCCGGTGGTCCATGACCGGACGCAGGCAGGGTCCGGTCAGAACAGCCTGTTTCTTCTTCAAACGACCAAACGCTGGATCCCTTCCTGACCGGACGCACAAACGCAGCGTCCGGTCACTCCTTCAGCAGCAGTTCACCTCTTATGAACTGGCCAGACGCTGGACAGCAGCGTCCGGTGGTCCTTTTTCAGCAAATCTTCAAAGTTCCTTCGCGCTGCCTGTTCCTAATCAAGTCCTAACTTGAATAAGATCCAAATAAACACCAATTGGGACTGATGTGAGTGACCTCTCTCAAACCCTCATATTTTTCAAAATATTTTGCCTTAGGCTATAATTCTTTTTAAGAAAATAGGCAATAAGAGGACAAATGGAACAAAATGACAAAACAACATTCATGCATATGCAACACTTTGTAAGTAAATCTAGATGCTTGTCAAGTTTGATCCAAGGTTAAGGTTCTTCACACGCTTTTTGGCGGTTATCTTAACCATGTTAGACAAGCCCTATATGCATTGCCAAAAATTAAACATGTTGTATATTATAATGAATGCAAGGGACAACACAAGCTCAATTTTTAGTGAAGTTGCTAAAGTCAAGTACATTGAGCTCATTCCGCAATCTACAAAATGTAGCCTCATCTAGCAGTTTAGTGAAGATATCTGCTAATTGATCTTCGGTTCTTACACCTTCTAGTGATATATCATTTTTAGCAACATGATCTCTTAGAAAGTGATGGCGGATATCAATGTGCTTGGTGCGAGAGTGTTGAACCGGATTATTTGCAAGTTTTACCACACTTTCATTATCGCACAAAAGAGGTACCTTTTCTAGAACTACACCATAGTCTAGCAAAGTTTGTTTCATGTATAAAATTTGTGCACAACAAGCACCCGCGGCAATGTATTCCGCTTCAGCGGTGGACAAAGCCACACTATTTTGTTTCTTAGAGGACCAAGACACAAGTGATCTACCAAGCAAATAGTACCCTCTAGATGTGTTCTTTCTATGAACTTTACAACCGGCATAATCCGAATCGGAATAGCCAATTAATTCAAATATAGCTCCTTTGGGATACCAAAGGCCAATGCTTGGTGTGTGCTTAAGGTACCTAAGGATTCGTTTTACGGCTATTAAATGTGTTTCCTTAGGATTAGCTTGAAATCTAGCACACATACACACACTAAACATGATGTCGGGCCTAGATGCGGTTAAATATAACAAGCTACCAATCATAGAACGGTAGAGAGTTTGATCAACCGGGTTACCTCCCTCATCTAGGTCGAGATGTCCATTGGTAGGCATTGGTGTCTTGATTGGCTTACATTCATCCATCTTGAATCTCTTGAGAAGATCTTTAGTGTATTTCTCTTGAGAGATGAAGATGCCTTGTTTCATTTGCTTGACTTGAAAACCAAGAAAGAATGTAAGCTCACCAATCATGGACATCTCAAACTCCTTCGACATCAATTCACCAAATTCTTTACATGAGTCTTCATTTGATGATCCAAAGATGATATCATCAACATATACTTGATAAATGAAGATATACCCATCAAGCTGCTTGGTGAATAGTGTGGTGTCGACCTTCCCAATGGTGAAGCCCTTCTCAATGAGGAAGTCCCAAAGGCGCTCATACCAAGCTCTTAGGGCTTGCTTAAGCCCATATAGTACCTTGGACAACCTATAAACATGATTAGGATATCTAGGGTCTTCAAACTCGGGAGGTTGATCAACATAGACTAGTTCATTAAAGCCATTTAAAAATACACTTTTCACATCCTTTTGATATAGTTTTATTTCATGATGTGATGCATATGCAAGTAGGATACGGATGGCTTATAATCTTGCAACCGGTGCAAAGGTCTCTCCATAATCCAAACCTTCAACTTGAGAGAACCCCTTTGCCACTAGTCTTGCCTTGTTCCTCACAACAACACCTTGATCATCTTGCTTATTGTGGAACACCCACTTTGTTCCAATGACTCTTGCACCTTTTGGTCACTCTTCAAGAGTCCAAACTTCATTGCGAGTGAAGTTGTTCAACTCTTCATGCATGGCATTGATCCAATCCAAATCTTTGAGAGCTTCTTCTACCTTGGTAGGCTCATAGCAAGAGACAAAAGAGTGATAAGCAATAAATGAAGCAAGTTTTTGAGATTGAGTCATTACACCCTTTGATGGACTCCCTATGATGAAATCTTGTGGATGATCTTGTAGAAGAGGTGTATTTCTTCTATTGACCACTTGAGGAGGCGGTTGTGGAGCATCAACATCTTGTGCTTGTACCACCATTTGCTCATGGGAGATATGAGTATCTTCATTTTCTTCTCTCTCATCTTTTTCACCATCTTATGGCACACTTGATGAATAAGGTTGATCAATGACTTGTACATCATCTTCATCATCTTTTGGCTTGATGTCTCCAACCAGAATGTTCTTCATAGCCTCCCTTAATGGTTCATCACCTACATCATCAAGATTCTCATGTGCTCTTTGGGAGCCGTTAGATTCATCAAATTCCACATCATATGTTTCTTCAACCAAGCCGGTGGCATGATTAAATACTCTATATGCTTTGGACTTTGATGAGTAACCAACAAGAAAACCAATATCACAACGTCTTTGAAACTTTCATAGGTGTTGCCACTTCTTGTAGATGTAGCATTTGCAACCAAACACTCTAAAGAAGGAGACGTCCGGCTTCTTCCCATTGAGCAACTCATAAGGTGTCTTGCCAAGGAACTTTTGAAGGAATAGGTGGTTTGATGCATAGCAAGCGGTGTTGATTGCTTCCGCCCATAGAGCTTCGGGGGTGTTATACTCATCTAGCATAGTTCTTGCAAGGGTGATCAAGGTCCGGTTCTTCCTCTCAACTACACCATTTTGTTGAGGAGTATAAGTTGCAGAGACTTCATGCTTGATCCCAACTTCATCACAATAAGCTTCAATGTTTGTGTTGTCAAATTCTTTTCCGTTGTCACTTCTTATCTTCTTGAGCTTCACTTCAAATTCATTTTGAGCTCTCTTGGCATACTTCTTGAAGCAAGATGCAACTTTGGATTTATCATAAAGGAAGAATACCCATGTATACCTTGAATAGTCATCAACAATCACAAGACAATAGAGATTCCCTCCCAAACTCTTGTATGTTGTTGGTCCAAATAAATCCATGTGTAGGAGTTCTAGCACTCTTGTGGTTGACATGAAAGCTTTGGTTGGATGAGTATTTGCAACTTGCTTGCCGGCTTGACATGCACTACAAAGCTTGTCCTTCTCAAACATCACATCCTTCAACCCTCTCACCAAATCATTCTTCATAAGCTTCTTGAGTGAGCTCATCCCAACATGAGCAAGTCTTCTATGCTATAGCCACCCAAGTGTTGTTTTGGTGAATAGGCAAGTCTTCAAATTTGCATCTTCGGAGGTGAAGTCCACTAGATATAAGTTGTTGTATCTAAATCCATTGAATATCACTTGGTTGTCATCTACCTTGGATACAACAACCTCCTTCTCAGTGAACAAGCATTGGAAGCTAAGATCATACAATTGTCCAACGGATAGCAAGTTGAAGCTCAATAAAGCAACATAGAGCACATTGGAGATGGAATGATCATTTGATATTTCCACTTTGCCCAATCCTTTAACCTTGCCCTTTGAGTTATCTCCAAATGTTATTTTCTCTTGTCCATCTACCTCTTCATCTAGTGAGGTGAACATACGAGGATCATCGGTCATATGTTGAGTGCAACCACTATCAATAACCCAATGACTTCCACCGGTCTTGTAGTTCACCTACACACAAGAGATTCAAGCTTTAGGAATCCAAACTTGTTGAGGGCCCTTCACCTTCTCAACAAGTGACTTAGCCACCCAAATCTTCTTAGACCTATTCTTATTGGGGGGACCTAAGAACATGACTTTCATCTTCCCACTAGAGTCCTTTCTAAGCATGTAGTTAGCATTGAAGGCAAAGGGTCTAGCATGTTTGGGCAAGGGTTGTGGTGGTGGAGTTTGGCACTCATGAGCAAAGTGGCCTTCTTGTCCACACTCAAAACATCTCTTTGGCTTTGGCTTTGGCTTTGATTGCTGTTGTTGAACTTGAGCCTTCTTCTTCTCTACACTTGCCACATATCCAATGCCACTTCTATCCATCTTCATGATGGTGTTCATGAGTAACTCACTTTGGAGATGCTTGCCTCTTGCAAACTTGCTCAATCCCACCTTGAGATGCTCTTTCTCCATCTTGAGCTTCTTGTTCTCTTCCTTGAGAACATCATTGTTCTTCTCTTCCTTGAGCTTCTTGTTTTCTT